>NC_142035.1:10321622-10638913 GCF_982192425.1 Myodes glareolus | reverse complement strand
GTGAGCCCTTCTGCCCACACAGCTTACTTGCCTCTGGCCTCTGCTCCACCCCCAATAGTGGGCCCTCATGGATACTCCTCCTTTCAGATAGTCTGCTGCTGTCCTGAGTCATGGAGATCCTGCAGTTGTGGTTCCGAAGGACCAGTCCCTCCCTGGCTCCAGCAGGTCACAGATGGGGTAGATGTTGGGGAAGTGCCAACCGAAAGCCCTGGAGGTGTATCTAGGTGGTAGCTGAGTTGTCCTGGTCAGGCTGCTAGGACCACTCTGCTTTGGACAGAGCCAGCTCTCCTATGCTCTGGTTAGGAATGGTGGTTTGGGAAGTCCTTCTGCCTATATGTTACTTTTATTGGTTAATGAATAAAGAAGCTGCTTGGGCCTATGACAGCACAGAATACAGCAAGGTGAGAATTTCAAGCAGAGAAAGGAGAAAAGAAGGTGGAGTTAGAGAGATGTCATGTAGTTGCCGAAGGAGACAGAAGCTGGATCCTTACCAATAAGCCACAACCTTGTGCCAATACACAGACTGGTAGAAATGGTTTGGTTTGAGATGTAAGGAGTTAGTTCGTAAGAAGCCTAAGCTGTTGGCCAAGCAGTGTTGTAATTAATATAGCTTCTGTGTGATTATTTTAGGTCTGGGTGGCTGGGAAATGAACGCGCAATCCCTGACTACAGGATGCGACCGGCTTTCCCAAGTGTATGGAGGTGGGGGTGGGAGTAGGGGCAACTCTCCTATTAGACTCCTACTAGGAGTCATCAATCCATTATCCCAGGACCTATGAGGGGCCAGGTCAGCTGTGGGTATGTGGGGGGCGCAGCTCAGCATGGCCCTCATACTTCAACACATGGTTTGTATGGGTCCCTCTGGTAACATGGGCAACGGACATCAATACAGACCCCACCTGCGCCAGGACCATAGATCCAGATATGGCCATCAGCAGCATTGAGCCCAGATGTTACCATGGCCTTGGGTGGCAGCACAGGCCTCTCAGATTACCATGGACCCAACAGTACCGTGGCCCCCAGGCTCCAACATGGCCCCAGGTGACAGCCCAGACCCCAGCAGTTGAAGGAGCCATGGACCTCAATACAGACCCTGGCTATAGTAGGGCCACAGACCCAGACATGGCCCCTGGCCACATCTTGAGCCTAGACATCACCATGGTCCCAGGGGGCAGTGCAGGCCACCCTCATCTGTATGGCCCTGGAGGCAGCATGACCCTCGGCCACCAACATGTTCTCAAATGTCAGCACATACTCTGGGCATCTGCACTGCCTTCATGGTTAACAGGAACCACGGACATTAACACAGACCCTGGCTTTAGTAGGGCCATGGACCCAGATATGGCCCTTGGCAGCAGCTGGGGCCCAGAGGACACCATGGCCATGGGTGGCAACTCCAATCAGCATAGATTGGAGCTATAGCTCTATCTGTAGCTCACCCCTCAATCCTCAACATGGCTATGGGTGGCAGCCTAGAACCTGGGCATCCATGTGACATTTGGTGGCGACATAGGCTCTGGGCATTAGCACAGCCCCCAGCTGAGGCAGAACCACGGACCCAGACAGGATCCTCAGGAGCAACCCAGGCCCAGATGTCACAGATTTTCATTTTTATTTGACAGATGGAAATAGTGTAACTGTTCTGGCTGCAGAAAAAAGTATTCTAAAGAGAGACGTGAGTATTTTCCCTTGACTATCAGGCTATTGAAACCGTGGACCTCAGGGGACTAAGATCTCCGGGGAATCCCATGCTAGGGGACAGACAAGGATGAAGCCCTAGTGCTGGCAGGAGAAGAGACCTGCTTCCCAGGAAGACATTTCAACAGTTGTACCAACTTGTGGGACCACATTGCAGGAGAGCCCAAAGCCGAGTCATGAGGAGTGGCTAAGGGGCAGGACCACACCTTGACCGGAACTGCTGAGTAATGTAGACTTCATACCTTCTATTTAAACTTAAACCTTATGTCAGGACGTCAAAGATGAGGTGGGAGTTGGGGGTGGGGTGTGCTCTTTCCACACAGTGACACTGACTACATCTGCTTCCTCTGCCTTTTGCCAGTCATAATTGTCTCTTTAATCCATGGAGTGGAGATGGCTGCCCGGGGTTAGGTTGCCGGGGCCTGTGCTGGACAGTTTTATGTCAACTTGACACAAGCTAGAGTCGCCAGAGAGGAGAGAGCCTTAATTGAGAAAATGCCTCTATAAGATCTAGCAGTAGGCAGTTGGCGGGGGAGGGTCCAGCCCATTGTAGGTGCTGCCCTGCCCCCAGGCTGGTGATCCTGGCTTCTTAAGAAAGCAGCTGTGCAAGCCCTGATGTGCAAGCCAGTAAGCAGTCCCCTCCACGGCCTCTGCATCGGCACCTGTCTAGCCAGGTTCCTGCCCTCACTGCTTTTGATGATGAACTCTGTTAGACAGAACCGTGAGTGAGATAAACCCTTTCCTGTCCGAGTTGCTTTTGGTAACTGTGTTTCGTCACAGCAGCAGTGACCGTAACTGAGACAGGTCCCCACGGTCCAGGCTTTGACCCTTTGACCCAGGAACAATGGGACGAATTCATGGGGTCTGGTGAGACGTGTAGTACGTACGCACAGGGTGTGCTACTCAGGTCAGGGTGACTGTCATGTCTGTCACCTGAGACGCTGCTTCTTTGTGTTGGGAGCATTCAGGCTCTCTCGGAGCTCGTTTGAAATATATCTTAATTGCTTGCCAACCATAACTACCCCACCATGCTGTAGGGCACAGTAAGTTATTTCTCCCACCCTTCTGGGCCCTGTACCCATTAGCCACCCTCCCTCCATCACGGATTTCCAAAGTCCTGCTAACGGCTGTTCTGTTGAATGCTTCCCTGAGATCAGCCATTTAGGAGGAATTCATCTTGGGGATGACAGCTTGTGAAGAAAGGTGGGGGGTGGGGTGGGGTGCTGTGTGCTTTCAGGCCCGGGAGCAGCAGACGAGGCTGTCCACCACTCTATGGGAAAAGGCAGATGCACTCCAGGGGACCAAGGTAATGCATGGGAAATGGGGATCTGCATTGAGTCTACCTCTGGCCAACCAGTAATTATCTTGGCTTCTCTGGGAGTTTCAGCCTGGGGCAGAAGAGGAGGGTTTCAGCTCTCCTTTCTGTCACCAACAAGAGTGCCTGGGTTCTAGCTGAACACACTTGGAGGCCCAGAACTGTTGACTACCCTCTGGCTGAATGTCCATCCTCGGAGCACTAGGGTGGGTCTTGGGCCACAGTGGAGAATGGTTTCATAGCCTCTGGCTCTGCTCTCTCCCTGCCACAGCTGGAGTCAGATAGGCCTGAGTTCCTTCTCAGCCACAGTTTCCTTACCAGGACTCTGGGGATGTGGCTGTGGGATTAAGGGGGTAGGCCATGTAAAATATTTCCTGCCGAATGGAATTTCTGTCTAGTGTGTGGTGGAAGCCTCATCTGGGGGCTCAAAGAAAAATCCCAGCACCTCAAGCCCCGCCTAGCCCTCAGGCCCCGCCCAGCCCTCAGGCCCCTCCCAGCGCTTCAGGCCCCGCCCATCATCAACATCAACATCATCATCATCAACACTGCAGAGAACATCTGCAGTGTTCTCTGGGAATTCCAGTGCACTCAGAAGCTGGGAACAGGGTGTTCCTCCGGCGTCTCCAGCCCTCCCGGCTGAGACATTGTGTTTCTGAGACAGCTGGGTTTCCCACGATCTTATCCCAGCCTTCTCCATGGGCTTTCCCTCCACCCACATCGGGCAATACTCAAAGCACAAAGCAGCGGGAGATGCCAGGCGCTTGCAGTTTCGGGGAGCCCTAGTCTGGGGGATTAAGCCTGAATTCTCTCCTTTCACTCACCCGCCCGCCCCAACACAGAAAAGACAGATCTTTGAGCTTCTGCTGCAGCTTAATACTGGTGACTAAATCGCCCTTGGCAGCTTAGTTCTTACGTCTTAAAATGCACCTATGGGAGCCCGCCATCAAGAGAAACCCCACGGTGCGCAATTCTGCAAAGCAAATAATTGCAGGCTAATTCGCCATTTACAAAGCCCAATTTTTGCATATTATAATTTCTGAACAAAACTGGTTAAGCTGTTGGAAGCTTGAGTTCTTGATTAGCTGTATTCATTTTACCCTCACAGGAGTAAAATAAGTCTTTTTTCCTGGTCTCGGGGTGGGATGAACACAATTACGCTTAGGACTTTAAAAACCAATGTCAACAATAAAAAAAAAAACATATACTTTTAAGTACATGACTCTTGAGCATATGGCTTGTTGATCCTTACATAGGAAGGCACTTGTGTAGACTGACGATCCTTACATAGGAATACACCTATGTAGACGGAAACAAGAATGTTCATAGCATCCCATAGCTTACATGTCCACTTCTCAGCCAGCGATACCTGCTCTGAAAGTGCCTATCTCTGATGTAGCTAGCTTGGGCTACTTTTCCTGTTTGTGAATGTCACATAGTGTAGTGGCGGCTTGTATAGTCAATATATCCCTCTTTATTGGTCCTCTTCACTGTGTGCGGCTGCTTCCAGTTCTGTGCCGTTACAGAGGAGCCTGCTGCACTGGATGTGACGGTGTAGGAGGCTGAGGCTGGAGGATCACAAATCAGGCCAGCTTGAGCTATATAAACAAGATCGTTGTGAGAAATAGGATCTGCTTGCTGTGTTTGGCGTTGGCACACGCCTGTGCTGCGTGTCTCTGTCAGAATTCCGAAGCCACAGACTTTTTCATGTTGAGCTTAAGTTGACACCATAAAACAGCACCCAGAAGTGGAACTGTATTTTCATAAAGAGTTCTAAGAATGGACCCAGGATATCACAACAATGAGGTCATGAAGTCCTTCAGCCTGGGAAGGCGTGCGGCGGGAGTCCTCTGTTGCTCTTACCCAGGCCTTCCTGTCGCAGCTTGGCAGGAACTGCAGACTCCTTGGTGCCAGGAGGGTAGCGAACAGCCCATGCAGAGGCTCTCTTTGCTGGGTGGTGGTGGTGCACACCTTTAATCCCAGCATTCAGGAGGCAGAGGCAGGCAGATCTCTGTGAGTTGGAGGCCAGCCTGGTCTACAGAACAAGTTCCAGGACAGGCTCCAAAGCTACAGAGAAACAAAACAAAACAAAATTCTTCTTTAAAACAATTTTTTCTAGATTTATTTCTTTATTTAATGTGTATAAGGGTTTTGCCTGCATGTATATACGTTTATCACATGTATGCAGGGCCTGCAGAGTCCAGAAGAGGGCGTGGAATTCCCTGGAACTGAGCAATGGATAATTGTGAACCATGTGGATGCTGGGAAGCCAACCCAGTCCTATGCAAGTGTAACAAGTGCTCTTAACCACTGAGCCATCTCTCCAGCCCCTCCTTTCTTTTCTTGCTAGACTGTTCCCTAGAGTGTATCATGGAGACCAACCAATGTGAACTTGTGATGTTCCTGTCAGCCAGAGTGATGGTTACCGAACCTTTCTGTTGTGTCCTTTGTTCATTGTACTGGCCCATAGGAACCCACCTCCTCCCCTCAGCTGCTATTTGGGGAGCGTTTATCATGGGCAGTTAAAATCCATGTTTTCTCCACTGTGGAAGTCCTCATTGGGGCTCAAATACTTGACCTGTTTTCATATTCGATGTGCATTGACTGTTGGGAGCCCTTTCCAGTTGCTCCTCGGGAGTTTTTGATAACTCTGGGATCCTGGACTCCGGTTTTGATCTTTAGAATCAACCTCCTCTGGGAAACAGGGCTCAGGGAGAAGGCTTCATGCCCTGATCCTGAGAGGAATGACCTCTGGTCACCACTAACCAGAGAGTAAAAGCACTAAGCAGCCTTTACCAGGTAATCAGAGCCAAGGGCTGGGCTTGGCAGAATCTGGGATGTCGTGATCTACACAGAGAGGCAAGCTTGTGTTTCACGACTTCTCGCTTTCTCAGGTATTGGCTTTGACGCATGCTGAGGAAAATGGTGGGCTGTAGGCCCCTGTTATGGGTTCTGTCTTCAGTACTCCCCCAAGGCTCAGAAAAGATTGAGTCTCAAGCCATGGTGCTATTTGGAGGTAGTGAAACCTTTAAGAGGCAGGGCTTATGGGAGGGAGTTAGGTCATTGGGGACATGCCCCTGAAGGAGGGTGTGAAGCTCTACCTGCCCCCTGCTTTCCAGCTGTTTTGGGACAACAAGTTTCCTGTTACCTGCTGTTGCCATGATGTTTTGTCTTATAGGCTCTAAGGCAGTGGTTCTCAACCTTCCCATTGCCACAACCCTTTAATACAGTCCCTCATATTGTGGTGACACCCCCCCCCCAGCCATAAAGTTACTTCAAAGTTACTTCATGTCTGTAAGTTTTGCTACTGTTAGGAATCATAATGGAAATATCTGATCTACAGGATGAGATCCACTGCTCTAAAGGGCTGGGTGCTCACGGAACAGAACCTCCAAAACCGTGAACTGATCCACCCTTTGCTCTTTGCACATTGGTTGTCCCGGGTATTTTGCCACAGTTATGGAAGTTGTCTAGCACAGCCTGTCAGGGCTTAGGCCTTTCTCAGGCCTTCCTCGGGCCCTGTAGCTGCATCCTCACAGGGTTCCCTTCTTCCTGCTTTCCCAATTCAATTAACACCGCAGAGGGTGCCACTATTGGCTGACTTTTGGGGGAATCAGGTATGGGCTGTTTGGGTCCTGGGAGAGTCATTCTCCTTGGAGGGTGGCCTGGGACACTCTTACATGGTCCTTGGAATGGTTATAAAACAGCTTGTCTCCACCCTTGGGGAGAGCATGGGCTGAGTGGGGCTGAGGGTCATAACCAGCTGTGATTATACCTAGGAGGAGTGGCTGGCATCTGAAGGGCAGGGATCAGAGGTGGTGAGCATGTCCCTGAGGAGGGACTGCCTGCTCCTCGCACAAGCAGGATCGTCCTGAGGAAGGACACTTCTATGGGGACAATGGAGTTGGTCATGGGGGCAATGGAGGTGGTCATGGGGGCAATGGAGGTGGTCATGGGGGCAATGGAGGTGGTCAGCGGTTAGAGCAGGAATCTAAAGATGCATAGCTGGGGCTCCATCTCGACTTCATGGCTATTAAACTCTGTGACAGGTGACATTCTCCCCAATTTTTTCTGTGCCTGAGTTTCCTTATTTGTAGAGTAGGGGAAATAATATGATGTATATCCTCAAGTGGTTATGAAAGTTACAGCCCTGATGATGTGGGTAGAGAGACCATATGATGTCCTTGAGTGGCTGTAGCTTCTCATGATGATGTGGGTAGAGAGACCATACGATGTCCTTGAATGTTTATGGAAGCTACAGTCATGATAATGTGCATAGAGAGACCATATGATGCGTCAGTGACCTTTGAAAGGTAGATTTATTTTGTTTCATAGTAGGAGGTGATAGAGCTCACCGTGGCAGGAAGGCAGGGCAGCATTGGTTGTGGCTGTGGCAGTATGGGGCTGCTTGTTCATATCTAGGTGGGTCAGAAAGCAATAAGAGGACCAGACCAGGCCTCAGCTGGCTTTTTCCTTATTCCTTTTTCGTTCAGTCCAGGACCTAAGCCCCCAGGATGATGAATCTAGAGTCAGGGTGGATCTCATTCCTCGTAGCCAACCCTTTCTGGAGAAGCTGGCACAGATATGCCCTAGGTGCTTCTTAATTTAACCAGGTTGCCCATCAAAGTTGATCCCTGAAGATGGTGTTTATAAATGTCTGGCCATTGGGTCTGCAATGATTCATTTCAGCATAACATGGGAAGCGCACAAACACAGGCCAAAGTGACATGAGGAGGGATGTAGAAAGGAGATTTTGCATCCTTCTGTTAACGACTAATTTTCAAAAGTTCAAGGTATGATTTGTGTGTGCACACATGCATGTGTGTGTGTTACTGGGGATTGAGTTTAGGGTATCATAGAACTAGGTGGCTACTGTATACCACACAATAATGGCCTCAGCTCACCCTTCTCTTATTAGTCCTTAATTTAAAAACTTTATTTATATTTATTTTATAGGTATGAGTCTTTTGCCGGCATGTAGATCTATGCACCATGTATGTGATGCCAACTGAGGGTAGAAGAGGGTTCAGAATCTCTGGAACTGAGGTTACAGATAGTAGTGAGTCACCATGTGAGTCCTAGGAATCGAACCCAGATCACTGGAAGAATAGCCAGTGTTCTTACCACTGAGCCATCTCTGCAGCCTCCAGTTAATTTCAGATGTTAAAATTGCCTAAGGTCTTTTCTCTCCTAAAACCACTGACTTTATTTATCTATTTGTTTATTTTTGGCAGCATACTGAACCTAGATCCTCCCCCCCTCTGCCCCATAAAATGGATGACTTGGTTTCTTGGTTTGTTTGTTCCTGAGTTATTGAATCTGGGGCTTGATTTGTAGCCCTGGCTGGCCTCGAGCTTGTGATCTGTGTTAATCTTCTGCCTCAGCCTTCTGATTGCTGGAATTACTCAGTGTGATTTTGATATGAATGTCCGGGGTAACAGTCATTTTTTCCCCATTTCTGTGACTGAGCAGCTGAAGAAAAAAATTTAAGGGGCATTTGCTTTGTTCCTGTTTTTGGAGGTGTCCCGGGGTCATGGGTGTGGTGGGAGGGGCAGAGCACCTTATGGGGGATGAGGGAGGGAAGGAAGGAGGAAAGAAGGGGGGAGAGAGAGAGAGAGAGAGAGAGAGAGAGAGAGAGAGAGAGAGACCTTCTCCTCTTATTCCTCTGGTACCCCAGCGTATGGGATAATGTTGCCCACATTCTGCGTTGCCCCCATCCTTAGCTGACCGGATCTGCTTCCATCCTCACCCAGAACTATGCTTGATCTCCCAGGCCTCGCTCAGTCCAGTTGACAGGGCTTTCGCTCTCGCACTCGGTGGTCACGCTCCCATTCACCAATGACGCACTGCTGATGGAACTGGCTGACTTTGGCAACTGGAAGCAGGGTTTGAGAGGACGAGACAGGTCCGTCCAGAAAAGAATTCCCGAGTGCAAAGCCAGACACTTGGCTGGTTCATCTCCTGTAGGGCAATAAACAGTAGTTTCTAGGATACCTTTACCCCTGGGAAAAAATCGTGTCTTCTGGGGTAGAAACCATAACCGATAAAAGTTTTCAGAATCTTGGCTTCACTTAAGCATAAAAACAGAGCAGTGAATGACTCACCCTGGAAAGGTAGGTGGTGAAGACTCTTGCCGCCAAGCCTGAGAGCCCACAAGGGAGAACTGGCTTCTGCAGGTTGTCCTCCGACTCCACAGGTGCATGGCAGCATGCATGAACCCATCCAATAAATAAACGGAAAAATTTAGAAACCAGAAAGCTGAATGAACTGGTTGTTTTGTGGGTGGAGGCACATGTGTCTGAGTCTGTGCACACGCATGTACATCGGTGAGCAATCTCTGTGACACGTTCCTCAGATGCTATCCACCTGCTTTTTCTTTTTAAGTTTTTTAGATGTATGTGTATGAGTGTTCTGTCTGCATGTATGTATACGCATATCTGTGCCTTATGCCTGTGGTGGTCTGAGAAGGCATCGGGTTCTCCGGAACTGAAGCTATTCATGGCTATAGCCCCCTTATGGGTGCTGGGAACCAAACTTAGGTCCCCCTGCAAGAACAATAAGGGCTCCTAACTACCGAGCCATCTCTCTCCAGTGCCTTGTTTTTTGAGACAGTGTCTCTCATTGACTAGGTGCACAACCAATTAGAATAGGATGTTTGTCACTAGGATGTTTTCAGTGCTAGGATTGCTGGCGTATTTCACCATGCCTGAGTTGGATGTGGGTCCTGGGGCTTGAACTCGTGTCCTCATACTTATGCAGCAAGCCCTTCACATGTTGAGCCCTCTCCCTGCCCAAGAGTTGGTTCCCTGAGTCTCAGAGTCAGCCTGATGTTCCTTCCTAGGTCTGTGGGTCAGACAGTATGTAGACTAACAAGTTCCCAGGCCCGCATGTGGGAGACCCCAAGAGATTGGCTAAAATCATCTTGTGTGATTTAAAAGATTGTGCAGTGGCTTCTTTGCCTTATATTCAGGCTGTCGGGGATTTTTCTGTTTCATCCCCCCCACCCCAGGCTATAGTTGGCTGCTTGGCTGTCTGCCTCCTTCAGGGAGCCAGTGGAACCCCCTTATGCTCTGATTTCTGTGATGGTTTTGGCTCAAGAGTCATTAGCAGGGACACTTTAGTTTTAAGTATGTTTTTAATTAAATGAAACAGTTCATGTTTATAGCAGTCAGTTCTAAAGCAAAAGATTTTTTTTTAAAGAAAAAACTTGGGGCAGATATCACTTCTGGTATGGTTGAAGACTAGGCTTGAGGCAATGTTTCTGGGCTACAAACTGAGTAGATAGGGCAAGAGAAAACACTCCACCCCCAGCCCCAGCCCCAGCCCCAGAGGCTGGGTTCTGAGGGCTGTGGACTCCAGGAGCTGCTTGGAGTCCTTTGAAGCTGCAGATGAAAAGCAGGTCTGTTGGCCTGGGAGGACAACGTTCCTTCTTCATTGTTTTGAACTGAAATCACTTGGATGTCTAAGGAGCTGTTTCCATTCCAGCCCCCCCCCCCCCCCCCCCCCCCCCTCCGCGCGCTCTTACTTGCAGTACTGGGGCTAAGACCTGGGGCCTAAGCAAGCGGTCCACCATAGAGCAACATTCCTAGCTCCCAGTGCCTGGCTTTAAATGTTTTCCCACAGCAAACAGCCTGCTCATTCCGTCCCTATAGCTAGAATGTTCCCACCCCTGCCCCCCTCGCCTCCCGCCCCCCCCCCCGCCCGCCCCCACCATCAATTCCAGCGCTGTTGCCTCTGAGCCAACAGTTTCTCACTGTAGCCGACTTCGCGTTCCCTTTTATCGCACTTTGTGTAGCTTGTTTCATTGTTGGGAAACAGAATCAGTAGAGAGCACCCGTCTGTCCAGACAGCAGGGCAATGTGGATAGAGCCTGTTTCCGAGAGGAAAAGAGCAGATACAGATCATCAGTAGAGTGCTCGGAGAGTACGGGAGAGAGTACGTGCCAGGCTCTTCTCCGCAATGCTGCCGGAAGGAGGCGCAAGAAATAGGAAGGAGCCCAGGCTGCAGCCAAGTGGGACCCCTGCATCATCTAGGGGTGTTGTGGGCGCGGGATATCAGCCCTCTATTATCAGATGGGAGTGCAAGACCTCTGAGGGGCCACGAGAGGCTGACAACACATTTGTTTCTTAGAAAGAATCTCAATGCGTAGCCCTCAAACTCTCTGGAGATCAAGCTGGCCTCGAGCTCACAGAAATCTGTCTGCTTTTGCCTCCGTAGTGCTGGGCTTAGAGGCATGCGCCACCATGCCTGGTCAGAAAAAAAAAATCCCTATCTTTGTGTGAAAAATTTAAACTTTAAATCCCCCAACAGGTGTAAAGTGGGCACAGTCGGCAGCCAGCACACGTCCCTTCTGTCCTCCAAGGTTGAATGTCTCAGGCTAGAGGGAGCCGGTGACCGCGGAGGGGGCTGGTTTCTGGGACCACCTCTGAGTTCTAGAAGTTCATCCCCGGAAGAGAGGTGTGAGGTCCACCCATTCAAAAGCACCAGGGCTCTTTTCTCCCAAGCCTTTGCTTCTCAGAAAGGTTCAATTCTGTTCCTATTAGTAGGCTTAGCAATTCCTAATTACTGTATTTATAAAAATGACATACAATTAGAGTGGGCCTCAGGAGCCAGGCCAATTGTCCCCCAGAATGTACACTTGAAAAGTAGATTTTTAAAAGGACAAAGGATGCTTTTGGGTAGCGCTGTCATGTGACAACCTCCTCCACTCCCGGGGCCATTTTGGTCATTTTTTTTTTTTTTTAGGGGGCTGAATGTAAGTTGTTCTTGGGGCCTTTGTTCTGGCCTGGACTCTAACTGGGAACAGTAGACTTTCTTCCAGGCTCATAGGTTGGACGGTTGCTCCTGCTGACTGCGGTTCACTGAGGGCCTTGAAGTTCACACTTTATGCGTCTGAGAGGAAGGTGAGGTTGTGGTTTTGACAAGAATGAATTTGGAAACAAGAGGCAGTGGAAGGGTTACCTCATGGGAGATGACTGAGGGACTCTAGAGCCTGCAGGTGTCTTCATGGTGGGGCCTATCAGACAAGGCATGGAGAGGTGACAGAGGGACCAAGCCCCAGGGCCACCTGTTCCTCAAACCCCAGTCCTGGCTACCCCAGAACATACCTTCTGAAGTCAAGCCTGCCCTCACCTGCAGTGCCCTTCCCGCCTTCTCATGTCCCAGAAACCCATACCACGGACAATTTGCTTGTGATGGTTCTGTCTAGATTTGGAACCACCCAGGAGACACCTCCATGTGCCTCTGAGGGCCGCATGCCTGTTTTCCTTCCTTCCTTCCTTCCTTCCTTCCTTCCTTCCTTCCTTCCTTCCTTCCTTCCTTCCCTCCCTCCCTCCCTCCCTCCCTCCCTCCCCTCACTACTCTCTTGCTCAAATGCTCACACATTTAGCCAGGATTTTCAAATATGGGAGATTTTTCTTGATTTATGAGATGAAGCCATAGAAATCCCTGCCAGGAGCTGGGCGTGGCAGCACATGCCTGTGGTCTGAGCACAGGGTCAGGTAAGGCAGAGGTTTGTGCATTTGTGGCCAGTCTGGGATTCAAGGCTAACCTGCGGTATATAGCAAGACCCCCATCTCAAGCAACAAAACAATGGTTCTTGTCCCCATGGAGTATCCTGTTACGAGTCGGGGAATATTAATAAGTAAAACATATTGAGCTGGCAAGATGCCTCAGTGGGTAGCGGTGCTTGCTGCCAAGCCCGATGGCCTGAGTTCATCCCCGGGACCTACATGGTGGAAGAACAAACTCTCAAAAATTTCCTCCTGATCTTTACACAAAGGCTGTGCCATGCAAGTGGGTGTGCAACAAGTAAAAATGTAATGAATTTTTAAAAAAATCTTGACATATAGGTAGGTGATATGGAAGCAACTAGAAAAGGAGAAGCTTACACTGCAGGGTACAGGAATGTCAGAGAGTCACGTGCAGTCAGTCAAACACAGATGACTCATTCTTGGTCACCCGTTCCTTAAAGATCAGAATAATTGATGGTGCGGAAGTGTGTGGTTCCCCCCTGCAGGTGGCGCTGCTGAGCGCCGCTGCCTGCCGCCGGACTCTGGCAAGTTGAGCGATGGTGGCAGGCAGGGCACCCTCTCTGCCCCCGCCACCCCGGGTTCTGAGTCTGTGTGATTTATCCTCGACTCTCGAAGATCTATTTTCCTCCAAAGTCCTCGTTTCGTTCATTTCTCCGTAGCGAGGGCTCATTTATCGCATGGATTTAAGGCTGCTGTCTCTTTAGTCCTCATTTGTAATCTCAGGCACTTCCAACTTTGCTGTTTGTTCCCAGGTTTCCCAGAGACCCGCTGCCGTGTTCCAAAGCTCTCTGGGTCCTCTGTCCCCTGTGCTGCCTCAACTGTAAGATGGTAGTACCGCATGCTTCTAGTTCTTGATGGCTAACGTTTGTACCAAAGTCCACAGGTTCACAAATAAAAATACAAGACACCTGTGTCCAATAAATAACATTTTTAGTGTATGCCCCAAATGCTTGATAGACCACATTTACATGGAAAATAATGACATTTCATATGTAAGTGGAAATGGCATGGCTGGGATGTGTTTAATGAGATGGTCTGAATGTCAGAAGTGTCACAGAATACAGCATGTCATCACAGGGGATGACATGAGGAGGAGGGTGGAATGACCGCTGTGTTCTGGTAAGCGCCGATGCTGAGCCGGCACACCATGGTAAACATGTCAGACATTTGCAGGTTCCTTTCACCAAGCGTGACCGTCCTGGACCTGGCCTTGCCAAGATCAGGAGCCGGAACAAAGTCATTGGGGTTCTATCAGTTCCTTCCACTTCTGTTACTATCAAATATCAAGAAATGACCCACAAACCCCTTCCTGGTGAGGTTCCAATGTGCGCTCGCTCACTCTCTCTCTCTCTCTCTCTCTCTCTCTCTCTCTCTCCTCCCCTCCCCCCTCCTTCTCTCTAAAATATCCACTCCTCATTCATGTCCCGAAGCGAGCTGCAGGAGGGAGAGTTATTTTTATCCCCTGGAAAGAAATAGGGGATAGAACTATTTCTTTCTTTTCTTACCTCCCCGACTCCATCTTTCCCTCCTTTTCTTCCTTCCTTCTGCTCCTCCCGCATCTCTTTTTGAGACAGCATCCCTTATCCCAGGCTGCTCTGTCATTAGCTGTGTCACCAGGAATGACCTTGAACTTCTGAACCTCCTGGGTGCTGGAATTACAGGTGTGCTCCACGTTCAGCTCTTGTGCTGGGACAGGAACTAGGACTTTGTGCATCCTAGAGAAGCTATCAGCTGAGCCATATTCCCAACTCTTTCTGGCCTTCCCATTTCTCTTTCAGTGTGTGTGTTTGTATGCACGGACATGTTCATGAATATGCATGTTGTGTGTGTGTGTGTGTGTGTGTGTTGTGGGGCCAGAAAACAATTCTGAGTCTAATTCTTCAGACCCTATATACCTTGACTTTTTTTTCTTTAAAGGCAATGTCTCTCATTTGACCTGGAGCTTGCTGATTCAGCTAGGCTGGCCTTAAGCAAGTTCCAAAGATCTGCCCACCACTTCTGCCTGTCTCTGCCTTCTTCTGCCTCCCTCTGCCCGCCTCTGTCACCTCTGCCTACTTCTGCCCAGTGCATTACTAGTGTATGCAATCACACCAAGCTCTCTTTGTAAACATGGGTTCTCCTGGTTTCAAGGTGAGCATTTTACTGCTTGAGTCATTTTCCGAGTCCAGGATGGCTTCTTTCTGCTGGGGCAGAGCTGGACCTGCCGGACTCTCCCTGGGGCTGAGCGGGATGATGAGTGTTGGATGACCCAGACCTCCCTCCTGGCCACGGGGAAGAAACACACACACTGAGTCGGGAGTCTGTCAAAGCAGGATCTCGTTTAATGGTATTAGGCAGGATCTTATATAGGCTGAGATAGGGGGTGGGAAGTCTGGGATGGGCCGAGGTGGAGCAAGGAATAAGGGCCAATAATATTCTGCCACATTAGTGTGGCTGGGCAGAGGTGGGCCTAGGATGGGTTGTGCTGAGTCACTTCCTGTGTGGAAGTTATAGCCAGAGACAGGTCTCCAAACTCTAACCAGGCTCGGGAAGTTACACTAGACCTCAGACAAACTTGAGTTAGGCTCAGGAAGTCACACTAGGCCTCACCAAACTCAAGTTAGGCTTAGAAAGTTATTCTGGGCTTCATGCCCGGATCTCATGAAGCCCAACATCTTTCTACATGTATTTATTTATTTAGAGTATGTAATGTTATTTATTTATTTATTTGTTTAGAGTATGTAGTGCTCTGCCTGCAGTGGGGCCTCTTTCTATTTGTTTGTTTGTTATGTATACAGTATTTTGTCTGCATGTTCGTGCCTGCGTGCCAGATCTCATTATAGATGGTTGTGAGCCACAGTCGGTGTTCTTAACTGCTGAGTCATCTCTCCAGCCCACGCCAGAGGAGGGCACCAAATCTCATTATAGATGGTTGTCAGCCACCCTGTGGTTGCTGTAAATTGAACTCAGGACCTCTGGAAGAGCAGTCAGTGCTCTGACCAGCTGAGCGAACTCTCCAGCCCTGGATGGGCTCTTTCTTAACCATGACACTGAACAGCAAGCTGCCTGGCTTTGGGGAGAGGCTTGACCTGGAAATTTTGTAAGGATTGTGCATTCCATGATTGGCAATGCATGTATTGTGTTGATGTCTGTTGGAAAATATGAGGAAACTGTAACATGATTGACATTTAATCAATGCCGTGTTCTTATTCTATTCTTTTCTCTTCTGATAATAAAAATCAAAGCTTTATACAAACACAGAGGGTTTCCCAAATATTGTGTATTGATAACTTCTCTCATTAGCATATAGAAATCTACCCCCTGGCTTATATATGGCTCAATGGCTACATAGCATTTCCATGCATTTCTGTCTAACTGCTATTGATGTATCTTAGCTTTTTAATAGAGGCAGTAATGGATGTTGGTTAAGAGCCTTTGGCTTAAAGTCCCAGCTCTGATGCACACTAGCTGTGTGACCTTGGACAATTCCATCTACCTCTCTTTGAATCACCTCCCCCATCTGGGAGTCAGCAGAGGACCACATTCAGAAGACACAGCACAGCGTATTACTTGATACCTGTCAATCAACAGCATCAGCCTTGTGAGTCTTTGCCACAACCAGGAAGAATTTGCTGTGCAACCAATAATGTTTGCTCTCCTGTCTTCATATGGTTGAAGACTGCTCAGATAGGGTTTAAGTCAGTAGAAAATCTTTATTAGCTGGCTGGCGACTATACTGAGTGTTCAGGATCCCACTGTAGCCCTGAGCCTTCCCCAGGGTGAAATTTTAAGCCCAAAAGCCATGTTCTGGTGGTGGCACACACCTTTAATCTCAGCACTCAGGAGTCAGAGGCAGGCGGTGAAATTACCTGGCACGAGTGAGAAGGAAACATAGAACACACAACAAACCCGCTTAGGAGTTTATTAGAGAGGGTGCGTACAGGCCTGGGGAATCGGTGTGGAGAGAGAGAGAGAAAGATGGCAGGTCCAGCTTTTTAAAAGCTGCCTAGTTCATGCACACAGGGATGACTACATCATATGTAGATGATGCAGATGACAGCTCACGCATGCATGCAAGGTTTTAGCTGAGTCATAGTGGATGTAACCACACATGCACACACGTGGGTCATGCAGGGCCCTTTAACATTCAGGCACCTCCGTCCGAGGGCCCGTCTGCAAGTCCGTGGCTCCAGAACCTTATGTGACTGAAATCATTACAGGCGGATCTCTGTGAGTACAAGGCCAGCCTAGTCTATAGAGCAAGTTCCAGGACAGGCCCCAAAGCTACAGAGAAACCTGTCTCAAAAAACCAAACCAAACAAACAAACAAACAAAAAAGTCTGGGTGACATACTTCAACTGACAAGAACAGTTAGCCAGAAGTGGAACTACAGAAGCCAAAAAACAAGGTTAGTGTACTTAGAGACTTTCCCAGAACTGTGACCTTTGATGGGCTAGTTCTTTGTTTCCATTCTGGAATGGCATTACAGCCCGAATGGCATTTCCATCATGGAGTCAGTTGTACTAAGGTCTGGGCCCTATTATATTCCCATTGGTCTTAGTGAATAAGGCAAATTATAAACTCACCCTGCTTTAGTTTAAGATGCAGGGCTGCTGTTAATCCAATCAGAATGAGAATTAAAGGCCCAGCCAGTGCTGATATCAGAGTAGTTAGCCAGGGGGACCAAGACAACAGAGACTGGTACCAATTGTCTGATTATGTCTGTGTCTCTTTTTCTTTTTGAGGTTTTTTTTTTTTTCCCCAATCATGGCAAGACTTTTTCTTAAATCAATTAGCATAGAAATAACCGATTTTTCCAAAACCATACATAGTTTTCTTTATCTTATGAGAAATAAGTCTAAGCCTTTTCAATTTTATAGGACCATTTCTGCAAAAGAATCTTTTATTTTAAGTTAGACACAGAAACTTAATACCTCTAGGTCCTGATCAGCCTGTCTGTTTAGTTCGGAAAGTCTCAGAAGAGGCACATTTAGCCAACTGTTAGAACACACCCAAGTGGTCTCAGGGCTCTGGTAACACTGTTGTGATCCACATGAATTAGCCCATAAGGCAGAATAGCAGGCGTCGGAATAAGGGAAAGTGTCTCGGGTAAAGGTTTGGGGTATCAGACAAGTTTCAGTACCTTGTCTGTCCTCTGATGTTATTCTGGGCTGTCCCCAGTGACCGTGAGCTTTGTCAGTCAATGTGTTGACAGTCTGGTTAGTTCCTGTCCCTGTGTAGTGCGGAGCCCGGTGTCTGAGCACAAGCAGCAACCCTGGCTGATTTTTGGCTGGGAATGAGTAACTCTATCCTCAGTTTCCCTTCCTGCCATGGAGTCTGATTCCTCAGGCTCTCCCTGTTTTCCAAACACCAGAATCTTTTAAAAGGATCTTTATAGGAAGCCTCAGTTTTACAACCCCAATTTGTACAAAGGAAATTCCCTTGTTTTTGACGACTAGGGGGCTCAGCCTTAGGATATGCATGAAATTGTAAACTCTGTATTCCTAGCTCAAAAGATAAGTTCCCGTACAACCAGACACTGAAAGTGGGCATTAGCAGGTAAAGGTCAATATGGGATGTGGGTTGCTGGTCCATACTTGCACCAGCTAATGCCTTCCTCAGTTTCCAGTCCAGGCCTGAGAGTGGTGGGGATTACACCATGACCTGTGTTCACACCCATAATGCAAAACACAAGACTCAGGAGGATGTAGAGGACCAGGGAGTGGAAGGGCCAATGTGCACCATATTAAGATTTTCGTGGGTCCATAGTTTGGAAGCAGCATTCAAGATTTTCACTTTCTTGACTTGGGTATGGTGGATCCATGGTGTAATGCCAACTACCTTCACAGCCACAGGAGTGGAGAGAATCACCATGTGGAGTCCTTTCCAAGTTGGTTTCAGTGCCCCTTCGCTATCTGCCTGACCCACCTCCACACAGGGACCAACCCTGACCGTGAGCAGGAGCCAACTAACAAAACAAGCAAGCACTTCTGCTCCCGGAATGGGACAGGTAGAGGGTTTTGGTTTCTATGGGAGAATTGGCAGAGCCAAAAGGATTCGAGTCCCCAACAGGAGGGAGCACAGGTCTAAAGATGGGTTAGGAGTGTCTCAAACCAGAGAAAGCCACAGGTCAATGTAGAGAAACAAAACTGATAGACAGACAGACCCCCCACACACAACACATGCACAAACACACACAGAAAGTAAAATAACCAGGGGAGTCCTACACACATCCAGACACCTGAACAGAGGGATCGAGTGATGTTCCACATGGGTCATGGGCACTGGATCAGCAGCCATATCCAACCTCTCCTATGTGTTCAAACAGACTTGCCTCTGGAGGTAACAGACCAGTGACTTTATAATTTGTTTCCTTTGGGGGTGGAAGTATCAGACTCCTCTGAAACATTAGGCAGTGATTGTTGAAAGAGAGCCGAGAGCCCTAGGGACCCGTAACATCTCAGGTTTTGAGTCCCCTGACCACCACACTCTTCCTTGTTCCCAGGGGCTCTGAGATCTCTGGTGTCTTGAATTCTGGTCTCTGGGATCTCACTGGGGCCTCCAGAAATGCTGTGGGGTATTCAGAGCAGACTGCATGGACATGTGTTAAAGCCAATAGAAAGTCTTTATTAGTCTGCCAGTGACTACACTGGGTGCTCGGAATCCAATTGTAGCACTGAGCCTTTCTCAGGGTGAACTTTTAAGCCCCCAAACCATGTTCTGGGTTGACACACTGCAGTTAACAAGAATAGTTAGCCAGAAGCAGAACTACAGAAGCCAAAAAGCAAAGTTGGTACATTTAGAGACTTTCCCAGAACTATATGGACTTTGATGGATTAAGCCTTTGTTTTAATTTTGACTGGTGGTACTGTCTGAGTTTTACAGCCTGAAAGGGTACCTCCATCACAAAGTCAGCTGAGCTAAGGTCTGAGGGCCTACAAGGTCTAGGACTCTATTACAATGTCTCTATGAGAAAGATTGGAAAGAAAGCTTTTCAAAAAAATTAACAGACTTAATTCACTTTATTCATTCATTCATTCATTCATTCATTTATTTATAAAAACCCTTATATGACTATTTACAGATGAAGCCTGGGTCTTCTAGATGGAGACTCTAGTGTGGGTTTTGAACACAGCCTCTTTCCAGAGCTCAGGGGTCAAGTAGCTGTAGGTCTTAGAGATGGCATCAAAGGTGGCCTTGGCAAAGTTGCCCAGGGTGGCAGTGCAGCCCCTGGCTGATATGTGACAGTCACTGATGCCAGCCCACAGTAGCAGCTTTTGGGGAAAAGGGGCAGAAATGACGCCAGTGCCTCTCAGGGCAGGGATGAGGTATGCCAGCCCAGAGTCACGGTGCCTGTCACCTTGCATGGAGCAAGTGCAGAGCTTGCCAATCTTGTTCCCACAGTAGCCTCTCCACACAAAGGGAAGTTTGGCCAACATGATGGCTTTTCAGATGGCATTGGTCACCTCCTTGAAGACCTTAACACCAGGAACAACATGTTCATTGTAGTCCCCAGGAGTGACAAAATCCTAGAAACTTGTCCACTGGCCAGCCCAAATCTGCTTCTGCACTGGAATGATGGTTAGAACTTCATCTCTTAGGGATACTCCCAGGGAAAACTCTAATCTCAAATTCCTTAATGGGCAGGGAGGACAAGCAGATCTCTTCCAAGTACTTGATCTTCATGTCTTTGACCAGGTGGTCCAGCTTGGTGATGGGTTTCCACTCCTTGTCTTCAGCTTTACCCCCATGGACCCTGTGGTCTTGACCATGGCCATGGCTTTGACCTACTGAATCATCAGTAGGAGGTACCAGCTCCTAAATCTGGGCCCCCAGGTCCTCTGGCCCTTCTCCCACATTATCATCACCCACCATTTGGTGTGAGAGCAAACTTTAAGTTGTCAGTTCCCTAGGGCTGGGGAGATGGCTCCATTTATGAAGTGCCTTGTATGTAAGCATTAAGACCTGAGTTTGAGTTCTCAGAACCTATATAAAAAATACTGGACATCCTGTAATTCCAGGGCTGAGAAGGTGGAGACAGAAGCATCCCTGGGGGTTGCTGGCTGGCTAGTCTGACTGAATTGGTGATTTCTGGGTTCTGTGGAAGACCCTGACTCCAAAAATACAATGGAAAACAACTGAGGAAGACCCTGGCTGCTGCTGCTGCTGCACACGCACGTGCACACACACACACACACACACACACACACACACACACACACACACACACAAACACACACGTACACATATTCTAAATAAAGAATGGGAGGGAAGAAGCTAAAAAGAGGGAATGTCAAGTGAGTCCCGAGGATGTGCCTGGCTGTGTTTCATGCCTCCGGGGAGTCTTGTCTAGCTGGTCCTTCAGGGTTGCTGGCCAAGAAACGAGAGTTCACAGACAGGCTTTGATTTCTGGGGGTGCAGAAAAGGAGCAGATTTTGATGGGAGAGTGACTCTTGGCTGTTAAATAAGAAATAGTCTTCATCCATAATGCATGGATTTCCTTCCAAAGAAGAGAGGGAAGCTGGGTGTCTAAATCCAGCCCTGGCAGGGAAAACATGAGGACTGACTTAGGAAGCTGTTAGGACTGGTTCGGGTTCCCCTCAGCTGATACACAATGCTCCAGCGTGCGGAGAAAGACCCAGAGTGAAACCTGTCTGTGCAGGGGTGTACTGGTGAGGGGCAGAATTGTAGAGGGGATAAGAGGGGGCATGAAGGGGGTTAATAAAAGACAGTCAAGATTAGCACCCTGATGGGGTGCTTCCTAAAACCAAAGTAACTGTTTACACTTACCCTAAGTCCTTTGGAGGGCTTCATTTTGGGGTCCTTGTATTGGCTGAGGAACCTACCAACTGAAACACAGCTCTTGTGAAGGGCACATATCTCTGGGGCCTTGATTTGCCTTTCTTCTGGCCTGTGGTTCAGCAGGTCACTTGAGGCAAGAAGAAGCCCAATTAATGAGGTGACTGGCATCCCTAAGAGGTAGCTCTCGGTCCTAGACACTTTATTGCTGTGGAGAGACACTATAATTACAGTAATTCTCTTAAAAGAAAGCATTCCATTGGGGGCTTGCTTACAGATCAGAGGGTCAGTCCATTATCATATGTCAGGAAGCATGGCACAGGCATGGTGCTGGAACAGTCAGTGAGAGCTATGTCCTGATCCCAAACAGAGAGAGACATACACGGCTTAGCATGGGCTTTTGAAACCTCAGTGCCCAACTTGAGTGACACACTTCCTCCAACAAGGCCCCACCTCCTAATCCTTCTAATCCTTTGAAATTGTGTCTCCCCCTGATGACTAGGCATTCAAATATATGAGCCAATGGAGGCCATTCTTATTCAAACTATCACGTCCTCCATTCATTGTTGGCTCTTATTTGTTCCATTATGGTGAGCATGGTTGACTTCCCAGGGTCCTTCACTGTGGAGCAGCAGAAATTAGTCTTGGCAGCCTGTGTGAAGCTGGGCAGTGGTGGTGCACACCTTTCATCCTAGAACTCAGAGGGAGGCAGAGACAGGTGGATCTCTGAGTTGGAGTGTAGTGAGCTGCTTTGTGCCGCACCTTAAAGATGGCGCTGACCGCTGCTCTCCACCCCCCGGGTGGAATGTGCTTTCAACTGTAAACAACTCCATACATGGCAAAAACTAAAAATCTGGCTTGTTTCTATGTACCTGGGCCTATCCGTATTCCCTACGTGACTTGCTGGAGTTGGCTACACAGGGGCTATTTTAGATGTGGGCTGGCTTTCCCCGAAGAGAAGATTATTCAAGGTTCCCTGATTAAACTGCAATTGAGAAGAGTCCGGTGTTGCGTTTTCTTTGCTGGCCAAAGTCCACCACATTGGAGGCCAGCCTGGTCTGCACAGCGAGCATACTAGGACACCGAG
This sequence comes from Myodes glareolus, assembly GCF_982192425.1. Lineage (NCBI taxonomy): Eukaryota > Metazoa > Chordata > Mammalia > Rodentia > Cricetidae > Myodes > Myodes glareolus. The sequence continues at coordinate 10,616,505 of NC_142035.1, read as the reverse complement.
GTCTACATACAGAGACCCTGTATTGAACCACCACCATCACCCCCAAAAAAGAAAAGAAACCTTTGTTGTTTTAATTTTGGCACAGTGGCTACACCTTAATCCCTGCTATTTCAGCCAGCAATTGCGACACCATAGCTACTGGCCTGGCTGCTCAGGCCGCTGCCTGGTGGGAATTCTGTTCCCACAGGCACTGGCTCTGCCACTGACGCTGCCACTAAAAAGGTAGCTTTAACTAAATTCCATCATTCTATTTATAAATAAGACTCGAGACTCAAAGACTGGGGTGAAAACCTGCTAGCTCCGAGAATGAGTAGCACCTAGCTAACCTTCTCTCCTTGCTGGCATCTCCCAAATGGGGCGTCCTTCCGTTCTGCCAAATAAAAAAAGCCGCACTACTCCAAATCCCTCCCTTCTATTTCCAGTGCATCTTTTTATTTCTTCCAGATGCTCTTTGATGCTCTATGATTACTTCCTGTCAACCAGTTGCTAACTTAGCTTCCTGGTCCAAGGTTAATTTTATCTCATTGATGCAAATGCAAACTCAGGGTTCACAGTGTGATTGAATATTCCCCAGCAGACTGTGTGTGTGTGTGTGTGTGTGTGTGTGTGTGTGTGTGTGTGTAGGGGTGTTCCTAGGGTATGGAAGAGTGTACCCAGCAGAGATATATCCAAGCCTAGCCCTGTGTGTCTGAGCATGTGATCTAGATAGAAAAGGGATCTTTGGAGGTGGATTTGCCCTCGTGGCAAGAGAGGGAGCCAGGGAAGCACAGGTTGGAGGCTATGTGGAGCCAGGGCTAAATCTGGGAGACCAGAACAGCCGAGAGGCAATGAGGAGCTGCTCTGGAGTCCTGGGAGGGTCGGACTCTGCTGCACCTTCATCAAGGGCTCTGGTTCTAGACCAGTAGATGTCCAATGTCTAAAGTCACCCAGGGCGTGGCTCCCAGGGCTCAGGCCCGAGTCACTGTCGTTTGTCCTGCTCTCCTGTCAGATGCTGCAGCCAGAGCAGAGTTCATCCTCTTTCTGACTCATTCCCGTTTCTCCGTAACTGTAATTTTGCTACTGTTATGAATCATGACGCAAATGTCTGTGTTTTGCAATGGTCTTAGGTGACCCAGAGGGTTTGCAGCCCAAAGGTTGAGGACTTCTGTCCTAGAGGCCCATTTTCCTTGTCTCACAACCTCTTCCACCTTCAAAGCCTATAGGGCTGCATATTTTAATACCTGTGGTGGTTTGAAAAAAGATGGCCTCCAAAGGAAAGACATTCTTAGGAGGTGTGGCCTTGTTGGAGGAAGTGTATCACTGTGGGGGCGGACTTTGAGGTCTCTCTTGCTCAAGCGTCTATCAGTGTGATGGCCAGTTGACTTCCTGGTGCCTTTTGGTCAAGCTGTAGCCAGCACCGCATCCACCAGCACGCTGTCATGCTCTCTGTTATTAATGGACCAAATAAACCTCTGAAAAGGTAAGCCATCACTCAGTTAAATGTTTTCTTCAGAAGAGTTGCTGTGGAAATGGTGTCTCTTCACAGCAATACCCATCTCTCTCCCACGCCCCCCACATTGTTGCTATTCCATCTTCTTGACGCTAATCTTTCGTCTTTTGTCTCTATCGAATGAGGACCCTGGGGACCCTGCTGTGACCACCTGGATAACCCAGTGCAATGTCTCTATTCTTACAGTTCTTACCTGAATCCTGCCCGCCCTGTAAGGCATCTTGCTCGTGGGTTCCTGGGACAGGATGTCAGTGCCCTTGGGGATCTGTGACACCCACACACAGCTGGCCACGTCAATCAACTTTCCCAACATGCCCTTTGTTCCCCTCAGGAGTTACGGAGAGGCAGGTGGCCAAGCGACTACTTCACAAACCTGCATGGCGTTCCTTAATTTCAGGCACCTTGCTCATTAGACCACATCAGTGATGTCACCTGTGGTCTCCTGCCATGTGGGAATCGACAGCCCAGGGCTGAGATTATCTGTCCTTCTCTAGCCGAGTGACACTGTGGCACAGGGAAGGAAGCTCTCCTGGAGCCCGTTCGCTTTGCTCACTGTGACTTTGGGTTGTCCAGAGGGCCAAGGTGGCAAAGCAGTATCAGGGCCGGAAATGCCATTTTAACATAGTAGTCATGGGTGCAGGTGCCCCTTCTTGGGGAAGAAACCCAGAGTCCCTGAGGGATCTGGCCTAACCCAGGAGAGGGGTCCAGTGGGCAGGAGGCATCTGTGAGGTCCAGGGTGCTTTGGAAAGTTGAGAGTTGGCTGCTTACAAAATGCCTCGAATGCAGGGCTCAGCTGCAGTGGGTCGGTACAGATCAGTGCCACACCTGGAGGGTGGGAGGCAGCTTGGGTATCGGGATGGTCGGGTAGAGGGTGGCCTGAAGACTTGGTGGCTCTCTGTGACCAGGGCTGGCAGGTTTTTTCTGACTCCTCACAGCCTTCCATTCTTCTTGGTCCCCGGGTTGGTGTCACAGAGGCTACCATGACGGGAGCATCTACAGCTCCTTTGCCCAGAACCTGGACTGCAGTCGGCTCGCTGGGGTACAGTTCCCTTGTGGCGGCTCCTGGGTGGGCGGGGCCCAGATCCCTCTTTTCATTAGCCTGATACAAAGTTCCATTCAAAGAAGATCTGGAGAAGCGTCCAGAAAGGGGACAAAGGTGAGGTGGCTAGGTATACGGGCAGTTGCCACCAAGCCTGATGACCTGAGTTCAATCCCTGGGACTCACATGGCAGAAGGAGAGAACCCACTGTAGCATGTAGCATGTAGCATGTATGAAACATACACACACAGACACACACACAGACTCACAAATTTTTAAAAAAGAAAGTTTGACAATTGGTGAGTTTCTTCCTCCTAAACACTGCAGTAAGGACAAAATGCCAACTAATTAATGTTTTGTTTTTCTCACAGTGAAAAGCCTGCCACGCTCCAGTCACTTGTTACGCCTCCCATTGCCATGCAGCTCGGGTCGCAATTCATCTCCTAACAGGGTTCTAAACCTTCCCAGCCTGGCCCCGAAGCCACACATCATGTAGAAGTCTAATTTGTCCCCCAGCCGCAGCCTTTCTGTGGGGGTGTGCAGGGCAGAGGACTTTGATCTGGGCTGAGGCTATTTGCATACTGCATTGCTAAGTGTGCCTGCTGCCCTGCAGCTTCAGCAGCCAGTGTTTCCGGCTGAGGCCAGGAGATGGGACCACTTTTCTGGGTCCTGGGAAACCTGAAAAGGTAGCAGGGCCAGGCTGGGGAAGGCCCATTGAACCCCCAAAAACATGTTTCTTTGGGGTATGTTTGAGATGTCTGTTGGTGCAGGGCAGAGTAGGGATGTGGCCAGCTCAGCTTCTGTAGATGCCCAGAGGACGGGGGGAGGTTGCAGGAATGAAATGGGTTGTGGGTCCTGTGCATATACATGTGTGTGTGTGTGTGTGTGTGTGTGTGTGTGTGTGTGCACGTGCCTATGTGCATGTGTATATTGCCGTTGGCTTGATGTCTGGCACAGACCTTCACCTGCCCTGGCAGCTGATCCTGCCCAGGCCTGAGCTCGGGAGTCAGATGACAGAGTTATTGCTGCCAGGCCTTTTTCTGGAACCTTCATAATAAAGATGAATGAGCTGCCTGCTCTTAGCTGGAAACGCCTTCAGAACGAGGCTCTTTTCCTCCCTTGTGCACATTATGGAGAGAAATTATCTTAATCTGAAAAAGAAAAAAAAAACCCACAGAAAGTCTAAGAAATGTGTGTGCCAGTCCTCCAAGGAGGGAGTCTGGCCGGGGTAGTGAAGGGGAATTTCAGAACCTTTTGAGCTCTCTAGCTGTTAGGAGAACTTGCCCCTGAGTATGTTCTTAACCTGACCCCTTTAGTCCCTTAGTTTTGAAGCTTTAACCCCATCTGGAGATGGGGTAGTGAAAGTGAAAGGAGTATACAAGGATGGACCCCAGTCCAGAGCCCCCATGTGATGGGCAAAGGGGCCCCAAGCTCTGTTGCCATCTGTGAACCCAGCAGAGGCCTCCTAAGTAAGGAGTCAGGAGAGGAAGCCTGCCTGCTGCAGCCAGGACCCCCGAGAGCCCTCACAAAAGTCCAAGTGCCTGGCACCTGGGCCCCCAGCCCTGGACAACACCGTGTCTGCTGTTACACAGCATAATTTGACTGATACTCCCTGTATGAAATACCAAACTCTCTCTCTCTCTGAACTTCCAGCTGCAGGCAGGGCTCTCTAGAGTCCCTCTGCTCAGTGTGGTCACTTTGCCCATTTCAACCTTCTGTTTCATGTCACCCCCTGAGAACCTAAGCATTTTGTCCAAGATCACACAGCCATTAACAATGAGAAAGGCACAGTGCCCAAGTCTGAGTCTGCCAGCCCCAGTTTGATGTGGGGTTCCCCTCTGTATGATGTAAATACCATTGGTTAATAAAGAAACTGTCTTGGGGCTGCACAGGGAATAGAAGTAGGCGGGGGAAACTAAACTGAATGCTGAGAGAAAGGAGGCAGAGTCAGGAGAAGCCGTGGAGCCACTGCTGGAGACAGACATGCTGAAATTTTGCTGGTCGGCCATGACCTCATAGGGATGCACAGATTAATGGAGATGGGTTAAACTAAGATATAAGAGTTAGCGAATAAGAAGCTAGAGCTGGTGGGCCAAGCAGTGATTTAAATCATATAGTTTCTGTGTGATTATTTTTGGGCTGGGCTGTCAGGAAACAAACAAGTGGCTTCCTCCAACACCAGGTGGTTTGTCTTTCTCTGGGAGATATAGGGGGGACAGGGCCACCTGAGCCTCAGGGCTTTGCAAAAATGTTTCTGCCTCCTAATCCTCACCCTCCTCCTTTGTAGCTATCTGAAAGTCCAGTGTGTGGTCACACAGTGTGTGTGTGTGTGTGTGTGTGTGATTATCAACAGACAACAGAGAACTGTGAAGGTTAGAATAGGAATAGCTCCCATAGGCCCATAGGCCCATAGATTTGAATCCCTAGTCACCAGAGAGTGGCACTATTTGAAAGGATTGGAAGGATTAGGAGGTGTGGCCTTGTTGGAGGAAGTATGTTACTGGGGTGGGCTTTGAGGTTTCAAAAGCATGTGCCAGGCCCAGGCTCTCTTTCTCGCTTACTCTCTCTTGCTCTGTCACTGAGTATAGAACAGGATATAGAACCCTCAGAGACTTCCCCAGCACCATGCTTGCCTGTAGAGGGTGTGAGCACTCACAGATAAGCACCGGAGAACCAGGATTGCTAATCGCACAGGATTGTCTCCTCAGTGGAGGAGGTGTATACCTGGTTTCCACTCAGAAGGCTGGGAGTAGACATTGTTAACAGACTGGTGATTTTACTGTCTGTAGAGCCAGGGCTCACCCCATCCCCAAGAATGCTCATCCCAGACCCTCCCTTTCCCCTCTCTAGTCTCGCTTTGTTTCTCAGCCAGTAGAACCATCCTTAGGGGAGACGCCACGTGTCCTTTGTAGCTTGCTGACCTCTATGCTGTCTTGGTTAGGGACTTTGTAAGACCGTTCCGGTGTGGTCGCCTTAAGCTTTATTGTGCACACGGGATGGGATAATTGTTAGCAGGAAAGATTTTCCAAGATCACACTGTACTTAAAACATGCCTAAAATAAACTGCCCGGAGTCAGACTCCAGAAGTCTGAACTAGCACCGGCTAAGTCACACAGGACAGGGTTTCCTCCTCTGACGGCCATGACATTTTCAGGGACTCCCCACATGTGCTGCCATGCTCCTCATGATGACAATGGACTGACCCTCTGAACTGTAAGCCAGCCCTCAATGCAATGCTTTCTTTTAAGAAAGTTACCTGGTCATGATGTCTCTGCACAGCCATAAAACAGCAGCTGAGACAGGAGCCCGCCTTTAGGGATCCTTCCCCAAACACAGACTTTCTAAGGGATTGTCTTTAAATAGGAAAATAGGCCAGAGTTCTGTGCCATCTCTGTGTGTTTTGGCAGTTCAGTCTTGATCATTGCTGTATGAAGGGAGTTTATTTTAACAGTATGTATTATTACACACAATAGTAGGGTTCATTATGACAGTATCACATACGTGTATAATGTGTTCTGGGCACATTCATCCTGGCTACCTCCCTTATCATCTCCCACTCCTGCAGATCCCCTTTCTCCTAATGAGTCCCTTGTCTGAGTTACTTTTCTATTGCTGTGGCAACACCATGGCCAGGGCAACTCATAGAAGGAAGAGTTTATTGGGGGCTTACAGCTTCAGAGGGTGAATCCAACATGACAGGCAGCGGGCAGTGGGCAGCGGGCAGCGGGCAGCGGGCAGCGGGCAGTGGGCAGCGGGCAGCGGGCAGTGGGCAGCGGGCAGCGGGCAGCGGGCAGTGGGCAGCGGGCAGCGGGCAGTGGGCAGCGGGCAGTGGGCAGCAGGCAGTGGGCAGGCAGCAGGCAGCAGGCAGTGGGCAGGCAGACATGGTGCTGGAGCAGCAACTGAGAGTTCACATCCCAATGTACAAACAGGAGGCAGAGAGACACTGGGCCTGGCATGAGTCTCTCAAAACCCCACAGCCCACCCCCAGAGACATGCCTTCCCCAACAAGGCCACACCTCCTAATCTTTCCCATATAGTTCCACCAACTGGAGACCACACATTTGGACATATGAGCCTATGGGAGCCATTCTCACTCAGACCACTACATTTCCCTTTTTGGTGCATGCTTGTGTGGTACATGTGTGTACATGTGTGCACACATGTGCATGTGAGATCAAATGACTTCCACTAGGGTTATTTACATGAGCACAGCAACGCCGCAGTGGTTACAGCTCTCCAAGGCCAGGGCAGACACCTTCAGAGCCCCTCCCCCATGACGTGATGATGGCTCGATCTTGTGATGATCCTCTCAGGTCAGCACAGCTGCTGGGGTCCAGAGTGCAATGGCACGTCATGCCAGGCATCCGTGTTTGACAGCACTCTGCTCTTCTGCCCTGGCGTTCTTTCTGCCCCCCTTTTCTCAATGCCCCCTGAGCCGGGGAGGGCGTGAGGTAGATGGTTGCTAATGGTGGAACATTCAACAGCCACTAACTCTCAAGTCTTTGATGGGTTCTGTACAGTTACCGTTGCAAAGAGAGGTTTCTCTGCCTGACGCTGGCAGTAGCATAAACCTACTGAGATAAACATAGGCGCTTATCAAGCAATGGGGTGGACACATTGGGTCCACTTACCCCACTGATAGTGGTGGCTTCCCCACTAGGACCTGAGAGCTCCTAAGTCATGGCTTCTGATGAGGTTTACCAGGTGCAAAGCCTCTCTCATGAAAGTGCCATCAAATCCAGCCAACAAGAGGTTAGTTACCTGGTCACCAAATTGCTACTTCTTGTCCACAACTAAGACTGTTGAGGACAAGTCTCCCCAGCAGCCCACATGGCACCTTTTCCCACTGTGAAAACGATTCAGCTGGGGAGCTTCCCTTACAGACTACACATCATGCCTCACAATGCCTCTTCTGGCCTCCACCCACTAGGTGGCAGCACTTGTGGCCTCCATCCACTAGGAGGCAGGACGTCACTTCTGGCCTTTGCCCACTAGGTGGCAACACCTTTGGCCTCCACATACTGAGAACCACATTCTGTTTCTTTGCCATGTGTTCACCCAGATACTGATGGTGACACAGGTCCTTCTCCACTGGTGGCTGTGACAGATGTGACCGCCTCTGTACATGTCTTTGGGGAATGTATTTCTGCCCTACGGGTAGCCAGGAGTGGGCTGCTAAGGTATCCATGCACCACAGTGTTCAGATTGGGAGTCTGCCCACTGGGCCTGACGCATTCTCCAGAGCCCGACTGTCTGGTCTGTGGTGAGTCACCGCAGAAGATACCAGCTGCTGGGCACTGTTAGCTAGCTGTCTGGAGCTGTGAACAAAATACATGCAAGGGCTTGGAGAGTGGGATTCTTCAGTTTGTTCCCAGGTAGAGCCCACGGTCTGCTGACTTTGGCTCACAGTGCTGCAGAACACTGCGGGGACAGAACATGGGGAAAGGCTGCTTGTCTCCCAGTAGACAGGAGACAGAGAGAGAGAGGAGCAGGGCTGTAAACGTCTATGCTTACTGTGACCTGTGCTGCTCCTTGGCTCCCGACTGCCAGGATCCCTTTCCATCTGAACTGCCACGCTCACAGTGGGCTGTGGCCATGCTTTTCCACTTCCCATCCTGAGCTGCGTGTCTTGATGTCAGACCAAATGACACAGTGGTGGCCTCCCAGATCTCTCACATTGTCTTTGTCTCTCAAGAAGAGAGGTGGCAAATCAAGAGGGACGCCATTTCGTGTCCTTAGAGTCTCCTGTGTGTGCCAGTCGCTTTCCTGTTGCTGAGATAAAGCACCATGGCCAGCACAGTGTGGAGAAAGAGGGGTTTGTTTGTGGCTTACGATTCTGGAGAGATAGAACTCCACCACTGTTGTGGTAGGGAAGCTTAGCAGGGACACTGCCCACTGGAGCAGCCGCTGAGAGCTCACATCTTAAACCACAAAGAGGAAGCAGAGAGGGTGAACTGGGAAGTGATGAGAATCTCGGAAACTTCAACGCCCAGCCCCAGAGATGTGCTTCCTGCGGCAAGGCCCTGCCTTCTAAGCCGCCCCAAACAGCGCCACCAACTGGGGAACAAGTGTTCAGATGCCCGAGACTACAGAGGACATTCTCATTTAAACCACCATACCGTGTATGGCCTCCCAGATCCTCCCAGGGAGCCTTAAGACCCAGGCAGAGCGGCTCAGACCATAAGCCCAAAGCAATTCTTTCTCTAAAATGGCTCCTCTCAGGGACTTTGTCATGGCAACAAGAAAAGTAACTGATGTGACTCAGGAGACCCCACCAGGGACAAGGGAAGCTCCCAACAAGAACTACCCCACCAGACATGACCGTTTGACCTCAGCTTCCAGAACCAAGAGCCTCCAGACCTTGACTGTATACACTGCCCGTTTCAGTCTCAGGGACAGTGCCAACAAGTAGACAGGACCGTCCCAGCAGGGTTGCTCCTGTGTCCCCTCCAGGCCTGTGGAAAGGGGCACAAGGAAGAAACATTCCTGCTAGTGTCCTCGTCTCTCTCCTCTCCAAGTCTCTTTGTCTACATAACCTGAAGAAGTACATTGTTTCCAAGACCCACAGCTGTGACTGGATCTTCAATGAAGCCTTCTGGGGCTCCTTCTCCGGGACTGTAACACATCTTTAACCCCTAACTGCTCTTTATTGTTGCTATTTCTGTGCGGTCTTGTGAATGTGTGGGGCATTCCATGGCTCAGTGTAGCCAAGGCTTATTGGAGGAGGGGCTGCTAGTTAGTTCCCGGATACTTAGCCCTGAAATAATCACACAGAAACTGTATTAATTAAATCACTGCTTGGCCCCTTAGCTCTAGCTTCTTTTTGTCTAACTCTTCCATATTAATTTAACCCATTTCAAGTAATCTGTGCATCACCACAAGGTCGTGGCCTGCCAACAAAATTTCAGCACGTCTATCTCCGGAGGCGGTTCCATGACATCTCTCTCTCTGCCTTCCTTCTCCCAGCATTCAGTCTGTCTTTCCCCGCCTACCTAAGTTCTGCCCTATCAACAGGCCAAGGCAGTTTCTTTATTCATTAACCAATAAAAGCAATACATAGACAGAAGAACCTCTCACACCAAAGACTGGTTTCAGACTCCAGTTAATCCTTCTGACTAGCCCTTCCTTCTATCTTAATCATGATACTGGAGTTCCTACCCGGTCAGGAAGTCTCCCTTGAGCTCCTGGCAGGGAAGGGGACTTAATAGATACAGTCATTAACAGGGTGTACCACCCACCCCCGACAGTGATGCTGAGGAGGCAGAAGGAAGCCTCAGACAAGGCCCTTCCCTGTGACCTCCTCAGGATGGGGGTGTGAGCTCTGAGAGCCTGTGACTCTGTCCTAGGAAGAGCGTGCTGACAAAGAGAAGCAAATGACAACAGCGTGGTCTTGTGTTTCCTGCAATACACATGTCACACACAGAACCTTGGCAGCTCTCGGGCTGCTGTGTGCCACCTTGGGGACATAAGTGGACTATGTTCATCAAGACTCCAGCATCAATGTGACAAGGACACAGGAAACAGCCATGGGGCTTCCAGGTTTTCAGGGCCCTAGGTTAAAGGTTCTGAGCCTTCCCAATGCTACGACCCTTTAATACAGTTCCTCACATGGCAGTGACCCCCCTCCAACCATAAAGTTATTCCATTAATACTTCATAACTGTAATTTTGCTGCTATTATGAATCATAATGTAAATATCTGCTACGAGGGATCTCTGAACCACTGCCCTAGAGCCTCTCACCCCAGTGGGCTTCCAGGTCTCATCCCTGTGAGGAGCCATTGGAACCCATCTGGGTCAGTCTTGGTAGTTCAACAGTACAGACATATTGACCCTCTTGCCCTCCAGTCCTCAACCCCTAGGAAGCTCAGAGACAGAGAAGGCAGTGAACACAAGGGGAGGGATCGGATGCCCAGTGTCACTGCCAAAGACCCAGGACTGAACTTGGAACCTGGAAGGTTTCACAGGGTGCAGGGCAGAGGAGATGCAGAGGGGACAGTGCAGGCCAGGGCTGGGTTGATCGCAGAAGTTCCACCTGCCCCAGACTGTACAGAGATAAGGCCAGAGGAGAAGCAAGACCACTGTCCACTGGCAGGCCTCTCTCAGGCCAGTGGGGCAGCCCGAAGGAAGGACAGACAGGCCAAGACATGGCCACTGGAGGGTAAGTGTGGGCTGCCATCACCGCCACAGTGAGGCTGGAGAAGCCAGACTGGAAGGGGGACAGCCGGAAAGTGAGCCATCTGGGCACTTCCTTGTTCAGTGTCCCAGCTCCTGGCACAGGGAGACACGGGAACAGTTGCTGGATGAACGGACGGCTGAGGGAAGGCCCTGCGTTCTCAGTGGCAGCTGCTTCCGAGGCAGCTGAAGCCATCTTATAAAAGCTCAGGAAATGTGTAAATTCAGCACGCGGTTCGGCTACTGAAAAGGAATCCTGAAATAGTGGTGCCTACATATCTTTTTTTGGCTGACAGTCTGTGTAAGCATACGGGGCCAGTAGGGCATCTTTGCCACCATCAGAAACCCAGGCTCTTTCTCTCTTGTCCCACCAGCTTCCACGATGGTGCCTCTCATGGCTCCTGCCATTGTATCTGCATCCTGACCAAAGGCAGAGAGTTAAAAACAGAAACTTCCCGTGAAGGGAAGACCCGAAAGCTGTACACGTGACATCTAGTCACTTGCGCTGGCCGGAACTCTGCTGGAAGTCTGTCCTCAGCCCTGGGTCAGCTGGGTGCCCCTTCAGTTGAGAGGCTGTAGCTACCCCAAGACTGTTCTTCTGAAGAGAAGGAGACAATGAAGACTGAGGTTCAGTCTTCCCTGTGTCATTTGGGGCTTAAGGAATAGTGTTTTGTTTCGTTTTCTGAGAAAGGGTTTTTTGGCGTAGCCCTGACTGTCCTAGAACTCACTCTGGCTAGCCAGAGTTGGCCTCAAACTCAGAAATCCACCTGTGTCTGCCTCCCTAGTGCTGAGATTAAAGGTGAGCGCTGTTACACCTGGCACCAGTGGTAATTTTTTTTAATGAATCACTTTTGTGTTTGTGTGTTTTACCTGCATATGTGTCTATGGACCACATGCATGCCAGGGGTTCATGGAGGCCAGAAGAGGGCATTGGAGCTGGAGTTACAGTTGTGAGCTGCCACATGGGTGCCAGAAAACAAACCCAGGTCCCTTGGCAGAGCAGACAGTGTTCTTAACTGCTGAGAGAAAATTTTAACCCTTAACTTCATCAGCTTTTTATAGATTTCTCGCTACCCAACCGCACATATAAAATCTCTAACAGTAGCAAAGCACCCTACCCCAGGAGAGCACCCCTCCTGGCTTTTGATTTTCTGTCTGCCATGTGCGGTGCTGGACTTCGTCTGTGGGGAGCGTTCCAAGAATGCAGGGGCTGCCTCTGTCCCTGTAAGGACGCGTGCTTTTGGGCTAAAGTCAATATTGAGCTATGTGAAGCTGGAAAGATGACGGAACCGGATCTGAACAATAGGATCTGGCTTTTATTTCTTGACAAGAAATCTGCATATGTAGCATTGGCAGGTCATGTGTGTCAGGCTCTCCCGACGTCTGGATTCCTACCTATGCTCACCTGCCAGTTTGACTTTGTGATGTGAGATGTTATCTACGATGTTCATGCCCCCAAGAGTCCTGCCACTGAGTGGGAGGGGACCCCTGAGTTTATGAAAGTCTAGGGTGGCAAACACACGCCTCCAGTGGACAGGCAGGTGTGGGGTCCAGCAGGAGAAGCAGGTTAAAAGGTCACATGACTAGTAGAGGGATATTCTGGATGGTTCTGGCTTTAGTGGGTCATCACCATTGTACATCCCTATAATCCATACCTAGAGGGGACATGCTTTGTGATACTCACCCTTCTCTGAGAGAGACAAAAAAAGCAGACAATAGTTGGTTGCAGGGTCTGGAAATGGGTGATCTGTTGTCTCTGTTTGGTTCTGAAACAGGGTCTCCCTGTGCAGCCCAGGCTGGCCTGGGCTGGTACTCACTGTGTAGACCAGGCTGCCCTCAGACTCACAGATCTCCACCTGCTTCTGCCTTCTGAGTACTGGGGTCAAAAGCAAGCACCACGAAGTCCAGAAACGATGCTGTTCTCACATTAGCAACACACATCATGAGGTGACCGTTAGAACTGTTCATCTAGATTCGCAGTTCTCAGCCTTCCTGAGACACTGCGACCCTTTCATGTGGTGACCCCAACCATAACATTGTTTCATTGCTACTTCATAACTGTATTTAAGACAGACTGGAGGTAGGCGTGTGAGGACGAGAAGGGGCTTCTCTCCCTGTTCACCTCAAAGCTCCATCCACTCAGGAAGCCCCAGGCCAAGGTAGAATTGAAGCTCGTTCAAACTGGAACCCAGGACAGCAAGGTGACACTTTGACCCTCAGCTTCAGGCTATGGTCTTCAGAAGGGAAGCCGCACCTACTCCCCAGGTCTCAGATCTGAGTCCGCCAAGTGTCGATGACCATCCTCCTTAAGAATGGCCAGGGTAGTAAATGGCCTGACTAGTAAATGTGGATGTCATGTAAATTGTGGGGTGACCCCTCTGCTCATGTCATTCTGACTGGGGGGTAAAGCTGAGCATAGAGGAGGACTATAGTCCAGTGAGATACTAAAGAGGTTTCGGGGATCAGCCCCAGTGGGGAGCCCAGTCCTGGCTCTGAGTGTCGACTAAGGAGTGTCTGCCCCTTCCCATTCCTCCCACACTGAGTTCTGATTGGTCCACAGGGTCTATTTCCTTGTGTGGTCATTGGCTCACAAGCAAGTATGTGATATTGACCAGTCAATTAGTGTGCATGTAGTTCCCGGCATGGGAACCTGGAAAAGTCTATCTCTGGGTGCCAAGAGCCCCAGAGAGGATGCTGGGAACCTGCAGTGGAAAGAGGGGGTTGCAGATGACTGTTAGGGCCATGAATGAACCAGGAGGCTTATGGGTCATCCCAGCCTAAAGTTGGATGGTTTGGGATTTTTTTATTTGTTTGTTTGTTTTTGTTTTTCTGTTGAGATAGGCTTGGCTGTGTAGTCTAGGCTGGCCTCAAACTCATGATCCTCCTGCCTCAGTCACCTGAGTGCTGGGGTCACAGTGTGTGCCACCACAGCTCCTAAAGCTGGCTCTTACTGTCCTTTCCGTTCGCCCAAGCATTCGTCTTCCCCTGCCATGTGGCTGTGTTCGACAATCGACCCCAACACCCTGCCTGACTGCACACTTCTTGGTCACCATCCTCTCTTCCTGCTGCCTCGCAGAACTGGCAGCCTCTTCCATCACAGTCTATGTCCCCAGCTTCCCTCCAGGGTTCAGGGGACCGCAGTGCCATTAGTCACTGTTGGTTGGATTCCTGGGACATAATGCTCATCCCCTGGAACTTTACGTCTCATTAGGAAATGAGACACGATGGATAAATCTAAATGGCACGTGAGACAGGCTGTGACCAGAGCCACTGGCAGTTCTGTGGCAGTTAGTGATGTCATCATCAATCCTCTTCAACTTCATCGAAGAAGCATTTTTTCTTTCTTTTAAAAGATTAGCTTATTTTTATTTTTTTAATGTATATAAGTATCTAGCCTGCATGGATGTCTGTGCACCATGTGCATGCCTAGTGCATGTGGAGGCCAAAAGAGGGCACCAGATCCTCTGGATCTGGAATTATAAATGGTTGTGACCTACAGTGTAGGTGCTGGGAATTGAACCTGGGTTCTCTTCAAGAGCAGTAAGTGCTTTAATCTCTGAGTTATCTCTCCAGCCCCACAAAGCCTTTCTTGATGTCCTAGGAGAAGGGGGCTCATAGCAAGTGACAGACCAGCCCAGGTAAACCAGCCAGCGGCAGGCCCTCACAGGTGAACTGGTGTCATTATTGGAAGTAGATGCGGCATGCCCCAACAGTACAAGCATTAGAACAGTTTTGGTTCAGATGGGTGGAAAATTGGCTTCACACTGGCTGCACAGCAAAAGACAACTTGCTGGTTCACATTCAAGCAAACCCCAAGGGATGTCAACAGCCCCTCGGCTTCCCTCCCTCTCCCTAGCTGCTTCTGTGTTGGCTTGGTCTCTCTTTCTGCCTGGGAAAATGACGATGACAACACCTGTGCAACCTCATAGGAGGCAAAGGGCTGGGTTTTCTTCTCCATCCCTAGCTCAGACACCCATCCTGGAACTGGCTTGCATAGGCTGTTTGGTCTGCCCAAGTTTAGGTTTTGGCAATGTGCTTTCCTTCTGAGGCTGAGTCCAAGTGTTGAGTCCCAAAGACACCAGGGCCACTGTACTGCAGGAAACATGAGTGACCACAGGAGCATGTGTGCCAGGAACCCAATCAGTGGTTTCTCCATCAGTGGGGCTGGATTAGGCAAACCAAGAAAGGATAGTGGCTTTGTTGCTTCGAGGCCCAGGTTCCCTCACTGTTGTGGCTCTGTGCTGCCTCCGGCCCTCTTCATACTCCTTTGGCCTATCATAGCTTCTGTACATCTGTGGTTGGGGAAGAAAAGTAGAGAGGGGAGGGGAGAAGGAGCAATGCCCCCTCCTTTCAAAGCCATCTGTGCACCAGGATATAAGTCTCCTGGTCATTCCCTGTGTCTTACCCCATGAGCAAAGGACCCCCAAGGAGATGGTGGGGAGGCACAAAGGGGAATAAGCAGCCACATCTAACCCAAGCACTGCCCTATGTGTGTAATGGACCCCAGAGGAAGGGGAGCTGAGGGTATCTTAGGACAAGGGTCCTTCAGTAGGTTGAGACAAGAGTCTAAGTCCCTGGCCAAGACACATCTGCTCTGCTATGGATCCAACCAGGCCCAGGACAACCAGCTTAACACCAGGATGCCGTGAAGGCCCCATCTAGGTCAAAGAAGGAGTCAGTGTCACTCAGTGGCACACCTGGGGTCTCTTCAAAGAGATGGAGGGGACCTGGTCCAGAGAAGCAAGAGGAACTCAAGATGCATGGTACTGCCAAATCCCCTCTGAGTGTCAGGCCAGAGTATAAGGTCAGGGACAACTCACTCTGGGGGGGGGGGTGACGTGGCTTTTGTAAGCGAGTGTGCTTCTGGAGCCTGCACGAGGTCCCACAGGTGTGTAGTAGGTGTGCATTTGTGTGGAGTTCTCACTTCCAGTCCTTGAAAACTGGAAGCTTGCCTCAGGGCATAGATACTTTCTATGCCCTACATAGATTTTAAGAACTGAAATCATGAAGGTTCGTGCTTGGTACACAGTAGGTCCTCTGTTTGGTTTGATTTCCAGAGCCTTGTTCATATATCATAATGTGCCGTCAGACCTTTGGAAAGGAAAAGGTCTCGGCTATGTAGCTTCCTTCCATGGGTCAGGGCTGCTGATCCCTTAACAACGGTCCCCAATCAAGTGCTAGGTTCTGAGTCAGCCACGTCCTTTCATGTCTTCTGACACTTTAACATGGGTGATGCCTCCGCTTAGTAATTTGCTCATTGCTTTAAAGCAGAGGCTGGCAAGATGTGGTTCATGGTCCCAATCTGGCCCACCATTTGTTTTTGTAAATAAAGTTTTATTGACACACAACACATGAATGGTTACAGCCATTCATGCACTACTGTTTCTTCCTGCAACAGACCATGTGGCCCACCAAACCCAATTGTGTCCTTGGCAGAAAAAGTACAGTGGTTTAGAGGATGCATTTGAGGACCAGCCTTGTGCTAGACTTGAAACCAGCTCTGTGGGCATCTCTTATAAGCCACAGTGGGGAGCAGAAGCTTATTCTGCTTCTGGGTGGTCCCTGTAGGAGCTGGAGGAAGAAGAGACAGGGATTGGACCTGGACTTCAGGAGGATCAGTCTGACTGCCTAGAGGAGAGATGCCAGAAGCAGAAGTGGGAAATTCTGGTAGGATTCTGATGGCATTGCCTAGGCTATAGAAGCCAGCTTGGAAAACCACAGTGGGGTAGAAGAGAAGCAACAGGGGGCCACTGCATCATGAATTTGGTCATAACTGACAAAGTCCCTGATAGAAGGGTCTGAGGATGGAGGTCTCATGGCTATAAAGGGCTCATCCCATCATGGTGGGAGGCTGTGGCTGAGTGGAGCACTCCCATCATGGTGGGAGGCTGTGGCTGAGTGGAGCACTCCCATCATGGTGGGAGGCTGTGACTGAGTGGAGCACTCCCATCATGGTGAGAGGTTGTGGCTGAGTGGAGCACTTCCCTTATGGTGGGAGGCTGTGACTGAGTGGAGCACTCCCATTATGGTGAGAGGCTTTGGCTGAGCTGAGTGGAACACTCCCATCATGGTGAGAGGTTGTAGCTGAGTGGAGCACTCCCCTTTTGGTGGGAGGCTGTGACTGAGTGGAACACTCCCATTATGGTGAGAGGCTGTGGCTGAGCTGAGTGGAGCACTCCCCACATGGCTGGCCAATAAAGAATGGGGAATGTTGGTACCTGGCTGCCCTCTTCCCCTCTTACTGTGCCCTGACCCTCAGACCACAGATGGTGCTGCCCAGTCAGGGTGGGTCTTTCCTCCTTAGGTAATCCTCTCTGGAAATGCTTTTTTCGGATATCCAGAAGAGAGCCCTCCAACCTCCCAGGCGATTCTAAATCCTGTCAAATTGACATCGAAGATTAAGTATGATGGAGATGTTTTGCCTGGGTGGGGGCCAGAGGGAGAGGGATGGAGGATGCATTGGAGCTTGGGTGAGATTGGAAATGTCATCCACAGTGCTGGGAAGTGGGTGAGGTGAGGTGGAAAGGAGGAGAAGGAAGAGAGGAAGAGAGTTAGAGATGACCCCACCCACCTAATCCTGCTTAAAGACCCCAGCCCCATCAAGTTCAGGGTTCTTGGGATACCTCCATGAAAATGTCGTCCTATAGGGGTGGAGGTTTGGATTTCTCCAGCACTGAGCTGTTTATGGGGTGAAGGCGCTGGGGGGAGCCCAAGGCTGGGGCCATATACTCAACGCCCTCACCCAGGCAGCTCTTGTCCTGTCTCCTCCTCAGATATCTCCAGCCCCTCCTGCCCCAGGGAAACCACAGTCAGATAGCAGGGCGAGGTTCGGCAACATCAGCTCAGCTCCGGAGGAGGGAGAGGACCATCTCTCAGTCAAAGGTCCCGGGAGAGCTGGGGCTGTCATTCTTCCCCAGAGTTGACGCCTGTCACGCTGATGAGGCCTTTTTCCGCATCTTACATCCCAGCTGTTATTATGCTCTGTAGCATGGTGGGGGGTTGGGCACACCCCACGGGGCTGTGTTTCTGGAACTGGTTCCTTCTGTGGGCTCGCATGAGCCCATGCCAGCTGGAGAGGGCTGGGCTGGCCCTGTTGGCCCCTGAGGACCATTTTCAGAGCTGTCAGCTCCCAAGAGGTAGGCCAGACTCAACCTGGGACAGATGGCAGGTGGGAGGTGCGTGCGTGCTGGCGATGCTCAGCTCCTTAAACAAGGTTGAGGAAGGCACTGCTCTAAACACACAGTGAGCTCACGTTTCTCTTCTGGGTCCTCACGGCAGGCAGCTTCCTCCAGAGGGGCCCTGGTGGGGGAGGCTCTGGTCTCCTGCTGACTGGATCTGTTCTTTCCTGTGGTCTTTTATGGTCATGCGAGAATGGTAGTGGCTTGGTACAGGCTTTGTCCCCTGACCCTGAGGCGCTGGGAGTTGGAGACAGAGACTTCTCCTCCTGTCAGGCACTCCTCATCTCTGGGGTCCCTCTAGCTGCTTCTACGTAGGTCTTGGTGGGTGAGGTGTGAGCTTGCTCTGAGTGGGAACAATTGAATGGCAAATGATTGATTTGTGTCAAAATGCCTTAAGCACAAAAGGGAAATTGTTGGCTTAGGGAGGAGTAAGGCTACTCAGAGGGCCAAAGGGGAGGGCTGGGAACTGGCTAGCTGGTAGACTGTCCGGCATGCTCAAAGCACTGGTTCAGTCCCCAAGACCACTTAAATCAGGCATGGTGGCATGGTAACCTCGCATCCCAGCATTGGGGAGGTAGTGGTGTTAAATCAGGCATGGTGGCATGGTGACCTCGCATCCCAGCACTGGGGAGGTAGAGGTGGGAGTGACGGGGAAATGGGGGTGTTAGATGTTCTTTTTGGCTACCTACCAAGTTCTCATCCAGCCTGGGATACATGAAGTTTTGTCTTAATAAATAAATAACAACCAGATACATCAACAGCTGTTTGGGAGAGAAGAAGCTGGGGCGGATTGTAGTGGCGTGGCTGGTGAGCTTTTGAGGGAGGCTAGGGAGGGCTTCCCTGAGGAGGTGACCCTTGGAACAGGAGAACTGGTCCTGGTCAGAGCTGAGGTGACAGGAAGAATGGTGAACATGGTGGCCCTGGACTCGGAGCTCTAGAAATGAGAGACAATTGTGTTGGTGGAGCTGGGAGTTGGGAAGCCTGGAGTTGATTAAAGACGCCAGCTGCGCACATGGTGACTTTGAGCGTGGGGGACCCACAGCGGTGTTAGCCACTGTATCGGTCACCCTTCTATTGCTGTGACAAAAGAACATGACCAAGGCAGCTCATGAACGAAAGCGTTGGATCGGGCTTAGAGTTCCAGAGGGTGAGTCTATGATGGTGGGGCAAAGGCAGTCAGCAGAACAGCTGGGAGCTCACATCGTGATCCGAAGGCATTAAGGAACAGAGAATGACACAGTCTTTGAAACCTTAAAACCCACCCCCAGTGACACTCCTCCTCCAACAAGACCACACCTTCTAGTCCTTCCCAAACAGTTCTTCCAACTGGGACCCAAGTATTCAAACACATGAGCCTGTGAGGGCCATTCTCATTCAAACCACTGCAACCACCCTTCCGGGAAGATTAAGGACCAGGATGAAGGTTTATATTCCTGATCACTGGCTCCAGACAGCTATGCACACCCTCGTGTGCACAGATGACTGCCCAGAGGAGAGGCTTGGCTCCCTTTTGCTGGTGGGGAAACTGAGACTCAGTTTGGTGGCGAGCATGTGTGTAAGCAGCCTGCTAGGGTATGCAGCTCCTCACAGGCTCCAGGCCTGGCCACTCCTCAGCTAAGGGTGACCAGGTTGCCCTGGACTGGTCCCAAGAGAACCCCAGAAATGAATCTTAGTGCCCCTTCCCTTCCAGACACTGGTTTCTTTCCCCCGTTTCTGTGAGCATACAGGCTGGTATTTGCATCTTGCAGCAGATGGTGGTGGGGGTGGCCCTGGGCACTGGGATACCAGGCTGGCAGCCCAGCAGCTGCTCCCCAGCCCGGAGGAGGGGGAGGCGCCGCCCACGTCCAGGCTCCCTCCTCTGAGGCAGTTTGGAGCAGGATGGTTTTCCTAGCACGTAAATGTCATTTCCTTCATGCCTTCCTTTTTTATCCGCGAGATGGAACCGACTGCTATCTCCAAATGCGCACGCTGGCTTCATCCCACAAATGCCACCCAGGCAACTCCTCTGCAAGGTTCCACGGCAGAGGACCTGTGAGGCCCGGCGGCTCCCAAGTGGAGCTTGGAGGGCTGAGCCCAGGTTGCCACTGCAGGTGTCTCCTGGGTCCTGCCTGCACGGTGGGTGGGAAACCCCATTCTGGGCCTGGTCTGGGTTATTTACTGATGGTGGCTGCCCCGCCTTAACTGAGACTCTTAGGTGGGAAGTGAGCCTGATAAGTCAGCTTATTCTACCCTCAAACCAGGTGGATGATTCCAATGTGAGAAAAGCCAAGATACTATACTCAGTGGGTAGAACCCTTGCCTGGCGGGCAAGAAATCCTGGGTTCCATCCTCACTCAGCATGTGCATGCAGTGCCTGTGGATTCCAGGAGAGGGCGCCAATGTCAGTGAAGCGATGAGAAGGGCAGCGGAACTTGACAGGGGCCGGGGAGGTGGGGACATGCTCTTTTAGAGGGAAGCCGACCCCACCTAGGCAAGGGTGACATCCTAGAGGTGGGGACTAGACAACAAAGCTCAAAAATCTGCCTGGCCTTTGGGCTTCCAGGGTCCGAGGCCTGAAACATTCGTTCTACATGATCCACAGCATGGTGCTAGTTTACCGGCACTGGCGACCTGACTTCATCTCCCGGGAGTCTAGCAGCCGCTGCCTCGCCCTCCTGTAGCGATCGGCCGGATGAGTCTGGAAACCTGACCTGGTGAGGGAATGAAAAACAGACATGCACACCAGAAAAGCTGGGGTCAGGCAGGCTGTGCACACTTTGAGAGGACACCAGGGGACGTCAGGGGCTGTAAACATCCCAGAGGAGGTGGAAGTTGCTGTTGCTAGCTTTTGCTCACACTGGTCCCTACTCATAAACACTGATTCTTGGAACAGAGCAAGGCTTGGCCTTTCCCAGCCTGACCAGGGGAAAGGCTTTGTCAGTGTCCTATTGGATACAAGGTCAGTGACATGATCTGGCCACACCTGTGTCAGGACTTTCTTGGCTTCTCAACACTCTCCCTCCTCCCCTGCTCCATCCTCCCTTCCTCTCGTCCTCCCCTTCTCTTGTCCTCCCTTTCTTCTCTCCTCTCTTCCTCTCCTCCTCCCCTCCTACCTCCCCCTCCTCCCCCCTGCATTTCTGCTTCCCTACTCCCCTCTCCCCTGCTCCCCTGCTCCCTTCTTCCCCTCCTTCTTCCCCTTCCTCCTTCCCTCCTCTCCTCTTCTCTTCCCCTTCTCTTCCCCTTCCTCCTCTCCCCCTCCTCCCCTTCTTTCCTCCTCCCCTTCCTCCTTTCCCTCCTCTCCTGCGCCCCTGCTCCCCTCCTCCCCTTCTTTCTCCCCTTCTTCTCTTCCCTCCTCCTATCCCCTACCCCACCTACTTGTCTCCTGGGCACACTTCACTCCCACCAACTTGAGGTTTTTCATTTCTTTCCCTCCCAAACACCCCCCCCACCTTTAGCTGTGACCCTCAGTCAGGGCTGGAAGATTTCCCAGAAGCCACCTCTCCTTGTGTCACCGGATTTGTTCCACTGAGTCCCTAAGTGCCCATCATAGCATCGAATGAGCAGAGGCTGTGAGGGGCCAAGCGACTCACTTTGGGTCACACAGACCATGTGGCAAATGCCACTCATCTCCAAATCTATTAAATCCCACTCTCCCCTCCCCCAGTAACCTTTGGGAACAATTTTAGAACTCTGGGAAAGTAGAAAAGAATGATAGGAATTTCCACCCACTCTCTTCCAGCTCTCCCGTGATGAGCGTCTGACATTGCCAGGGCACAATAACCAACCCTGCCGAGGGTGACAGGGAGGGTGACAGGGCTGATGACAGCTCCTAAAGGGCCGGCGTTGAATCCCCCGCAGCCCGTGAGCAGTCACCTCGTGAGCAGTCACTTCGTGTGGCGGAGGGACTGGCAGGTGCAGTTCTGTTATAGATCCTGGGATAGGGGTTCTGGGCCCAGACTTTCAGGGTGGGTGTAGTGAGGCACACCTTGGGAGCTATCCTGGGCTACGGCTGGGAGGGAGGGCCGAGGTGCAGGAAGTCCAGGGAAGATGGCTGACTCAGTAAGAGGGGAGATGACATTCCACTACAGCTTTGAAAACGGGCTGAGCCAGGGGGCAGATACCATGACCATGGCAACTCTTATAAAGGAAAACATTTCACTGGGGGCTGGCTTACACTTCAGAGGTTCAGTCCATTGCCACCATGGTGGGAAACGTGGCCGCAGGTGGACAGATGTGGCATTGGAGGAGGAGCTAAGAGCTCTAAATCGTGATCTGCAGGCAACAGGAAATACCTGTGACACAGGACACAGCTTGAGCATAGGAGACCTCAAAGCCCACCCCCACGATGACACACTTCCTCCATCAAGGCCACACCTCCTAATAGCGCCACTCCCTTTGGGGACCATTTTCTTTCAAACTACCACAGCTGGTTTGTTTTATTTGGGGGGGCATACCAGTCTTTTCCAATCCCTGTTTTGGTGTTTCTGCCTCTGTCTGTCCATACATGCACCCCACACCCTCTCTGTCCATACATGCACCCCACACTCTGTTTGTCCATACATGTGCCCCATACTCTGTCTGTCCATACATGTACCCCATACTCTCTCTGTCCATACATGCATCCCACACTCTGTCCATACATGCACCTCACAATCTATCTGTCCATACATGCACCCCACACTCTCCTCAGATGGTCTCTGAATCAAACAAGCAACTTGGTGACTGGCACAGTGAACCACACCTGTCCTTCCAGTACCCGGAAGGCAAAGGCAAGGGGGTCAGGAGTTCAGTCCAGCCTGTGCTGTATCAAACTGTCAAAGGAATGAGAAAGAGTCTCTAAAAGACACTGGCAGGGCAGGAGGGGATGATAAACTTCTCTCTCTCTCTCTCTCTCTCTCTCTCTCTCTCTCTCTCTCTGTGTGTGTGTGTGTGCGTGTGTGTGTGTGTGTGTGCGTGTGTGTGTGTACATGCACGAGCACCTGCCATAGAACATGGGAAGGTCAGAGGACAACTTGCAGGAATTGGTCGGGTCTCTCCTGCCGCCATGCGGGTCTTGGGGATTGAACTCGGGTCTTCACTGCAGTGGCAAACACCTTTACCTGCTGAGTCATCTCTCTCTCTCTCTCTCTCTCTCTCTCTCTCATACACACACACACACACACACACACACACACACACACACACACACACACCATTTTCCTTTTAAAGGACTCAGCCACAGGTATTTTATTACAGCAATGAGGAATGTTTACTATCTGGAGCTAAGTTGTGACACCAGGAGAGACACCCAGGTTGGAGACGAATGGGCGAATGGGGAAGTTTGGGAGGACGCTAGCATGTGTCAGCAAAAGAAAATGGCCCTCAGGGAACGGATTCACTCTGATTTTACTCTTAAAACTTAGCACATGGTTTAAATTATAAGTCATATTTTACAAATGTTTTAAACTTTTCTAAATGTTATATTTGCACATTTCAAATAAGTCAAAAACCCTTGAGGCTGTTGTTACTATGAAATTCAGATCTGTATTCTTCATATTCTTTTTTTTCCCCTCGAAACAGAATTTCTCTGTGTCATCCTTTCTGTCGTGGAACTTGCTTTGTAGACCAGGCTGGCCTCAAACCCACAGAGAACTCATAGAGATCTGGCTGCCTCTGCCTCTTGAGTGCTGGGATTAAAGGTGTGCGCCACCACCACCGGGCCAGATCTCCATTCTTACAAGGCCCTTTCTTTTTATTGATTTGTGTTTTGCTTCTGAGATAGCATCTCCCTAGCAGCTTAGGCTGGCCTCAAACTCGGGGTCCTCCTGCCTCAGCCCCCTGAGTGCTGTGACTGTGGACCCACCCCACCCCCATCCCGCTGTGCCTCCGTGGGAGACATTTTCTCCAGGACCAGCTTCAGAGTGCACTCTGTGTCCACCTGGAAAGTGTGGCTGCCGGCGGTGCTGACACTGCCTGTCCCTCAGAGCTTCTGCTGCCATGTCCCACTCAGAGTCTGAGCTTGAGGGAAGGCAGGCAATTGCTGTAAATGTCACTCTTCCTCGCTCTTCAGAGGCTGCTAGCTGGGGAATCAAGGTTCACTCTTGAGCTAAAGAGGAGCCGCAGGCAGCTGTAGCCCTCAGTCTGTTCTGTGCAATCTTCAGAGGGACTCTTCTGGATTCAATCAAAGGCTCCCCGGGGTGAGCTTTAATGCCAGGAATCACATTCAAGTGGGAGATGAATGGGACCTCAGAGAATATGGCTGTGTCTGGGAGGGAGGGGAGAGACAGAAAGAAGGGGTGTCACCAGCAGCTACCAACACTGTTGGTATTGGTGAATTCTTTATCACAGTGTGTGTGTGTGTGTGTGTGTGTGTGTGTGTGTGTATGTGTGTATGAGTGTGTGTGCCTTGTGTGTGCGTGTGTGTGCGGGGGTGTCTGTGTGTGTGTGTGTGTGTGTGTATGTGTGTATGAGTGTGTGTGCCTTGTGTGTGCATGTGTGTGCAGGGGTGTCTGTGTGTGTGTGTGTGTGTGTACGTGCATACGTGTTTGTGCGTGAGGGTGTCTGTGTGTGTATGCATGTGCCTTGGCATGCTTGAGGAGGCCAGAAGACAATTTGTGGGAGTTGGTTTTCCCCTTCCACCTTGTGGATCCTGGAGATTGACTCAGGCCATCAGGCATGGCAGCAGGCACCTTTACTCAGTGAGCTGCCAGGATTTTATAATCGCAGAGTCCCTGTTTGAAGGGGGCCTAAGGCCCCGGATCAAGGTTCCTGTGCTGCAGTCTAACTGCATCTCAGCTTCCAGAAACAGGTCTGACCGAGAATGAAGAAGGTCGTTGTCCTGTTAGGGGTGAGGAGAGAAACTCAAGGGACACAGTGGGAGGGGCAGAGGAGGTAGCTGAGCAGGAGGGACTGTAGCCACTGTCTGGATATCAGCTAAGGAACTTTCTAGACAGAGGGACGAGTGGCAGTCAGTCATCTGGCCCTTGCTGTACTGTCTCAGTGCCATCCAGTTGCTGTGCAAGTCAAGAGGGTGGAGGGTGGAGGGGGTGCAGTGGAGGGTTGGGATAAGGGTAGGGTGGGGTGGGAGTGTCTGCTGCCTCAGCCAAGCAGACAGGCAGTAGAAGCCCCAGTCAGCTATGTCAGGTCACTGGGCATCTCAGGCAGGAGGCAGAGCATCCCCTTATCTCACAGCCTGGTCTCCTTGGCCTGATGTGACCCAGTAGGACTTAAAAGCACAAAGAAGCCGGGACCAGCCCTCTGGGCCAGCAGAGAAAACATCACAAACGGGGCAGGGGAAGGCGTGCCAAGCAAAATTAGATTGTACTTGCTCAAAGTACAAGAACACCCACAGCAGTGATGGCTGCCTCCAGAGGGCAGGTTCCAGGCCAGGCTCCCCCGAGAAAGGTCCCCATGCGATGTGTGGAAGGAGGGCTGCGCCTCCAGGCCGGTGTCGGAAAGGCACGTTCGCCCTCTGGTGGCCACTCACAGGAAGTGCAGCATCCTTCTGAGTGTGACAGCCTGCCTGTCCCTGGTCGCAGATAGATCCACAGCCATGCTGGGATCTCCAAGGTTTAGGAGACCTGGATAGGCCCACACTGTGTGCTGAGTTCTCCCACTTCTTCCAGTTTGGTCCCCTACTTCCGTTCATTTTAAAGGAGGGGCTGTTTGCAAACAGAGTCATGTCGACCTCTTGTAGAGGCTGTATGTCCAGCCTCTAGCTTTGGTCTGCAGGGCCAGACCACCAGGGGATGGATGCTTCCACTGTGAACTTCTTTTTAATTTTGTTTAAAGAAATCTCTTCAGATAAGATTTCTTCGGGTTCTCAGGTGTCCACGGATGGAGTTTGGAACTCTAGAAACTGAACGTAAAAGCCACAGTCTACACATTTCCTTCACTATCCAATGGGCAGGAGCCTTCCCGCCATATCTACCTCAGCTGTGGTAGGGGTGGAACAGAATTGCTTAGAGGATGTTTGTGCCCAAAGCTTGTCTCAGCCCTAATTGACTTGTGATGAGCTTGCATAAATCAGCTTTTGTTTAGATCAGGGGATGTCTTGGTTTTTGACATCTAATCAAGACCTCTCCAGGTTGAGGCAGCATGAGCCCGCTCCATCTTAAAATGAGGTTTTTCTTTTTTATTGTTGTTTCTTTTCTTACTTCCTGCCTTTCTTTTCTTCTTTTTTCTTTTCCTTCCTTCCTTTATTTCTTTCTTCCTTTCTTTCTCTTTTGTTATTTTTTGTTTTAGTCCAAAGGGATTGTCAATGTTGTAGAGAATGTTAGTTTTGTATTCACTAAAGGGCTACTTTGGGGCTGAATGCTCAGTGGTGTAACAATTGCCCTGGTACCCTCATGGGCTTGAAGGTGGGGGTGGGGAACCAGGATCACCTAACAGCACCTGTTCCCCCACCCCACCATGTCCTGGACAGGTTTGCCCTGTCATAGTATTCAGGAGCCAGGCAAGAAGACTTGTCTTGGTATCTGGGTGTGACAGAGCAATGCTGGAACCTGAGCACAGCCACAGGAGACAGAGTACCTGGGACACACGGCAGCCCAACTAAAGGTCAGTAGCTCACGTTCCCAGAAACAGATCCTAAAGACCGCTCCAGATGGAGTGGAACAGGGTGGACTGGAGGTCGCAGCAGACAAAGGTGATAGGTATTCAGTGCAAGACACCAATGCGTGTATGTATGTGCACACACACACACGCCCACACAAACACGCATGCTTACATACCTGCACATCCATTCTTACACACCTGCACACCCATATACACACACCTGCACCCACACACACACTGTACACCCATACACACACCTGCACCACCATACATACACACTTGCACACCCATACATACACACCTGCATGCCCATACACATACACCTACACACTCATACATACACACACCTGCACACCCATGTGTACGCACATGTGCACATACTCTCTGTGTGGAAGGGCAAAGCTGGGCTTCAGGACCCTGCCCACTCTGTGATGGGAGAGAGGGAAGAGGCAGAATTCACCCGCAGGGCTCTAACTGTCCTGTTTTGTCTCTGGAGAAATCTGTAGGGAGTCTTTTTTGTCAGACTTTTTTTGGGACTGCCAACTCCCTAATAATGACATGGAGACTTAGTATTAGTGATGAAACTTGGCCTTAGCTTAGGCTTGTCCCTAACTAGCTCTTATAACTCAAATTAACCTGTTCCTATTCATCTATGTTCTGTCACGTGACTTTTTTACCTCTCTTCCATTCTGTACATCCAACTTGCTCCGTGTCTCACCAGTGTTTCTGGCGCTCCTAGATTCATCCTCCTGAGTTCTTCTTTCTTCCTGGAAGTCCCACCTACTCTCTCCTGCCTAGCTATTGGCCATTCCACTCTTTATTAAACCAATCACAGCAATCAATACATACAGTGTACAAATATCCTGCAACAGAAATCAATCATGGGGCCAGACACACTGACAGAGCAATAATCTGTGAGCTGAAGAGGATGAGGCAGGAGGATTACAAGTCTGAAACTGGGGTGGGAAAGGAGGGAAAAGAAAGGGGAAGCATGGGCATTAGGAATTCTCTGGGGCCCTAAGAAGAACTGATTTATTTTTATTACATTTATTTATTGTTTATGTGTGAGGGCTCATGTGTGCCAGTGTGTGTGGAGGTCAGAGGACAACTTGTGGGTTCTCTCCTCCTACCAGGTAGGACCTGGGGATAAAACTGGGTCACCAGGCTTGGCAGCAGGCACCTTTACTCACTGAGCTGTCTACCAGCTCTAAAGTGATTTCTTAATCTCGGTGCTGGTGTCAAAAGCTGCTGTGGAAAGAGCCTCAGTTGCTCTGTCTGTCAAATGGGGATGATAGCTCAGACTCGATGTACAGTTCAGCTGACCCATGAGGGCACCCAGAGGCCATCTGGGAAAGGTGATTTCCACAGTGATGGCATCAGAGACGCCAGTCCTTGGTGACTGTGAGGTCAGCCAATCAGGACCTGCAGGATGGCCAGTCTAGGGGCAGAGCATTCCTGTCCTAGTCTGGGTTGCTCTCGCTATGATGAAACACCACGCCCAGCCTGGGCTTCTGCTTCCAGACCATAGTTCATCACTGAAGGAAGTCAGGCCAGGAACTCAAACAGGGCAGGAACCTGGAGGCAGGAGCTGGTGCAGAGGCCATGGAGGGGTGGTGTTTCCTGATTTGCTCCCCATGGCTTGTTCAGCCTGTTTTCTTATAGAACTTAGGACCGCCAGCCCAGGGATGGCCCCACCCACCATGGACTGGTCCTCCCCCATTAATCACTAATTAAGAAAAGACCTAATAGCCTGATCTTATGGAGGCCTTTGTTCAAGTGAGGCTTCCTCTCCTCCATGACTCTAGCTTGTGTCAAGTTGATGTAAAAGTAGCCAGCACATCTTCCACGTATGCACCTGGCTTGGTATGTTCTCTTGATAGAATTGGCCCAGATTAAGCATCACACATACACATGTGTCATGGCACGCACATTTAAACACACATATAAGGAAAGCTGTGTCTCTCTGAGGGACCTAATTCTGTAAGTATAAAGAATGATCATTCATAGCCCCAGGTTCCTCAGTACCCACCACCCTACTTGTGGCCTTGTGCCTGAGGTGGCACACTGTGAACTCACAGGCACATGGTAGACACCACAATTGCAGAGTGCCTTGTCAGGCCCTGAGGCAAGTCCCTCTCCCACCCCACCCCACCCCACCCCACCCCATATCTTCTCTAGAGCTTTGCCATGATGGGTCTGTAGGAAGGAAGCAGAAGTTGCCCTCGAGGAATGGGGCAACACCGAGTTCATTTAGAGTACCCCCGTCTCCCACTGAGTTCATTTAGAGGGCCCCCGTCTCCCACTGAGTTCATTTAGAGGGCCCCCGTTTCCCACTGAGTTCGTTTAGAGGACCCCCATCTCCCACTGAGTTCGTTTAGAGGACCCCCATCTCCCACTGAGTTCATTTAGAGGACCCCCGTCTCCCATTGAGTTCACTTAGAGGACCCCCGTCTCCCATTGAGTTCACTTAGAGGACCCCCATCTCCCACTGAGTTCGTTTAGAGGACCCCCATCTCCCACTGAGTTCATTTAGAGGACCCCCATCTCCCATTGAGTTCACTTAGAGTACCCCCGTATCCCACTGAGTTCACTTAGAGGCCCCTGTATCCCACTGAGTTCACTTAGAGGATCCCATCTCCCACTGAGTTCACTTAGAGGATCCCATCTCCCACTGAGTTCACTTAGAGGACCCCCGTCTCCCACTGAGTTCACTTAGAGGACCCCGTATCCCACTGAGTTCACTTAGAGGACCCCCGTCTCCCACTGAGTTCACTTAAAGGACCCCCGTATCCCTAGCCTAACATAAGAACAGGCAATAAGAACTGCGATACCTTTAACCCAAGTGCTGTCTTCAGAGCGAGGAGTCAGGCATGTCCTCTTGACTGTGTGCTTTTAGTCCCAGCACTAGGAGACAGAAGCAGGCAGATCTCTGAGTTTGAGACCAGTGTCGTCTGTACGGCAAGTTTTAGGCCAGCCAGGAGAGAGAGAGAGAGAGAGAGAGAGAGAGAGAGAGAGAAAGGAGTAAGCAATAGGCATGGCTTCCTTATAGCAGAGAAAAGCCCAAACTCTCACAATGTTCTGCACAACACCCGTTGCCTCCTCCTCAAAGCTGCAGCCTCAAATGCTCCCTTTGGAGTTCACAGACACACAGGGCTCCCTCTACCATGGGGCTCAGGCCTCAGTGCCTTGGAACTTGATGTACCTTTGGTCAGGAATGCTGCTTTCAGGTCTCTATCCCCCAGAGGAGCCCCTGTGGACACCGTTCTGAATGTCAGTCTTAAAACTCCCGGTCTCTCTCCTGCCCTGCCCACACTTGCAGCCGCCTGGAGTGGTAATTGGTTATTTGAATATTTGATTATTCACCCTGGTCTATCTCCTGCAGTAAAAGTCAGCTCCTTTGGGGAAACAGCATTGATCTCAAGGTTCAACATTGTGTCCTTGAGCCCAGAAGGGGGAGGGGCATGAAAGACACTTGGTTAAGAGGGAGAGATTGTACAACCGGTGTGGAACCATGTTATATAATCAAAGCCAATCAAAGACTTAGAATGCTGAGCCAGGTCCTGGGACCCAGATTAGAAAATGCAGGGCTGAGCCAGGGATGGATCAATGGGTCGGTCAAGTGCTCACCGACACATTGGGGGCCCTGGGTTCCATTCACAACCCTGCAGGAAGCAGGCGTGGTGGCTGCATGAGTATGCAGTGAGAGATCCTGCAGGTGACAACATTGAAGCTTCCCTATGGCAAAGCAGGGGTGTGGCGTTGAGGCAGAAGCATGGCAGTGAGGCACAGGTATCTAGAAGCTCCCACAATGGCAGGAAAAAGCTTGAATCGAGAATGAGCCACCCAGGCCCCAGGTCGTCCTATCCTTTGAATGGTGACAAGGTCCCACACCTACAGGCCTCCTTCTGATGCCATCTTGCAGTAAGCTTTCCTTCAAAGGGCTTTGGCTATGTGGACAGGGCACAAGTGGAACCTGCTGCTGGAGGGGAGGCTGATAGGGATGTTTGTGACCTGCCCAGTTAGGCCTGGCACCAGGCAAATGAAGATGCCCGAGTGGTCGTGGGAGCTGAGTTCATCGGCTTGGTTGCCAGCACCTCTGGCAGCCAGAAAAACTGTTAGCATGGCTTGTGGCCTTCTCTGTGGCCATCCATGACCAAGAAGGGCAAAAAAGCTACATGGGAATCATCATGAGGAGAGGAGGGCCTGGCCAGAGCTTCGGGGAGCTGTGTGAGGACTATTTCTGCAGGTCTACCCTGTGTGTCATTATTACCTCACGTCCCCTCCCTCACCCAGACACTCCCCACACATACCATGTCCTCTATGCCCCCAGTCAACCTGGAGATCTGGAACCAAAGTAACTCGACAGTGACCCCAAGTGGCCTTGAGAACCAATACAGGCCTGGCCCCTTTCAGGTTGACAGTGGTTCTCAGCCTTCCCAATGCTACAACCCTTTAACACAGTTCCTCATGTTGTGGTGACCCCCAAGCACAAAATTATTTTTGTTGCTACTTCATAATTGTAATCCCTTAACTGTAAGTTACTAGTCATGATGCGGCCAGGTAGTGATGATGCACGCCTTTAATCCCAGCACTTGTGAGGCAGAGGCAAGCAGACTGCTGAGTTTGAGGCCAACTTGGTTTACAGAGTGAGGTCCAGAGCAGCCAGACCTACGTAGAGAAACCCTATCTCAAAAAAAACAAAAGCAACAACCAAAAATAATTATAAGTATCTGTTTCTAATGGTCTTAGGCGACTCTGGGAAAGGGTTGTTTGACCCCCAAAGGGGTCGAGACACATTTGACAAACACTGGGCTAAGACAGTCCTGGAACTCGAGGGCTGACTTCTGTTGTGGAGGGCTTGGAGCCTCAGTTTACCTACTGAATCCCTGAGAGCACTAGGGAGGTAACTGAATGCCTCAGTAGCCATAAAGTTTATTATTTGATATTTCTAAGTTACTGCCACGTTATAACCCAGCCTTCTTTTCTACTTTGAAACTGGCCTTGAATTCACTCAGGTAGGCCTTAGACGTGCAATCCTCCTGTCTCAGAATCCTGAGGAGCTCGGATGACAGACCCGTGACATCACAGCTGTGAAATGGCGTTCGGTCAGCCATTGACGGGCTGCTGTTTCTTGTCAGGATGAAGGCAGAGGGACTGAGAGTCTCCAGACTGCCCTCAGGCCGATGGGAGCCTGACCATGGACTAAGTGACTGCTCTTTCTGCTTTGGGAGTTATTTCTAGTCCAAGCACGGCAGCGCATGCGCGTCCACACACGTACAAGCTCCGGCATGCGATACTTGTGGTCGGACAATTGAAGTTGCTCATATTCCGAGCATCTGGAAAAGTTTAAAAGCATCGCATCATATGCGCTAGCAGTACCCAGCCAGACGCGTAACTTCCTGTGGCGTGGCGCATCCCTCCAGGCCGGCCACAGCCTTGCGACACCAGGCACAAGCTGGCTTCAGGATTTTCCACTAGACAGGCCACTTCCCTGACGGCCAGCTCAGAGATCTCCCTGCTTTCCGAGTCTTGGTTCAGGTCTGTGGAGAGCTGCCAAGAGCCTTGGGAAACCCAAGATGTCTGAGGGTTTCCTCAGGCAGAGGGAGTCCCTCCTCTGTCTCCCTGCGCTCTTCAGTGTCTCGGAGGTGGTTTCTAAACCTCCAAGTTTAAGTGTGTGATTAGGCATCGGAAAACAATGGGCCAGCGAGAACTGGCTGGGCCCGCTCAGATTGGAAGCACGGGGATGAGGGGGTTGGACAGCCTTCCTGAACCTGTCAGGGTTTAGGTGTCAAGAGAATGAATTGGAAGAATTGCAGAATCTAAGCTCCCAGGCCTGCAGTGCCCGAGACTGGGAGGTGCTGGGTCCTCACATCAGCAGGGGGCAGCTGGAGGGAGGGACAGGAAAGGAGTGGGAGGGCCCAGGACTGGCCTGAGCCCTGAGGCTGAGCCCTGGAAACCTCCCTGGTCTCCTGCCACCATCCCTGAAGGTGACATCTGTGTCACAGGGACCTAGAAAAGCTGAAATAGGATTGCATTAGCTGTGATCCACAGACTCCCAGCTGTCCCTGCCAATTCACAGGCCAACCACAGAATGCCCAGGTGGACAAGCTGCACCTCACCTCCCCTGGAAGGTTCCCTTGCCCCATGCCAACCAGAACTATGCAGGGAAGAGACTCCTGGGAATCCCAACCCCTTGAGTCCACACCATCCAAATCCTCCAGTTAGTACCTTGAATGGTAAATAGTGGGCGGTGGGTTGGGACGGTCACTTCTGACTTCTTAACTCTCCCTTTGAATGTCCACACGGTGCCTGCAAGAAAAGTTCATGCAGTCAGAGAGGCCAGAGAACCTGGATGGAAAGGACTGTGGGGTCTACGGCAAGTGCCTCACGCTCCCTGAGGCTGCACAGAGTCACTTATAAAATGGCGTAAAAACTGCCTGCTCCATGGGGTACTGACGAGGCCCAGTGAGTGACAGAGCACAGGCAAGCATGCGCAAGTTTGAATCCCAGCACTGCAGGGACAAAACAAATGACCAAACAAGACCCCATTGCCTGGGGACAAGATTTGTAAGTCTAGCTCAGTGATGGTGTCATAGGCCTCTAATAAATCAAACACCAATTTGTCAGGACGTAAGGTAGCATTGTTTTCAAGATGTGGGGCCGGGGAGATGAGGTGGCTTGGTGGGCAAAGTGCTTGCCACAAAACTGTGAGTACCTGAGTTCGAATCTCTACCATCTACAGACAAAAGTCAGGAGCAGTGGCATGCACCTATAGCTTCAGAGCCGGGAGGCGTGAACAGGAGAATCCTAGGTTTGCTAGCTTGGTGAGAGACACACTGTGGTTGTTTGAATGTAATTGGCCCCTATAAGTTCATAGGGAATGGCACTATTAGGAGGTGTAGCTTGATTAGGGTAGGTATGGCCTTGTTGAAGGAAGTGTATCACTGGAAGAGGGTAGGTTTTGAATTCTCTTATATGCTCAAGCTACACCCAGTGTCTCAGACCACTTCCTGTTTCCTGCTGGATCAAGGTGTAGCTCCTTTTCCACTCTCAGCTCCTTCTCCAGCACCATGTCTGCCTGCACGCCCCCACGACCTGCCATGAGGATAATGGACTAAACCTGTGAAACTAAGTCACTCAATTAAGTGTCTTTCTTTATAGGAGATGCTGTGGTCATGGTGTCTCTTCACAGCAATAGAAATTCTGAGGCAGATAATGTCCCAGACGAAACAAAGTGGTGAGTGAGAGAGAACATGTCATTGACATCTGGCCTCTACATATGTGCATCACAGAGATATACAGTTCCCATTCACACCTGCACGCCAGAAATGAATGTGTGCATATACTGGAGCACCTGTGAAGCTGTGAGCCCCAGGCAGTTGGATTTCTTATCAGATGACCAACACGGATGAATGTGTGCATGTGTGCATGGGTGATGTCTCTGTCCCTAGGGACCAGAGAGTACGGGAAGGACCACTCTGGATAAAATATAAGCCTTGTGAACTTTAGTAGTAGGGATGGGTAGCTGCCCTTCTGAACCCAGTACCACTTGCCATGTCTGTCTCCCCTTGCATGGTGGAACATTCTAGAACCACTATGATCAGTGAGTTTGTGTTCAGAGCTGTTGCCCTCTCTGCTATCTCCCTGATAGTGTGAAGCCACAATGGCTTCTCCACAGGCTCGTTCTGGAGGCTCACACTGCGTCTGTCTGTTTCCTGGGAGCCCTCCGACAGCTGTGTCAAGCTGACAAGATAGCCAGGACCCCCATGGCAGCCAGCTTCCACCATAGTCCTGGCCATCCTGCCTCCTGGTATCTGTCCAGCGTAGGGCGACCAGCTGACACAGCGGCAGTCAAAGGGTGATGTCACAGCTCTCGTTCCTTCTTGCTCTCTCTGGTGTCTACTGTGAAGCTGTGTTTCAAAGTCAAGGATGAGTAGGTAGCAAAGGTCCTGAGGCAGGCATTCACATGCATCAGGGATTAGCATAGAGGCCCAAGCAGCCAGACTACAGCCAGACTAGGCAAAGGGGGCAGATGTAAGAGAGAAGGCCAGAGAGGGGACAGAGGCTGTGCCTGGAGGTCCAGGAAATGGCAGAAGAGAGGAGAGTCACAGAGGAAAAGGGTTCAGTTCATGTAGTGATGGTCACAGACCTCACCGAGTAGGGCAGACCAAAGCCCGTCCCATTTGGATAGATAAAGATAAACTGAGGCCCAGGGAGATAGCATGGGTTTCTCAAGGGTATGGAATCAGCCTGTGACAGAACAGTTGGAGTTCGGTGGTATGGGACTATTTCCTCTGGGGAGTCAGAGCCCCATGAGGCCCTAGGTCTGAACAAGGACCTGAGGTTTCCACACTAGACATCAGGGTGTGTATTTCAGGGATTAGACGGGGCACTGGGCATGTCTGATGTTCCAGGTTGCCATACAGAACAGGCCCAGGATATCTGAGAGCAGAGGTCAGCCGGGGATGCCTGGCCCCCAGCAATATAGGAGTAGCCGAGACCCACTTGGCAGCCAAGCATGGCAGTCTTGGTCTTTGCTGCTCATAGACACACATGAGTCACCACAGGCAGCCTGGTATGCTCTGCCTGGGACATGTCGTTCCTCAGGGACCACAGTCCATAGCCCCATCATGACTTGTGGTCATCCAGACCCAGCGAGTGGAAAAATGCAGCGGGCTGAGGGAGGTCCTTCTGGCACAACAGCATGCTACCCACATTCACTCTGGGCCTCCTGCCAACCTCATGGGATCCAGAATGGTGGGTTTTTAAAAGCCAGCAAAGCATCCTGGAGCAGCCCAAGGCCCTGGCAGGAGAGTTCTACTGTCTCTCTTCAGGCTACAAAAACAGAGGTATTGGGTGACATTTGGATGCGTTCTTGGTGCCAGATATGGTACTCTGATGCTCCAGCTGTCACATGTGATCTTAACCGTGATGGCTCTGTGTTAGTCCACTTTCCTAGTGGGGAAACTGAGGCACCACAGAATTAAATAACATGACCACCATTAGGAAAGCAGATCCCCAGTGATTTTTCTCTATAGCCCTGAAACCTAGGCAGGCCTTGAATTTATGATCCTTCTGCCTCGGCCTCCCAAACAGCTGGTATTACATTCCTGAGAGTCCAGGCCCACCAATGACTTTCACAGAGTGTGACATGGCTCCGAGGAGCCGTGGGGTTACTTCAGCATGGTACCCCCTTCCTTCAGGGCTCTCTTGACTTAGAGACCAACTCTCGTCAGAGTATTAGAACAAATGCCCAGGGTGAAGGTGCAAAGGCAGGAGTTACTCTGGGTCACGGTTGCAGAGGTTTACGGGTTCTGCCGTGAGAGGCTGTGATGAGGACCAACGTCTGTGACAGAGAGCTGAGGGGCAAAACTGCTCACCTGGTGGTGAACAGGAAGCAGAGAGAGGAAGGGCTGGGAACATGATCCCTTCCAAAGCTCCCGACTTCCTCCAGCCAGGCCTGCCTTCTAAGAACCCCCTAGGCAGGAACTCATCAATAGATGGAGTCAGGGGTGAGCTCAGAGATTCCAGGATCCAGTCACCCCATCACATCTCCACAGTGTCCCCAGCCAGACATCAAGACTTCAACACAAGTTTTTTAGGGCCTTGCTTCTCTTATATGAGTTTTCCCTGGAGGAATTGAAACAAAGATATATGGTGGCAGCCTGAGTCCAAGTCTCCACTAGCTCTGCAAACATTGGCTTCTCCAGTGACAGGTCACTTGGAGGAGGATCAGTGACCCCCAGACCACCCCATCATCAGAAAGCCTAACCCCAACATGGGTGACGACTTTCCTGCAGCTACATGGGCAGAACCCCACTTCGCCAACACCCACATTCACTTAACCATCCGTGCTCCGTGTGGTCTACACCTCCCAGGACCGTGAGACCATGAGGCCGTATGCAGCTCGGACAGAAACTCGTACAGCTGGGATGGTGGTGGGATCACCAGTGGGGGTCTACTGACCCTCTCCTGTGAGGGATGGTCACCCAGTCAGGTCTGAAGGGTCCCTTCTGGGAAGTCCAGGCCGCTGTGACAAAGATGGCAGTGTCTGTCATGCCCAGAATCGGCTGTCTACTACTTCATATGCAAACATGGACATGAAGGCTAGTTGTCTCGTCCCGTTTTGAAAACAGAATCCTGATTTTATTCACTTTGTGTTACACATTGCTAAAAGTGCAGAACACCAGCCTTGTTTGCAGTTGGGGGGGTCAGTGAGGTGTGAGAGGAAGTCACCAGAGGGGGGGTCTTGGAAAAGCCCTCTGGAGAACTTCCCTTGTCAGCAGGAGCTCAGCCCTCATGTTCCTTCTTCTGCCTGGAATGCCACAGTGGTGGCTGGACAATGAGGTACGACATTCACCTGGAGCCAGGATTTGTCGCAGAGGTTTGGGGCATGAATGACAGTCATGCCGAGTCGGAACTAAACTGCCTTCTACAGGCAAGGAAATCAGCTCTTGACTTTTTTAGCATGCACTTGAGTTTTCAGTGTCTTCTGCCAAAATCAAACTCTACTGTGCAGAGGACCACATGGTGAGGAAGTCCCACCCTCCCCGCCCTCTCCCGGCCCCCAGGTAAGCAACCCTGCTGGAGGCCACAAAAGGAGCTAGGTCTCTTTCTATCAGATCTGGAGGTGACTCTGCCCTGGGAGCCCCATGGGGACTGAAGAAGCATACTTGGACTTTCCTCCTGTGGATATAATAAGAATTTACTTGGGGGAATTTATTATTCGCGCTTAGCTAGCCAACACAGAAAGGCAGGATTAGCCTATGTCATCAGAGAACACGGAAAGAACAGGGGTGGTGTTTCTGGGCCTTCATGCCATGATGGCAAAACTTCGTCTCACAGATTGAATGCCTACTGGGGAGTGTCTAGAATGTGAAGAGCAGGCACACAGTAGGTGCTTAAGAAATGCACACATTAGGCATGCAGGAAATGTCCTCTCCTGGAGTGCAGTCAATGAAATTTGGCAAGAGGGGAACTGTGAGCTCTTGGGGCCTAGACTCCATCCTGAGAACCCCAGGAACCTCAACTGACATTTCAGGGCTAAGACAAACCGATGCCGATTGTAACCTGCCCATGGTGTGCAAGACAGGCCGCAGAACCAGAGGAGGTCCTGGGGACAGGGACATGTGTGCAGACCTGGGATGTCTCCTAAAAGGAGAGCCATGAGACCAGCCCAGGGACAGGGCATGAGTGGGAGGGGAGAGATGACATCCAGAGACACCTGCCACTGTGGTCAGGGACCACGTGGATGATGGTGCCTGTGTGTGCGTGTGTGTGCGTGCGCGTGTGTGCTTACGGAGAGATACTGGATCAGGCACCTGGAAAATCCCTTACCTCTCTGTGATCTCATCCGGAAAATTGCGTCTGTAAAACACCCCCGTCGAGGTTGCTGTGGTGGTTAAATGAGATACTGCAGGAAGATACCGCCAACAAGACAAAGCAGGATGTATGCCCACGCATGACTGATACCTGTGATTTGTACGTCATGAGTGACTTCTATGTGATCTTTTTGTACATGTCACCTCTATACTGTACCTATATTATTTTGAAATCCTGGTGGCAGTCCCGGGCACCGCGGAGCACAGGGAGGCGTCTGCTCTGGGGACTGTTTCTCTCTGGTTGTCTCATGGAAAAGAAGAAACCACTCAAAGCAAGCAAGCTCAGTCTGGGTGCCCTTCTGAAGCCAGCGGCGGCTGCCAGATGGCATGGTGCTTCTGTGGAAGCCAGCCTCAGGGTGGCCTCTGCCCATTCCTACAGACCCCTGAAACAGGACACCTCCTGAGATGATTAAGTTGTGGCCAGAGAATCATGACATCACTTAGGGGTTTGGTGTCTATCTCACCGCTTCGTGGGGATGGGTTCTGGGTTTGAGGAGTGGGCAGAGGCTGGTAGCATGCTTGTGGGCTGGAGTCACCACGTTGCAATCCAGCTCAGTCACTCAACTCATGTTGCTGGTATTCAAGGTCCTGACGTAGGTCCTAACCCATCTCGTACGTCTGATGTCCCATGCCAGTCACTGGGACTCAAGCTTCTGAGTGGCCAGTTCGGATGTGATTTAGCTGGAGTGTCATCCCAAGTCTCCACACCAGTGAACCTTAGCTGGGGGCAATTGGCCAGGGGGAGACAATATGGTGGTGGCACCTGTAGGTGGCATTGCCCTCCCCTACCAGGTGGAGGCCAAGGATTTGACAGAATGGCTTGCATGCTCAGGAGAAGGGTCACTGCAAGTACTGTGTGCACAGAGGAGCCCTTGCTCAGGCATGTTGTGTGTCAACTGAGCACACTCTGGCACTTGTCACATTTCGGTCCCGTTGTCCCAGGAAGAGGAGGATGCGGTGAGATGCCAAGGTCTCCTCAAGGTCCTTGTACAGACTCACATTCTAGTGGAGATGACAGACTTGGAGAACTGGTTGAGGCTAGAGATGCAGAGTAGTTGGTAGAAGGGGCACTGGATCCCCTGGAACTGGAGTTACAGACAGGTGTGAGCTGCCATGTGGGTGCTGGGAACCGAACTCAGGTCCTCTGGAAGAGCAGTCAGTGCTCTTAACTGTTGAGCCATTTCTCCAGCCCCTCGGGACATTTTTGGTTGCCATGCTGCATGAGAGTGTTCCTGACACCAACCACATTGGGGCAGGGACACTGTGAGGCCCTTCCATCCTGTCCAGTGTGTCAGTGACATTGGGGCAGGGCCACTGGCAATCAAAGAAAACAGCTTGGTGGGGGAGGGGAAGCAGATGGAGGGTCAGCCTGGGCCTTGGAGAACCTTGAGCCTTCTGCTTCTGTTGATTGGAGGACCTAGCTCCTGGGGTTTAGGTGGAAGAGGGTCATGCCCCCAGTGACTTGAGTCATTCCG
The DNA here is from genome assembly GCF_982192425.1 of Myodes glareolus. Classification (NCBI taxonomy): domain Eukaryota; kingdom Metazoa; phylum Chordata; class Mammalia; order Rodentia; family Cricetidae; genus Myodes; species Myodes glareolus. The sequence goes on along the minus strand of NC_142035.1, from coordinate 10,577,256 downwards.
CTGTTGTGTGAAGGACAGACTGAGGGCAGGGTGGGGACAGCAATCAGTTTGTGGGAGTGCCCATATTGGATGGCAAATGAGAGAGTGCCAGGGCTGAGATCTGAGGTGCATTGAGAAACTGAGTCAGGGGATTTGCTGGTGGAGAGGGGGCGAGCGATAAGAAGGACCACGATGGGATTTAGGGTGACGCCGAAAGTTTGAGGCTTGGCTTTGTAGTGAGTTGAGTAGTGGTTCCCTACTAGATATGCCCAGAGTGCGTCTCCCACACTCACAGTGTGGCCTTGCTAGGACGAAGGGCATTTGCAGGTGTTACTAAATTAAGTTCACTCTGCCCCTGGGGTGAGCCCTCCTCCCCACGGGGGCAATGGCGGGCATCCTTAATGAAGAGCAGAGGTCACATGAAAATGGGGATGGAGGCTGAGGTGGTGACTGGATGAACTGTGGACCCCAAAGAACCCAGCTCCCCCACACTGGAGAGAAACTAGGATGGGCTACCCATCCTGAGAGAGATCTAGTGGGCTGGGTCCCTGGCACCAGGACTCTGAGAGACGTCTGTGGCTGTGAGCTGCTGGGGCCATGGTCCCTCATCTGGGCAGCCCTGATTGGGATGCGGGCTCAGAAAGATAGAGCTTGTGGTAGTTTGGGTATAGTTGGCCCCATTAGCTCATACAGACTGGCACTACTAGGAGGTGTGGTTTTGTTTGAGTAAGTATGGCCTTGTTGGAGGAAGTGTGTCACTGTGATTGTGGGCTTTGAGGTCTCCTATGCTCAAGCTACACCCAGTGTCACAGTTCACTTCCTGTTGCCTGCAAGGTGTGGGAATCTCAGCTCCTTCTCCAGCACCATGTCTGCCTAGATGCCACCATGCCCCCACCATGATGATAATGGACTGAACCTCTGAAACTGTAAGTGAGCTAATTAAGTGTTTTCCTTTATAAGAGTTGTCATGGTCATGGTGTCTCTTCACAGCAATAGAAACCCTAACTGAGACAGAGCTGTGGCTGATTAAGACACAGTTGAATGAAGGACAGGTTGTGGATGGGGACAGGACCAGTCCTGTACACTGAAGGGGAGGAAACTAGAGGAGGAGTGGGTGACAAGTGGACTGAAATGGTCCTTCTCCCTGGTCCTCAGGCCCTGATGTCTCAGCTTCCTCATCTGTGGTCCACAGCGCCCCCTACCCCCAGCCCACTGTGTCTACAGCGCCCCCTACCCCCAGCCCCACACCTCCACATTTCCCTGTCCACCCTCACCCAGCTCCTCCACACCTTCCATGCCCACTCCCACCCGACACCTCCACATCTCCCCTGTCTACTCCCACCCGACACCTCCACATCTCCCCTGTCTACTCCCACCCGACACCTCCACATCTCCCGTGTCTACCCCCACCCAACTCCTCCACACCTCCCGTGTCTACCCCCACCCAGCTCCTCCACACCTTCCATGCCCACTCCCACCTGACACCTCCACATCTCCCTGTCTACTCCCACCCGACACCTCCACACCTCCTTTTTCTTTCCTGAGCCTTTAGCTTCGAGAACAATCTGAATTTTGTTTGCTTTGAGACATCTGTTTCCCCAATACTGAGACACACCCACAGTCCCCAAACTAAAGTGAACCCAAAGCTACAACTTTCTGCTTTCGTTTTATTTGTTATTTCATTGTTTCATTTTTGACTTTTAAAATATAAATGTTCAGAATCCAGGCAGTGCCTGGCCACTAGCTGACCCCTTGTAGTAGTATTCACTGACGGATTCTTTGGAGGTCGCGGGGCCAGACATGACCTTCAGCACCCTGGGCTACTAGCTCTGCCCCTGGCGTCATCTGAGCCTCCCGCTAAAGTACACTGGACTGTGACTCTGAGTCCCTAGGTCTGGATTAGAGCTTGCTGTTCAGCTTTGATTGTCAGGGTTAGGGTAGGATAGGGTTGGGGTTAGTGCTGGGCTGCTAGGCTATGCTACCGTGCCTGGCTTTGGAGGCGGAGCCTTAGGGGTTTCTCCTTTTAGTTACAATGTAGTGGTGCACACTGAGGGACCATAGGCTGCAGACTATTGTTCCTTTCCTCTCGGCGCCATTTCGCATATGACTTGACATCTCCCCCAGGCAGATGTCAAGGAACAGGGACCCTTCCCAGATCTGGGGCCAGCACACAGACTAGGTGAGGGCTCAGGAGTGACTCCCAGGAGCCTCAGTCGCTGTGACAGAGCAAAGCCGCGGGTGACACTCCAGCGGGTCATCTGTGTTCCAGTACCTCCTGAGTTGCTAACTCAGGCTGGGCTGGGATTTGGCAGGATCTGTCCACTCTGGTCTAGGTAGGATACTAGAATCCAGCCCACACCAATGATGGATTTCAAAGTTCAAGCTGGGGCGGTGGTGACGCGCCCCTTTAATCCCAGCACTCTGAGGCAGAGGCAGGCAGATCCCTGTGAGTTCAAGGCCAGCCTGGTCTAAAGAGTTAGTTCCAGGACAGGCTTCAAAGATACAGAGAAACCCTGTCTCTCGGAAAAAACAAATTTTAAAAAAAGTTCAAGTTGAAGGCTGACCCACTTCAGCAGTGCTGTGGCCCAGTACGGGAAGAGGCATCCCTGGGAGGGACCCTCTGGACAGGGAAGAGGTCTCACAGCAGGTGACATTTGAGCTGAGACCCAGACACTGGAGGGGCAGTTGCAAGAAGAACTTGTGGGTCCCACACTTGGATAATGCAGACACAGGGGAGCCTGACTCCACGACCCCTCATCACCCCATTCTTGGGAGGGTCAGGGAGTCTGGACAATGGAGGGTGGGGGTTCAGGGGTGCCTGCAGCCTCTGTGGGCACTCAGCTCTGGGTCTAGAAAGCAGGGAACAAACCCAGAAGGGAAACCCCTTCCTCCAATGTGTCTTCCCTGTCACCCACTAGACAGAACAGAAGGGCTTGGCGGGAGAAACATCAGGGGACTCTAGATCCTCTTCTCTTGCGGCACTCTTGTGGATCCAAAGGTCATCTGGGGTCATGTGGCGGGGTCCTGCTGCCTGCAAAGAACCACACACGCAGTTCAGACTGTTCTCGAAAGCTCTCAGCCCTTCCACCAATGGGTTTGATGGTCTCTGCTCAGTAGCAGGGGCCTGCGGTTTGCAGGCAGATAGTTTTAAAAAAAAATCAACACCAGCAATTTTTGAAATTTTAATTTTTTATTACTCAACAACATGTAAGCAGCTAGCGGGGAAGCAGGATGCCAACCCAAGGGAAACCGGAAGAGAACAGAATACCTAGGTCAGTGCCCTGCCTGGCATATTTTGTCCCACTTGCCCAGGGGCCCCTGCGAGTTCCACTGACTGGAAAGTGAAGGAGCTGATTTGTGCATACCCGAGACCCTAACAGCCATAGTGGGGCCCAGAACTGGGGCCGAGGGCGTGGGTGGCACCCGGCCAGGCCTGCCCCTGCCCACTTTGCACCAGGAAGGGCTGTATTTGTTTGCCTCCATTCAGTTCATCTCACTGCCGGCTGTACAGCGATTGTAGACCATATCCCAACATTTTCTTTGGCTCCTAGCCTCCTCCTGACGGTGAAGTTTAGCAGGGCAGCTGGGGCTCCCGGCTGGTTCCCTGGGGTCCCAGTAAAGGTGTTCCGCATGAAGGAAGCCTGTTTCTCTGACTTTTAAAAACAACCAGGCTTGTTCCCTCTCTAATGTATTCTTTGTTTTCAAACACAATTTAGAAAGGGCAGGACTCTTTTCCCTGGCAGAAGACGCCTGTGGGCCCAGCTAAGATCCTGGCACCTTGCCTCTAGGTGGCCCTGGGTGTCTCAGCACCTCCCACAGCCCCTCACCCAGCTGTCTAAAGATTCTTCCTTCACCTCCCACCTTTGGGAGCTGATGGGTGGGGACAGTACCGGGGACCCACGATGACTTTTCCAATCACCAACAGTTCAAACAGCCCCTTCCAGGGTTCCAGCCCGGAAGAAGGCCTCATTGGTCATAGGAAAGAATATGAGAGGGACCTAGGGTGGGAGAGACAGCTTGTCATATGCACCAGAACAGACATGGATGGTGGCAGTTTCTGGGGCTCCAGGGGGGCGAGGAGGGGACTGGTGACCTTCCTGAGAGGCCATTTCCAGACTTCCTTCAGTGTGAGCATTAGCATGCTGGCAAGGGGAGCTTGGGCTTCCCCACTAGGAACTTGAACCCCAGCTCTGCTGTTGACCTCCCTGAGCCTCAGTTTTCCTCCCTGTAAATGGGGTTCATGGGAGACTATGAAAGTAAACATGCCCAAATAAATAATGTAAAAATAAAAGCATTAAGTCCTGAACCAGGATATGCTCAACCCTGTTAGAACCCTGGGAACTGAAGGCCCTCAGGTGGCCATAGGAACCTCTGGCCTGATGCATATATGCCACATACTACAGTGCTCACAGGACAAGGCAAGTATGGCCTCCGAGTATGACCAACCATGGCAATACTGGGTATCAGCAGAGGCAGCTCCATAGTGGAGACAGAGAGGCCATATATGTGAGGGACCAGGGATGTGCTATGTCAGAGTGGTGGCCACCATGCCCTCCACCTCCTTGTGATGGACCTTGATAGAGAGGGGTCCCAGGTGTCTTGTGATGGGACAGGGGTCCTGTCCCCAAAGATTCCTGGGCTCCGTAGCTCTTAGGAGTCTCTCGCCCCAGGCTGCGCCTCAGGCCTCCATCAGTACTCCTGACTCAGACTTGTGATGTCACAGGACAGCCGTTCCAGAGGTCTGTGGTGTGCTCAGGGCAGCCACAAATCAGGGGGCTATTTTTAACCAGGAGGGAGAGGGGTGGGGGATCAGCCTGGTGGCCTGCGAAACTGGAAAAGCTGTGGTCTCCCCGGGTTGCCTGCAGGGCAGGGTTTTCCTGTCATTGCCCCTGTCCTGGCCTTGTAAGGTTTTCTAGACGAAGGGGAAATGGGGACTGGTGAAAGCTCACTGGGGAAGAACACTTGTGGAGGCCCGGAAATGTGAGCCTGTTTCCGCACTGACTAAGGTCAGAGAGTTGGAACTTACCTCTAGTTCCTTAAAGGTTATTATGTTTCTGCCTCACACACAGGTCCCACCTAGAAGTTGGTCAGAGAGTTCTGCTTTCTCAAGGTTACTGTCAATGGGTGTGGCTAATATCCAGACCTTGTTATCCAGGAATAGGGAAGTAGATCTGTGTCTACCTCAACAAAAGTCTAAGGATCCAACTTAAGTTCCAGTTCCTTTAAGGAGATAACTTGGGATTCCACCAAGGGAATGGTTTGCCTACAGAATGTTTCGGTCTAGGGTGTGAGTGTGACTTGTTTTGTTCTAGCAACAGAATGTTTTCAATTGATGTGTTCATTTCCTTGATCATGTTAATGTAGTTTTTTTGTTTTACTCCTACCTTTTGGGTTCAGGGGTATTTTAGGCAGTTGGAACTCCCTCATGATACTATTCTATATATTTCTCCATTTTATTATTTTCTTTCACGTCTTCATATTCTTTACTAATATTTTCTAATCCCCACGCCTCTACCCTGACAAGAGGTATTTTTGTCGAGGCTGGTCCCCAACACAGGTTCGAGGTCCTGAGTTCAAATCCCTAGTATGCACGTAAAAAGCTGGACAGTCCAGTAGTGCTGAGGATAAAGACATAAAGACTGGAGGACAGCTCAGGCTTACTGAGGCTCCAGGTTCAGGGAAAGGCCTTGCAGGAAGTAAGAGTGTGATAAAGCGAGACAGCCTGTGGTCTCTGTGACCTATACATGCTTGCACGGGTGAACACATTTATACATGTGCACATATTAACTCTCTCTCTCTCTCTCTCTCTCTCTCTCTCTCTCTCCTTCCCAAAATGGTCTGCAGCAGCATCTACCCCATTGGTCAAAACGTGGTCATGTGGACACAGCTAGAGGAGGGTGAGGCAGGTGGCTTCCCTCCCATGCCACTGTGCTGCCTTACACTGTGAAAATTCTGTCACTGTAAAGGAAGGAAGGGGATGCAGGTAGAACCAGTCACCTCCTCTGCCCCAGGCAGGCAGGGGGTGGGGAGTGGGGAATAGAGAACTCTGCTATAGATGTGGTAAAAAAGAGCAAGCCGCCCCTCCTGGCACAAAAGATTCAAAAGTCCCATCTTCCGTCTGCCACACATTTAATGGCATACCCATGGTATGGTTCAACATTCCAGGTTGCAGGGTTCCATTAAAAAGCTCCATCCTGCTGCATGTGATGGTGCCTGCCACTAATCTCAGCACTCAGGAGTCAGAGCAGGATCTCTGTGAGACTGAGGCCAGCCTGGGCTACATAGGGAGTTCCAGGGTAGCCAGGACTACAAAATGAGATATTTTTCCTAAAAACAAAACAACAAAACACCACCATCTGCTTCTCCCAGTCCTCCTTGAGACCCTGAGTCAGTAATAGACATACCCCAGGGGTTCTGAGATGACTTTTGTTCCCTTGGAAAAGGGGTGAGCAGGAGACGTCTGGTCCTTGAAGTCATTGTTTAGCTCCCTCCCTTTGGGTGGCTGATGGTGTGGTCTGACAGTGAAGTGTCATTCACAGGCTCCTTTGTCGAATGCTTGATGTCCCCAAAGTAGCCATGGGGAAGACTGTGGGAATTAGGAGGGAGACCAGCCTCCACTATCTGACCCCACCCCTGTGCTGGTATGAACCATGGGCTGAACCTTCTCCATCTGTGAGGCAGAAGGACTCTTTCCTCCATTGAATTATTTTCTCAGGTATTTGTCACAGCAAAGAGTAGACCAAGAAATACAACAGACTGTATAAGAAAAGCAAGACTTTTGTTAATCCTCTTTGCTTGGGAAGGCTGTCTCCCTGGCCTGCCCACACACTCTCTGTCTTTGGGGCCTCTGGGAAACTTCCATGGGTAGTGTTCCTGTCACATGAATGCTGATTTCCCCTGCCCTTCTAAGGAGGGCAGAAAGAGGAGACCATGCCACTTACAAAAGCAGACAGCTGGCTCCCTTATTGTAAACACATATCATAAGACAGTTGGAGGAAACAAACATTCCAGCATGGAGGGATCAAAGCAGATGAACAATTTGAATTCTTCTCTCTAAAATGGCAGTGGTCATTTTTGGAAAAGAAGAAAAAAAAAAACCTCACAAAACCAAACCAAACCAAACCAAACCCCAAATCCAAATGCCTTCATTCTAGTTTGTATCTCAAGGAGTATTTGGGAGACTCGAATCAATAAAACAAGAACAGGTTGTTGTGCAAAAGGAACAGTTCTTGACTGTAAGAAAAATAATCACTTTAGAACTTTCCAATGAAAATTAAAGTAAATGGTGATAGTCAGTGTAATGGTCTGTCCTGTCTCTTTAAGAGACAAGTCACGCCCACTCCCTCCCCCATCTGCTGAGGCAGGCAGATGTTCCTTCCTGCTTGCAGCCTGAGTCTCTTCCTTTTTCCATCTGCCTCTTGAAGAGGCAGCTTCTGTCTCTCCTCTCTCTCTCTCTCTCTCTCTCTCTCTCTCTCTCTGCCTCTCTGCTCTTCTCCCCTGCCCCTCCATAACCCACTAAATAAATATCCAACCTCACTTTGCATGGTGTGCCTATCAGTCTGTCTCTCACCCGCCACATGGTTCCCTGCCCTGGACCTGGCGGCTGCCTTTGGAGACCTGCAATGTGGTCTCCTGCACCATCCCTATCTGGGACTGGCTGCTCTTGGAACCTGCTACCCACTGCCATCTCTTGACCTGCTGTGTTTCTGCTGCTGCAGCTGCTGGGGATTCGCAGCATTTTTAATTAATCCATTATAGTTAGACATCTGAAAAAATGAAGGTGAATTGATCCCAGAGTGGAGAACAGACAAGCCGCACTAGGAGAGGAATAGAAAACTGAGACAGAGACAATACAATAAATCTGGAAATTCCAACCTTAGGATGTTGAGAACTTTCAGAGGAAGAGTCAAGGGAGTTGATTAAAGAAATAAATATTTTACACATGTACACACATGTGCACACACATACAAACACGTGTTTAAATACATGCACATCCCATGTCATACCTGGAGTTTTCTGCTCTCTGTTCCACCAGCTGCCAATGATAGCCCTGTAACAAGGGATAGTGGAGAGCCCCACCCCGACCCCCACCCCACCCATTTGGAAGCAATCCTGTCATGAGCAGTCAGCTATACAGGACTGAAAATCTGCCTCTCACCAGGTTTGCCTCAACTTGAATGCCAGGAAACAAAGAGGCCGCTTCCATGTTCTGCGGGGAAAATATTTTCAATGAGGGTTCAAATGGAGCAAAACAACTGTGCTCTCACCAGACACAGAAGAATCTGAAAATTCACAAGCCACGTACTCTGTGAGAGAGCGCCACAGCATGTGGACTTGTGGTCCCAAAAGCCACCATGGAAGGAGAGCGGCAGAGGCATTGGTGAATGTGCTCAGGTGGCAACTCCATTGGAGAGACAGAGGGTATGGTTCGGAGCTTGGTTGTCCCCCCAAAGATGAGGCAACCCATTTTCCTCCCATGAGTCTATCCACCAATGAATGCTATTTCTTTGGTCCTTCATGTACCTTTTTGATTGTCAGTTTTTGAGAACCAATCTATGATAGTCAAAGGTTTAGCTCTGCGTCCCAGAACATCCCAGTGAGACTATAGCTGCTTGATTTATTCATGTTTACAGCTGAGGTTCTGCTCTGAGAACACATTGTGAGGCAAGAGTGAGACACCCAACAGCAACATCTGGCTTCCGTGAGTGCAGGTACACGGCATCACACACATGCACACATGCATCACACACACTCATCACACACACATGCAATGCATCACACACTTGCACACATCACATATACTTGCACACATCACACACATGTGTGCGCACATGTGAAGAATGTGTGCTGTTTTTCTTTATTATGAAATGTTTTGTGCATATGTGTGTGTTATTTTCATTTTAGGAAAGTCTTTCAAAGTCACATATTAATCATACATGTGCTATGGGACCTCTGGGCAACTATGAGTTGGAGTCGAGGACTCTGGCTAAGATATTGTGGTAAGGTGACATGGGAGTCTGGAGTCACCCCTCTGCTCTGTCCCAGGGTCAGTCTGCCTGCAAGGGGCCTTGTCACTGGAGAACTTAGCAGATGTGGCATCACAAAGGAAGCATGGGATGCCTGGGCCATGACTGGGTTGACCTGTCCCCTCTCAGGGTAAAGGGATGGTGGGCACTGCAGACAGTGACCTTTGCTAACACCTGTATATTCACCTGGACTGACAGGGTCCTTCAGGTTCCTAAACATGTCATGGAGATAAAGTCCCTCCAACTCTGAGGTCTTTTCTTCTCTCCCACTTAGATTATTCCCTTGTCTGTAATCCTTCTGTCTCCTGGCACCTGGTGGAGGGTGCTGTTTGTTGGTTCCTGGCTGCTTAGCCCCGAAATAATCACACAGAAACTGTATTAATTAAATCACTGCTTGACCCATTAGTTCTAGCTTCTTATTGACTAATTCTTACATATTAACTTAACCCATTTCTATTAACCTGTATATCACCATGAGTTCGTGGTCTACCAGCAAAGTTTCAGCACTTCTATTTCCAGGGTCAGCTCCATGACATCTCTCTGACTCTGCCTTCTTCCTCCCAGCATTCCTAGCTCTGTTCCCCTATAGCTCTACTATAGGCCCAAAGCAGTTCCTTTATTCATTAACCAACACATAAAAGCAACACATAGACAGAAGGTCCTCCCATACCACTTGGAATTCTGGCTGTCACTGTAGTATGATTAATAAAAAACTCAGAGACAGAAATTGGGGTTCAACCTGAAGGTCAGAAGAGCCAAACAGCCAGCCACTGGCTCTTACCTCTACCTCAGTCCATAATGGTGATTCTGCTTCCAGGAATCTCAGAATGAGACTGAGACTGAGAGCTGTCCCCTCCTGACTTACAGTCCTCTCTAGGGCTGGGATTAAAGGGTGTGCATCACTACCATATGTTTCTATGGCAAACTAGGGTGAATACTGGGATTAAAGATCTGTGTCACCACTGCCTGGTGTGTAAGGCTGATCAGTGTAGCTGTTTTGCTCTCTGATCTTCAGGCAAGCTTTCTTTATTGAAATATGAATGAAGTATTACTACATGTTACCCCTGCTGCCTGCCCTGTTTGAGTCCCAGTGAGGCTCCCTCAGTGTCTCTGTGGTCTTCTTCATGGGTCATGCTGAACCGCCTTCACTATCTGGGGAACCCAAGCTCCATCCCCTAATTCACCCCAGCTGCGCCTCTATAAGTCTGAGGTCATCCACTCTGGCATAGGAGGAAAGCCCCGCTTGTTGTGTCTTTGTTTCATTCAAATGGCTGGGACGGTGACTCATCCGGCTTCTCTCTCTAAACCAGGCCACCGTTCGGGAGTCGTGGTTTTGATTAGGCACAGACCTCAGAAGTATGTTCACATCACTTTGGAAACATCCTCTGACACCACAGAGCTCAGCTCTGAGGGAGAAAGGATAGTGAGGGGGTGGTAGCCAGGGCAGGGGGCGTGCTCCACCACTGCCTGGGACACAGTCCTTCTCCCGAGCTTGTCAGAGACTGCTGGCCTGGATATGAGTGGGGACATCTTCCTTGTCATGTCTTAGGTTACACAGGTGATCCAGGCCAGCACTGGACTTGATGATGATGGCGATGATGATGATGATGGTGATGGTGGTGGTGATGATGTTGATGATGATGGTGATGATGGTGGTGGTGGTGGTGGTGATGGTGATGGTGATGGTGATGATGATGATGATGATGATGATGGTGATGGTGATGATGATGGTAGTGGTGATGATGGTAGTGGTGGTGATGGTGATGGTAGTGGTGATGATGGTGATGATGGTGATGATGGTGATGATGATGGTGGTGATGGTGATGATGGTGGTGATGGTGATGATGGTGGTGATGATGGTAGTGGTGATGATGGTGATGGTGGTGGTGATGATGTTGATGATGATGGTGATGATGATGGTGATGATGGTGATGATGGTGATGATGTTGATGATGATGGTGATGATGGTGATGGTAGTGGTGATGATGGTAGTGGTGGTGATGGTGATGGTAGTGGTGATGATGGTGATGATGGTGATGATGGTGATGATGGTGATGATGATGGTGGTGATGGTGATGATGGTGGTGATGGTGATGATGGTGGTGATGATGGTAGTGGTGATGATGGTGATGGTGGTGGTGATGAGGAGGATGGTGATGATGGTGGTGGTGGTGATGGTAATGATGGTGATGATGATGGTGATGATGGTCGTGGTGATGATGGTGATGATGATGGTATGATGATGATAAGGATGATGGTGGTGGCAACAGTAAAGACAAAGATGATAATGAGGATGATGATGATGACAATGGCAGTCATCAATACCGTTCCCATCATCACCATTATCAGCATTGACCACCATCCCCAAGTGTTCCTGTTGGACCACACAGCCAGAGCTGCGTTAAGTGACCTCATCTTATTCTAAACAGCTCCTGGAGTTGGAGGTGTGAGTGGTTGCGTCCAGTCCTCTCAGGAGCTGTGTTCAGCCCTGAGGCAGAAGGTGTGAACCCGTGGAGGGTAGGGAGGGAGAGCGGAGGCTGTGAACAGTCACACAAGTTGGGTGTGTGGTCAGTGGTCCTTGGGGAAAGGGAGCAGGTGGTGGGCAGTTGACTATGAGGAGAGGAGGGTATCAAGGTGTGGCTTGTGGAGAGTGTCTTGTCTGTATCCCAGCTACAGACTATGACTGTGGACTGAGTTAGCAGATGGGGGTAGCAGGAACCAAGTGTCCCAAGACCCACAGGCTACAGGACAGACCCCAGTAGATAGTACATCCATCTTGAGATAGACACAGAGAATCTATTCAGGTGATGAGGGGTGGGGGTCAGGGGGTCTTCACGGGGAATCAGAGCTCCTGTGCTCAGGGAAAAGGGTCAGGAGTCTATTTGGCAGAGTTCACATTGAGTGGAGGCTGAGCAGATGAGACGGATAGAGCTGCTTTGATGGCCATACTTGTCGGGCGTGAGGCATCTGGCTCTGCTGTCTGAGTGGTGACTTGCCCAGCCAGGCAGAAGGACTCAACTCCCACTGCTCAGCCAGAGGATAGTTTCTCATAGCTTCAGCGACTCGTAGCTCTCTGGGAGGTGTCTGGGTATTGACAAATTACCTGTGGTTGACCAAAGTATAGGTTGAGGACCCCTCCATTTGAAAACAGAAAATCCAAAATGTCCCCAAACCAGAACCACTGTGCAAAACATCCTTATGGAAAATCCCATAGCACAAAACTTTTACGCACAAAGATACAAAATATGCTCGCTGCAAATTCCCTTCAGGTTGAGTGTCCAAGTGTGTAAGAAACATATGCACTTCAGGCTTAGACCAAAGCCCCCTTCCTAAGAGACCTCATCATGAATGTGCAAATGTCCAGATCCCCAGCAGATAGTAAAGGTATCAATGTGTGTTCGTTTCAGGGTTGCCGTTTAAGTCCCCCACCAACCGAGGTGCCTAAATTCTCCCTGCTGGAGGTGAGGAGCCCAAAAATCAAGACATCCCAAAAATGCTTCCTTCACAGAAGAATGTCTGCTTCCTTTAGCGCCCCCGCCCCCAGCACATAACCCCGCCTTTAGCATTATGTAGAGATGGATTCTGGGAGGGGGGGCTCGTGAGAGCAGGGCAAACCCTCTACTTAAGCTAAGGGAACCCTCCTCTCGTTCTTCATTTCGAGACCTAGTCTCACCAGGTTGCCCTGGCTGGCCTTAAACTTTTCCTGTTCCTGCCTCTGTGTCAGAGAAGCTGGCATGAGAGCCTGCAGCACCAGGCCTGGCCCTCACTAGCTTGTGGCTGTGGAGCTCCTGTCTCTGGGTCTGCATCCCCTTCCTCTCATAAGGCCACTTGTGGGATTTAGTTTGCCTGAATGATCAGGGATGGCCTCCCCTGAGATCACTGACTATATTACATGTCTAAAGACAAGCCACCTTTATAGGTCCCAAGTAAGTGTGGGGAGCAGGGGAGTGGTCATCATCCAACTCACTTCATCAGACTTCCTGAGAACAGCACCTGTGCCCACTCATTCAGTCATTCATTCATCCATTCACCATTCATTCATTCATCGTTATCCATCCATCCATCCATCCATTCATCCACTATCTTCACTCATCCATCCTGATGGAACTTCTGTATTTCCCATGCACAGTGGGAGGCTCTTTGTGGGAGGGAGATGAGCCTGGTGAGGAAATGCAGGTGGGGCTGCAGAGGAGAAGGCGTAGAGGAACTGGAGAAGTGGGGTGGCCTCCAGTTGGGGAAGGCAGAGTCCTGCTCTCTGTGGAGGTGACAGACAGGTTGTATCCTGAGGGCTGAATAGGAGCACCCATGGTAACAGTCCGTCCTGTGCATTTCTGCGTGTTGGTGCCTCATATGGGGCTCACACAAGATGTGGGTGCAAGTGTCCCATGGACATGTGTGTGGAGTTACCCCATTCCACACTGCCCACAGGGCCTCGATGAACAGGAACAACAGAGCAGAGATGGGTGGACAGTGGCTACTTGGATACCTTGGGCACCTAAGGGGCTGTCTCTCCTCGACTGTGACTCCCTGTCACCAGAGAGATTCAGAGGCATCAGATCAAAGCCTCTATACTTTTTAAAACAACGTGAAAATCTAAAAGCTTTAATATAGATTTTTAAATTTTTAGCTGTTTGTAAAAAAAAAGAGGAAAGAGAAAGAAAAAATTCACTGTGTAATAAGGAGAGAGAGAGAGAGAGAGAGAGAGAGAGAGAGAGAGAGAGAGAGAGGAGAGATTGCCTGCAAGGCCAGTACAGGCTAAGTAGGACCAATTCCCAGTTTCGTCTTTGGGCAGTGGATGGAGGATGGGGGGATGTGTGGAAGGGGTGGCAGCTGGGAAACAGGAAACTGCTGTGAGCCTGAAGTCAGAGCTTGGCGGGTGCCGTGGAAGAGTGAGGTTGGGAGAGTAGAGACAGCCTGCAACCCTGCGCACGACCAGCCATTCCCACTGTCTCCGCAGGGTCTCCCACAACCCCCTGTGTGTCTCACCTCTGGCTCCGATGCCATTTCTTCACCAAGTTTCCTGGGACACCTTGCTCCACTGAGATGGGACCACAGCTCAGAACAACTCCGTATTTTTTCTTTCCTTCCTTTCCAGCGTGTCCCTTTACTGAACAGATGTTTGCAGAGGGTCTGATTTGTGACCCACAGTGCAGGGTAGGGGGTTGGGTGGTCTCTGGGGACAAGAGCATGGGGATACAGAGGGAGCCAAGGTCCAGAGAAAGATTGTCCTGGGGTTCCAGAGACAGGGCTGAGCACAGGGTCTGTGTTCCCAGCTGGCTCCTCTAGGGGGCAGTGGGACACCACTGGAAGCCTCCCTCCAGCTTCTTGGAGGCCACTTGTCACTTTTCACCTTAGAATGGAGCCTCCAAGTTGAAGCTTGGCATGAAGGAAACATCAGCACACGCTGGGTAACTGGGCCCTGGGGATGTGTCTTCCACACCGGTGTGTGCGGAAGCTCCCTGCGATGCTGATCTGCTGTCACTGCGGAGCATAAAACCTGACAATTAGACTTACTTAGGTATACTGGTGTCCCACAGACACAGGCTCTCCCCACAGCTGAGCCGGGAAGGGAGTCAGGTTTCTAAGGTCTTGAGGGCTGTAGCAGTCCATGTGTGGCGAGCATGGCTCTGGCAGGCCTTGCCCGTCTCCTCCATTCTCTCTGCCTTGCTAAAAACTGTTAGAGTATATTCCTACAGCTCCTTCCTCCTCCAGAGACTGGCTACCAAGGTTCAGCTATCCAAGTATGGAAGTCCAGCAAGCAAAAGCCCACTTTGAGCTGGGTGTGACTTTAAAGAAAGGTGCACTTTTCTTTAACTCCCCACTCAGAGGCAGAGGCAGGGCGGATCTCTGTGAGTTCAAGGTCAGCCTGGTCTACAGAGTGAGTTCCAGGAAACCCTGTCTTCAAAGACAAAAAAAAAAAACCAAAAAACAAAAACAAAACAAAAACAACAACAACAAAAAAAACAAAAAGCCCCCTTTAGTTCACATAATTAAATTAAACATGCCCAATAAAATGAAACGCCTCATCCTACCATGGGGTTTCCACTTTTACCTCTACAAACCGCCGTTCGCCTATGGGCCATGTCTGTCTCCTCTCTATCCAGAGACAGTCCTTTGTCCCTCAGGGACAAATATCCCTCCCCCTCCCTCATTTCCTTCCCCTTCTCTCTCATCCTCTATCTCCTGTCTTTGTCTCTTATCCCCTGCCCTCTGTCCCTCTGGGACAAATAAATCTCCTTTGTGCTGAGAACTTAGTCCTGGGGTGTCTTGTGCTTTCAGGTCACTCTTGTGTCCTGCCAGAGTCAGGTGTTAAAAGTTCCTGAAAACAAATCCCCTTGGCCATTTGTCTCACCTGCTCCACCCCTAGGATTTGGGTGTGGGGGTACTGGGGAAGACCTAGGACCTAGCATATGCTAAGCAAGTATTCAACCACTGAGCTGTTCTTACCTTTCTTATTTTGAGACAGAATCTAAGTTTCTCATGGAACTTAGTGAGGAGGCCTTGTACTCCCTCTGTAGCTCAGGCTGGCTTTGAACTTTGAATCCTCCTGCCTCAGCTTCTGAGGATCTGAGATGATAGGCCTATACACCACATGCTGCTTCTTCCTCCTAATTCTTCTGTGGTTATAAAAAAAAAAAGTTCCCAGCTGTGCTTCGGGTAGACCTAAGGATCCCTGAGACTGCCAGGCCACTCCCTCTATGGCACTGTGGTTAGGGTGAGGAGGTGGTCCAGCAAATTTGCTGACCCTTCCCAGCTAGCTGTGTGGTCCTGCACTGTGTCCCCTGAGCCACCTATTTACCTGGATAGTGAGGAAGGCATCTTCCTTCAGGCTGTCTATAAGCCTCAGTGACAGGATCCTGGACCAGGCAGAGCCGGTGTCAGCTGTTCCTCCCTGACCACCCACTCCTGCTACCCCTTCTTCCATGGCAGCTGCTGCTCACCCCATGCCTTTGGTACCACCTGTGCATAAAGGCTAGCCGCCCAGCTTGTGCAAAACACCTGCTCTGGGCACCTGAATATAATTAGTATCTGTGGCATGCAGGAAAAGATACATCTGTGCTTGCCATCCTCTGGACCTCAGTTTCCCGAATTATATATGGGGCTCTTGCTATTAGGAGTCTCAGGTGGAACTGGTGGCATAGGTCTGCCACCCCAAACACTTGTAAGGCTGAAGTGGGGAAGAAAGCAAGTTCAAGGCCTGTTCAGGCTGTAGAGTAAGGTTGAGGCAGGCCTCAGCAAGTTATTGAGACCTGCTGGATAGCTGTGGGCAGCACTTGGGAAGCAGGGCAGGTGGATCTCCGAGTTCAAGGCCAGCCTGATCTACAGAGAGTTTTCCAGGACAGGACCAGACAGAGAAACCCTGTCTCAGAAAACAAACAAACAAACAAAAAGTTCAAATGGTGCTGGGGAGGTAGTTGACCGCTTGAGGCCCAGGGTTCAACTCCTAGCATTAAAAGAAAAATTTTCCCTCAGAGGTAGTTTGAATGATGGTCTGAGCACCCGTGGGCCAGAGTAACTACCCAGGCAACAGATTGTTTAGCTTCCCTTTCCAGGTGAGGCTCAAGTTTATAAAGGAGCTTTACCACGCCAGCCAGCAGAATTGCTAGCTACCTGCCCCAAGCAGCACGAGCTCTCGGGTAACCAGCTGACAATGGCTACAGATTCAGACGTGGAGGAGCGCAGCTAGACACGCACTCTCATGAAGAGCCCCCACCACCCCCAGGATGGGTCTCCAGTGTGCCTGTAATACAAGGCCTGGACTGCCCCAGGTGTTCTGAGTGAGTCAGCAGGGCTGTAAGACTCCAGGGATGCGGGCAGGAAGGGACAGTGCATTGGGAGATTTAAGCAGTTGGCATGTGACAGCCCTGAAGTGTGCAGGTTCTTCTGGGAGACATAGAAGTTTGGGGAAGAATGGCAGAGGGTCAGAGCATCGCTGGCCCCAGGGGTGTGTGGTGACTGGATTTGGATGGTAGCGAAAACACTGTCGAGAGCTGGAGCTCCAAATGGAGACAACAGCCTGAGGTCAGTGTTGATGCCCTTTTTGTTTGTTTGGTTTTGCGGGGGGGGGGGGGGGTTTGTTGTTGTTGTTGTTTGTTTGTTTGTTTTTTTGAGACAGGGTTTGTCTGTAGCTTTTGGAACCTGTCCTGGAACTAGCTCTTGTAGACCAGACTGGCCTCGAATTCACAGAGATCCGCCTTCCTCTGCCTCCCAAGTGATGGGATTAAAGGTGTGCGCCACCACTGCCCTACTTGTTCATGCATTTAGGATGTCACCTGAGACCTTGTTGGAAACAAAACTCCTTGGCCTCCCCAGACTTTCTGCTGACAATCGGAAGCTCTGGGAGTATCCTAGGAAGCATCCAAGGTGACCATGTTGCACACTGAGCCGGGAGACCCCTGTGTAGTCTTCGGGCTGACGGCAGAGCACAGGCATTCTGGAGAAGAGGAAGATGAGGCCTGGAGAGTTAGGGCATGGGAGGGACCTGTCTGATGATGGTATCACCCAGCACCAAGAACAGAGCTGGAGGAAGGACCCACGTGAGAATCATTTGGGAGTAAGAACAGCGGCCCAGTGAGAACAGCCTACAGTCCAGAAAGGAATAGGAGACATCTACCCCTCAGAGTCCCAGCTGCTCTGAACCACTCTGGCTGGCAGAGACTATTCCTCAGCCCACAGATGTCCCCCGTGGTCCCTGAAATGTGGATCTACCACCTTCTATATCAAGGGATACTAAGTTCATATGATCACGTGAGTTGGGGAGGGTACCTAGGCTATGCAGGTGTGACCCAGGCTGCCCAGGTGTGCTCCGTGTGACCATAAGAAACTGGAGTAGGCTGGGAGCCCTGCCCCGAGGTCAGCTGTGTTAATTCCCAAGAAGCTGGAAGAGCAGGAAAGAGTCCTACCTTGGAGGCTCCAGGAGCACCCCAACCTGCTGACCTTCCTTATGAGTCCCACTTTGGACTTCTGATCTCCGGACCTGCACGGCTATAAATTATTGATGCTTTAGGCACTAAGTGTCCTACAGTTGCCCCTGAGGTCTGTAAAGGTGGGAGTGTGGATAGGGGTGGACTGGGCTTGGGAGACGATGGGGTCCGGTTCCAGACAGGGGAGCTTGGTCTTGTTTACTGTGGGTTGTATGAGGCAGGAGACGAACGACAACATTTTAGGAGAGAAGAGGTGCAGAGAGTGGGGTCTAAGGACTCGTGGAAGCCAGGAAGGGGAACTTGACAGTTCACTATGAACACAATGAAAAGCAAAGAAACAGGGAGAGGCTGTGAGCCTTGGGAGATGGGAGGCCACGGCATCCAGCATTGTGCGTTTCGGCTCTTAAAGGGCATCCCAACCCAATCTTGGTAGGTTGGACCTTAGGAAGGACTGGAGTCATGCAGAAGACCCTGTGGTCCTCAGAGGCTATGGGGACCGCTGGCAGCAGGTGGAGGATAAAGGAGAGCCTGGGTGGCTGGCAGTCCCTGGAGGTTTTGAGGCCATGTGCCTTGTTCTCATGTGGCCTGCAGTGGGCGCTGCGGAGTCCCGGTAGCAGCCCCATTGATCACCACTTATGGAATGTCCTCCTCGGGGAAGTTCCAGTTTCACGTTGTCTGGTCAACAGCAACTGGCTGCCCGCCCTTCCCTTGCCTGTCCCCTAGGAGCCATTGAGCTCCAGCAGAGAGAGCTTTATAGGCAGGAGGGCCACAGGTGACTGCAGGCTGCTGGGAGCAGATGGAGACTTGGCAGGTTGGGGACCTGAGGGAGTCATGTCCTTATTACTTTCTGCAGTGAAGGGAGCTGGCTCTTGCCAGAAAACAACCACTGTGTAACCAGAAATGAACACACCAAGCCCTGTGGGACTGGGACAAGGCCTCTCTTGAGTTCACTGTTTGGTTTTGAAAAAATGGGTTAAATATTAGGAAGTTATTAATTTTCCTGTTGCGGCCTGCCTTTTGTGCACGCCAAAGCTGGTCGCAGCTGTTCATTCACCCACCCCATCGCCCAAGGTCCTACTGTGTGCTGGACCCACACGGTGAAACAGTCGGCACCAGGGGTTCCCACGCACAGTGGGCTCAGCATGGTGGACTTCACGTGGCACCTGGTAGTCAGGTAGGAAGAGTCGTGTCCTTTTATAAGCACTTCCGGAATTAGGAGGTGAGCACTTCCGGCACTAAGAACGCAGAAACTGACCTGGGAGATGGTGTGGTCTGAGAGCAAGGGAGGAAAGCTGTGTGCAGAGATGAGGGGCAGAGAAGGTGGCTGGGCATGTCTGGACTCCACGGGGAATCTGGGGCATGTTAACTAGAAATGCCTTGTGGCTGGCACCGTGAAGCCACACAGATGTACTAACACCTGGAACCGGGGAAGGGGGTCTGCGCAGCCCTGTCCAAGGCGGTCCTGGGAAACCTGCCCTTGTGTGGCCTTGTGTCATTAGGAGCAAAGGCCATGAGACAGACCCTTGTGGGTTTACTCTGCCCGGGCTGGGGTGGGGGGGGGGCTTGAGGGAACTTTGCAAGTCTGTCATGGAGGTTGTAGTTTACTGTCCCTCCCTGAAATCTGGCTAAGGACCAGATGGCATCGCCCTGGCCGGGCAGCTGATGGTCATGATGCACCTGTAATTTCAGAGTATAGAACAGGCAGGAAGAAGCCTTGGAGAGGCTGGGGCAGGACAGTCTTGGGGGGCGGGGCGAGCATGTACGCATACCTCCACTTCTGAGCATTACCAGGAAGTGGGGACAGGTGGGCTGAGCGAGTGGCCTTCTGGGAGGAAAGTTTTGTCCTTATTCATGTTTGTACCACAAAATGTCATGAGGCCGGTTCCCTTGGCCTCACCGGGGCTGTGGCCTTCACTTTCATTAACAGCGATTCCTGTGGTTACAGCCTTCTCACTGTTTGAGACTCAAGCCTGGCTGTGTGCTTCCTTCCGGTTTATGACCCCAAAGGGGCTGCGCCAATGTCCGTTCCACCTTCTCCCCTAAGTCTTCTGAAGTCCCCACTGTTACCAACCCAGAGTTATGCTTCCTCCTGCTGAGAAACTGCACCTGGCTGCCGCAGGTAGCGAGGGACCTTCGCCGACTGCTGTCACCTGAGTGACAACAGGTATTTTACATTCTGGGAGTTCTGAAAAGTGGAGAGACTCATTTCTGGCTCTTATGGTCTAGTTACAAAACAAACCCAAACCTCTATTATGTTTTTCCAGACCTCACAGTAGATGAGGTCCCAGCAGGAGTTCAAGGCTCAACACCGAAACCCGAGGGCTGTTGATGCTACAGGGAACTGACAGCAAATATGAGCCATCATCTCTCACGGTCCTGACACCCCGGTGGTGGCAACTACTGCCAGCATTTTGCACCAAGAAAAATAGAAGACTGGGTCAAATTTATGTTTACCAAGTGAAGTCTGCATGGAGATGATTAGTCTCAAACCCAGGGCAAATGGCTAGCCGAGACGTCTATTTAACATATCGAGCTGGGAGGACTTGGCTACCGCGTTCTCCCAGTATCCTTCAGTCCCCACCTGTACCCTAAACTCCAGCCCAGGGGCTGGGCTGCCCTTCCCCCAGCTGCCCTCCCCTATATAATCCATTCATTTTGGTTATCTGGCTCTTTTTGGTCTGTGCTTTCCAGTTCTGGCCTCTTGTTCTGGCTCTCCCTTCTCTTCCTGTGGTTCGGCTCAGGATCATGCTCACTCTGGACTCTCCCAGATGTTCCTGCCTCTGGCTATGCTCTCCCTTTTCATTCAGTGATGCAGAAGGCAGGTCTACTTAGAATGGGTGAATAGTCTTATCCTCCTCGTCTTTGGCTGCTGCTGCCGCCCTTCAGGAAAGGCACAGAAGGGCTTCAGATGTGAGGAAAGGAAAACCAGTTGCCCACGGTTTCAATGAACACCATAAAGGGTAGAGCCAGCTTGCGGCATGTGGTGCTGGGTAGGTACTGGTTGTGTGGTGTGGAGGTGGGGGGTTTTCTAATCATTCAAGCCATGCGAGCCATTCCCAAGGGTGCATTTAAGTGGCATTCTGTAGGCCCTGCCTCACAGGGTCCTACATACAAAAGTGGAATATACACTAGCTACCTGGAGCCATGGGCTCACCAGGAAACTTCTGGAATCTGGACCCTCTGGACTGTGGGACTTTTGGGGGCTTCTGATCCAAGCCACCAGAGGGCCCTGTGGCCTTTCAGGCAGGGTAGGTATTTGCAGCTACAAGGACCTGTGCAAGCTCCTGTCAGGCCTTGGGACACCTGTCCACGTGGTCCTGCTGGTTGCTGATATTGAAAGGAGCAGGGTTGGAGTCTAGAACATTCCAAGGGCAGAAAATGGTCGAGTGGAGAGGGTGTCCGAGGCCCAGGGCCCAGGACTTTAGAGCAAAGCTCTCAGGGTAGAAGATGTTTAATATCGATACTTAAGAAATAGCAAATCCTTCCACGTCCCTGGGGCCCTTTAACTCTGAAAGGGGAAAAGCTGTTCTGACGAGGAAGGCAGATAGAAAGTCCTGGAACTTTCTGGAATATTTGTTTTCTGGTTTAAAAGGTCCCTCCTCTCTTCTCTGGTGATTTGCTAGATGTTCAAACAGAAAGCCCCCAAATGACTTCAGGTACTCTGGGACTTCCTGGAAGTTAGCCTAAGGCTGACTCATAAGTCTGTTCCTGCCTGTGACCCCAGAAAGAGGACCAGTAGGAAGATGACAAGAGCCTTGGGTAGAGAGGATGGGGCAGATCTGAGTTATCCAAGGTGACAGAGCCACAAGATCAAGTAGATAGTATATTTCTCTTGAGAGGATAATCTTTGTGCTATCTGAACCCCACTTCTGAGGTTGCCGCAACCCTGCCTCCCAGAGAAGCAGACACAGCCAGGGAAAAGTTGCTCTCAACTGTTTTATTGCTAAGCTGTCATCATACAAGCCGTATAAAAATACTTTACATATAGCAAAAATAAACTACATGAAACTGGAGATTAAAATTGTTTTGCATAGGAATGCGATATATTCTGACTCCTCAAGACAGTCGGGAGTTTTCCCCAAACCCTGGTCTTCAGGCATCACCGGGTCAACCTCTAGGATGGCGAGACTGTGAGAGCTGAGAGGTGACGGGGAGCAGGGGCTTCTCTGTTAGGATGTCTGGGATGCTCCCACAGTATGCTCTGGCCAACCAGAACACTGCGGCTCCTAGTCACAGCAACAGCACCACCAGCACCCAGTCCACCCAAAACTTGAAAGGGCAGGGAATTTATTCCCATCTGCCTCAGGGGCTGCGCAGAGACAGTATTAACCCTTTGACTGCCAGGTCCCCCCTGTGATCCCAGAGGGGCCCGCTCAGGGAGGCACTGCTCTTGCCCAACACTGGAGTTATGTCAGGTGTAAACGAACCGGGTTAAGACGAGGATGGCGGCTGTATGTCAAGGCACGGGTGAGTTGGTCAGCGGTGAAGGTGATGTCGCCTCATTTTAGCAGCGGGCAGGGCTGCAGGAGAAGCTCTCGCTCTGCAACTGGCTGGTTTGGGTCCATGATGGCCAAAGTTGGGAGCCGCCAGCCACCGGCGAAGGTGTGTCAGGTTCCTCAAGGCTGCCCTTCCCGCAGAGTTCAGGAATGTCTATCCTGGCCTGGCCACCCCTGTGTCTTTTCCCGAGTGCCTAATGGACACAGTAGCTCCCCCACAGTCTGTCAGTGCTGAGCGCTGTGGTGCAAAACCAAACCAACTCAGTCTCTCTTTGGTTCTGAGTGACGATCAAAGTACATTGCTTCCGACCTCTCTGTGTGGCGGTGCCACTGGTGGCTGAGGGTTGGTGGTGATGCGACAGAGGACCAGACCACTGGACGTGAACAAGCTATCCCAGGTCTTGGGAGTAACCAGCTCACTTTGTCCATGGCTATGATGTGCTGGACAAAAGGTGGCTGTCCTTTGGATGCCGTACATGGGGCCACCTGTGAGAACTCCACACGGTTGGTTCCGACAGCATCAGCCTGCCTTTAGGATCTTGTCAGTCCATGAAAAGATAGGATTTGGTGGCTTTAAATCAAAACCACCTACTAAACCCTTTGTGTACAATTCTCAGGGACAACCCAGGCTTGAGGTCGAAGGAGTCGGTATCTTTCTCAAGCAAGAAAAAGATGCTCTCTCGTCCCAGTTCCCTCTCTCCTATCCCGAGGTCCTGATGAGGACCCAAGCCAAGCCTTTGGATTTGTTTTTCTGGAATGAGAAAACAATTCAAGAATACACCATTTCTCTTACAGAAAATCAAGATATATATGTTTTAAAAAAACTTAAAAGGACATCTGACCATTTATAAATATGTTCTAACTCCAACAGGGATGAGATATTTTGAGGGCAGATAAAAAGCGCCAAAATCCAGGTAAGAAAATAGAATTTAATACCATCCTAATCTGGGTGGATATATATACTTCCCAGCAGCTGTCTTTGTACAATCAGGCAGATGTGCGGACTTCGAAGAGTTAAGTACCACGTTCAGCAAGACGAAACCGTCCGAGTGCCACACTAACGTCACCGTGGAGTTCATAAGGACACATCTCTGCTTCAACCCTTCAGACTCACATACAACACACCCACCCTCACTACTCAGGCACATTTTCCTCACGGACTTAGATCAGACTACATCTTCTCACTCTGGGAATGGTGTATAAGCCATCACTACCAGTGAAGTTTCCTTCTGGCGTCTGCGACTGACCAAACCTCCTTGGATCGCTGCCTGCTGCTCGTATACTTTCTCTGGCCTGTCTGGGAACAAATGCGACGTTCTCTTCTGGCTTCCTGATCTACTTGTGTATGAGAAGGTTTCTTAGACTACTCAGCTAAGGAAGTCTAGGGGGAAGGGCACGCGCACACACACATACAAGCACGAAGGCACAGGAGTCTGAACTACGGGAAGTCCTCTTGCACACATGTGCACATACAGACACAGGCACAGGAGTCTGAACTATGGG
Source organism: Myodes glareolus (assembly GCF_982192425.1). Lineage (NCBI taxonomy): Eukaryota > Metazoa > Chordata > Mammalia > Rodentia > Cricetidae > Myodes > Myodes glareolus. The sequence continues at coordinate 10,553,328 of NC_142035.1, read as the reverse complement.
AAGCCCTCTTGTGCACGTGCGCACACACACACACACACACACACACACAGAGAGACACAGGAGTCTGAATTATGGGAAGCCCTCTTGCGCGCGCGCACACACACACAGGAGTCTGAACTATGGGAAGCCCTCTTGCACACACACACACACACACAGGTACAGGAGTCTGAACTACGGGAAGCCCTCTTGCTGATATGGTTAGAAGATGAATAGGAAATGAGTTAGCCCTTTCTCACACCATACACAATGCAGCTGAACTGTTCACTACAATTGCAGGAAGGCACTTGGGTAAAACATTGAGATAATCCGAGGAAGAGCCCTATTCCTCATGTGCAAAAAGTGGCTCCCAGCCAGGGCAAGTGAGAACTGATCTCTCACCAAGCCCTTGTCACCCTTCCCCAGAGAAGTGGGTATTGCTTCACAGAGGCTTCCTTTGTTTAGGAAGTACCTCGGACCAGAGGCTTAGTGCCCAACTGCCTGTGGACATTCTGGGTTCAAAAGAGAATCCCGCTCCGGTGTATGCTTGGGGTAGGTGGAGGGAAGCCCGGTGTTGCTGCTAGGGGGAAGAAAGGCTGTATTAGCCAAGAAGTCACACTTTCATGCTCACGCTGAGCCCTGGGTATGGGTCTCTGTCTGGAGAGCCAGCCATAGCTGGCTCAGCTCCCAAGAAGGTTTACCCTGGGACGGCCTTGTCGAAGCCAGAGTGTGAGAAACCCATCATGGGTCTTTAGCCACTGTGGCTTGCTATTCGGGCCCTCTACCTAGCAGACAGAGCCAAGAAAGTCATTGACATGCCTGCCCAATGTGTAGAGGGGCATCTGCGGTGAAGACAAGCGGCTCTGTTGGAAGGAAAAACAAAAAATGAAAACAAAAAAAAAAAATGCACCAGGGGAGGAAGACTGTGGAGACCTGTGGTGTGAGAGCAGAGGACACCACAGGACACACGAGCCGGCCTCGATCACACAAAGGCACATGCTGGGGCAGATCTGTCTGAGTTACGTGCAGCTCACGTGGCAGCGTCTTGGATTCCACAGTGATGTGATGTGCATCTAGGCAAGAACAGAACCATGGGGCTATGCCAGCACGCTCCGGCTTTGAGTTTAGGGTAGGGGGAGATTTCAGCCCCGTCGTTCTGTGTGGTGGCAGTCATGACAAACACCTGCAGGTTTTGATTGGGTTAGGTGGCTTCAGCTCTGTAACAGTCAATGCAAGGACCCAGAAGGTTCTTCCGGCTCCGGGGAGGAGGAGGCTCTGTCTGGGAGGAGGGTGGAGAGGAGCATTGGGAAGTTTTGTTCTCAACAGGCAGCCCGGGCTGGATCCCACCAGAGGTCTGGTGCAGGCGGCAGGGTTAGGGAGGAGCTGGCTGAGAGGGCCCAGCCTGTGGACTCCTTGGTTGGCTCTTTGAAGCAGAGAAAAACAAAACAAAGGCCCAGAAGCTGGCAAACAATGTACACGTGTTATAACTTAAGGCCGGGAGTTGGAACAGGTGGTCCGTCCTGTCAGGGCAAGGCAGTTTGGCTTCGGAAAGAAGACTGAAAACAAACAAAGCTCTGCTATGGCCCAGCTGGGGCAGAGATGAGACGCTCCGGTTTTGGCTCCTGCAGAGATTGGGGTTCTCGAGCCCAGGGCCATGTTCTTTTGGTTGCTCTGTCTAAACACCCTTCAAGAGAGAGAGGAGCCATGTCCGTAGGCTGGGGCTCTATCGAAGTTCCCCAGTTCTCTCCCCCAGGCCAGCTTCCGGGTCTCTGGCAAGTTCAGTTTCCTGGTGAGTTGAGAATGGGGCTTTGGTCAGCAGGCAGTGGCTTTTCATCCAGTCACCATGGACATCAGCTGAGCTGAACGTTGAGAAGCAGCAGCCTCCCACACCAACAGCCTGCGCTGTGCCCACACAGTGTTCTAGTCAGAGAAGGCAGGGGGAGACAGAAGGGGTCCAAGATGGAAGGCGTCTTGCGATAATAGCTGTTTCTAGGTCTGATTTCGGGGGGCAGGTCCTGAAAACTCCTTCCTGATGATTTCATTAACTAGAAAGGGAGACAGAATAAAACAAACACATGAGATGTCACCCAAACCAGGCATCCAGTTAGATGTCACTTCCTGTGTTTTCTCTGTGGCGATCTTTTAGCCATTGTACCTATGTCACTGCGCCTACCCAAGCCCAACCCCCCCCCGGCTGGCTGCTCACATGGTAACATGTCCCACTGTCCCCTTCCTGTCCATTAGCTCAGGTACTTAAGTCACTGGTGTTGACCAAACTGCTTCTGGGACTATCTTGTCCTAAAAGCACCCTATCACATCTGACCAAAAAAATAAATAAATCCCAAACTCAGGAGCCCTTAAAAAGACAACAGGGGTGGTGGGCGTGGGTTCCACAGTCATAGCTAACTGCCCACTTGTATAAAATTTCTTTTTTTCTTTTCCTTTTCTTGGTTTTTAGAGACAGGGTTTCTTTGTGTAGCCTGGGCTGGCCTCAAATTCACAGAGATCCACTTGCCTCCTAAGTACTGGGATTAAAGGCGTGTGCTACCACTACCCAGCCCAAAGTTTCTTTTCTTTTTTTTCTTTTCTTTCTTTTCCTTCCTTCCTTCTTTCCTTCCTTCCTTCCTTCCTTCCTTCCTTCCTTCCTTCCTTCCTTCCTTCCATCAGCACAATGCGGGGTCCGCCACCACTCAGAGATTTTGTTTCAAGGCTCCATAAGTGGAGGGGTCCTCAGGGGCTTGGAAGCCAATTGCCTTCCTTGTACATGTGTGGTTCCATTAGGAACTGTGGGCATAATGCCAGCCCCTGGCACGGAGAAGCTCTTTGGCCTGTGCCAACTGGGCAGCTCATCTGAGGTGTGAGTTACTGGGATGGGGTGTGAGATCCTAGCATGAAAGATCTGGTCACGGGTTTCCCTTAGCATCCCCAGAGATAAGCTGCTCTTGTCACCAGCACACGCGGGAGGCTGCAGAGCCTGTCCCCAAACTAAGTGCACATCTTTGGCAACATTTATCAACCAGTCCCAGGATGGAAAGGAGATTTCTCCCCACACCCTCCTCAGTTTTTCATCTGCGCTGTTTCCTGAGTGTTAGAGCCCGAAACGGCAGGGCAGGAAGCTGTGGAGATCTTCCTCATGCCAGGCTCTGCAGTCTGAGGTGCGCTGTCCTAGGAGGCCCCTGCCTGGGTGAGTCTGTGACCCCATGTCAACAGGGATGGGCATAGGTACAGTTTTAAAAAGAATGGGCTAATCCAGGTTTGTCTCTGAGTCTCTAGAGCCGGAGTCATAGCAGCGTGGTCCCCTTAGGATCACTCTGTCTTCTCTTATACATTCAGCATGTGTGTTGGGGTGAGGATTTGTCATGGTGTGTAAGTAGAGGTCAGAGGGCAACCTGTAGACGTCTGTCCTCTCCCACCATGTGGGTCTCAAAGACAATTCGGGTCATGGGGCTTGGCACCAAGTGCCTTTACCCACTGAGCCATCTCACTGGCTGTTTTCACTTAAAACAAAATATGTTTGAGATGGGGTCTGGACATACAGTCTAGGCACTCATGACGTAGCCAAGGCTGGCCCCGAACCGACGGGCAATCCTCCTGCCTCTGTCTCCGAGTGTTGGGATCATAGGCGTGTACCACTATGAGTGGACTTCTAAAATCTGCTGTGGGAATGTCAACCGTGGAGTGGAGAACAGCCCCAAGCCTGGTGTATGGCGGTCGACGCTGTCAGCGGTCACAGTCAGGAGTATGCTGGTGTACCCACAGTGCTTTGCATGAGAAGGTGGGGCTCAGTTCAGTGGGTGCTGGAGTCAGTCGGGGTCGGAATACCACTTCTGCTGTGACTTGATTATGAGCCTGGCTTTACTGACAGAACCGCTCTGTGCCTCAGTTTCTCAGCCTATAAACTGGGTCCAAAAAGGTTACTGCTTCCTGGTGCTGTGAGCATGGGTACATCACCAATTCAGTGACCACAGTGCCCTGGATAGAAGATGTGTGGGCCTGCAGAACAGAGCGCTAGATGTCAGGGATGCTCAAGAGTGAGCCCTGGGACGTCATCGTAACGGACACTTACGAGATGGTAAATAGCTCTGTTAATAGGACCCCAGGGCTGGACTCCTATGATCAGCTGACTGGGACCACATGTGCAGGTACTATAGTTCAGTGTTCTGGCACCAGCTCGATCACTGGGGCCTAAAATGGGAAGCTCAAGGAAGGATGCCAACTCCGGCTCTGCTGACGCAGCACTGCCAGGGCCCAGGGAGCTGCCAGCCCTCTGGAGATGGAATGGAAGCAAATTCAGAGGGCAGGGACTGGCAGCAGAGGGCATGGACTGGCAGCAGAGGGCAGGGACTGGCAGCTTCCATGAAGCTTTTCAAAGTCGGGATCCTAACGGTCTTCCTTGTTTGCTCAGCCTCTGGGGTAAAAGCAATCAACCCTTCATGGACCGTCCCACGGCCCAGGTATGCTGAAAATAGCTAATAGATATTGCTTTGGGCACCATGGGCCCTCATACAGGGTCAGCTCCCTCTGAGGAGTGCAGGCCTGGGAGGCTAAACCATCTCTCAACAGCCAGAAAGAGGTGCCGTCGTCCTCTCTTAAGGTGCCATGTTTCCTACTAACTTCAGGCAGTGGTTCCCATTTCAGATCTTTACGTTGCGGACTTATATAGTGGTTGCTATCACGTCCAGCAACCTCTGTGGTAGTGGCTTTTCTTTCTGAAATCCTACGTACCCCTGGAGAAAGTTCTAGAACATACACCAACCCGATGATAGCAATTACATTATTCTATATCAGGCTAAAACTTGGGCCCCCAAGTTCTGAGGGGTCTGCTCAACCTCTCCATCCAGGTGTCTCCTTGCAGGCCACTAGGGTAGAGGACAGCCTGCTGCCCTTTGAAGGAAGTCCACAATGCCCACTGTGACTGTCTGCCCTTTATCTTTCCCCATTAGAAAGGAGAGTCCCCCTCAGCCCCATCACTGTCTTGTTCCTTTCCTGTCCACCTTTCTCTCTCTTTCATCATGATTTAATTCTCCTATACCCCAAACTCCTGCTCTGGGCCAATCCCCCACCTGCTTTCCAGAGTTCCCCTCAGGGACCTTGTCATCTGTTCCTGTGTGAGCCACCTCACTGCCCACCACTCTCTAAGCATGCGTAGTTCCCGCTCCCACCTTCTGATTCATGCCACCAGCAAACCTCTGAACCTCTGTGTCCCCCACCAGGCTGATGCCATCCTTGCCTTTTCTCAGGTTTGCATCTTCTGCCCGTGCCAGCCACAACTTGGACACAGGCTCTTCTATACCCTCCCTTCCTGGCAACTTGCTAAAGCTGTGTGTGCTCAGACACCTGGCTGTATCCTGTGCCCCAGACACAGGAAATACCCAGCAATGACATGATGACACAGATCGAAAAGACTAGACACTTCAGACTCCATGTCAGACTTGGGTAGGGCTCCCAAGGGTGACTCAGAATTTTGAGTCTGCTCCCCCCTTTTATCCATCCCATAATTCCTCTGTATCTCTCCTCCCTCTGCCAGCTTATCTTCCCACCTTGGTCCATGCGCCTCCACACAGGACGAACCCACTTCCATATCTAACTTCCTGTCTGTTTTTGTTCCAACAGTACCTATTCCTTCCCTCACACATCCCCTAGAAGTCAGTGTTGGATCCGTAAGTCTCACAGACTGTGCTGTGCATAGGGCCGTACACACAGTTGGTGTTTCAGGTGGCTTGTACTGGCCGAGAAATTTCATCTACAAGAGAATGAACCATGCAGATTTTCTGAGCATGGCAGGACTATTTAATTCCTACCTCAGCCCTAGGAACATGGCTACGCTGTGGACAGGCGCTCTAGAGACTGGAGGTCCCTTGCCACAGCAGGCAATGGGTCTTAGATTTAGATGTGAATCCGGCCTGCTATATCAACTTATTTAATCTGCGGCCTTCATGCTGGTCAAGAAATTGTGCTGAGGTGTAGTATTCACCCTCTTTTGTTTCTGGAGACCCAGAATCCCCGCTGTATATTTTGTGCAGGAAAAGGCCAGCTAGCTTCTGAGTTACAGTGGGCAGGTTTGAGCCAGGTGGTCCACCAAAAGCAACATATACTAAGAACAGAATGGGTGAGGGACAGCCGCCACGGTGCTGCTAACCCCGCTAAAGACAGGGCTAAGGACGAACGTGTCTCTAACTTCAGTGTGACCCCCAAGGCTGCCACCAGGAAAGAGAAGATGGATGTAGGAGAAGATCCGGGGGAGTGTCCTCTAGAGTCAAGGCTCAGTTCTGGTCTTGAAGGACTGGGTCTTTCCTGTCACTCACAGCTCAGATGCTACCTGAGGATGCAATCATGGTGCTTACTTTCTGGAGAAATGTACCTTGCATCTTTTCTCCACCCCTTCCTGGGCTCTGGACACCTAAGACCACTAGAGCACGCTCTAGAACATAGCCAGGCCATCTATCCGGGCCCAGTGGAAAGGACAAAATCCCTCGATTGGTCGAGGGCCAGGTCAGTGTTGGGGTCAGAGGGAGGCTGACCGTTGGGGCCTCTCCCAAGTTCCCAGGCCCAAGAAGCACCGTGCACCCTGGGCCTTGTAAGTGACTTCACTCTGCACAGAAAACATCTCCTGTTTTTACCAGCCTGATTCCTGGGCCGTGGGTGATGCTCAGCAGAGGGTGGCTGGTACAGTGACTGCCCTTGACCTCAGCAAAGTCTGAATCCCTGTTGTTGCATGAGATGAGTACCTGGCCTTCCCAGGAAGGGTGCACTGTAGTATCAGGCACCTTTATCCCTTGCCTTTGGGAAAGTGGGGGACTGGGGTCTGAGCTGCCAGCTCATGTGCGTAAAAGCAGGCGTGGCTTTTATGCACTGATTTCTTTACTGGGATTTTTAGTGTGACTCTGCCAAGGGCATCTGGACCTTGCCTGGGAGGTAAAGGGGCTGCTTCCACTGACAAAAAAGAAGTGGGAAGGCAGCCATGGCCCAGCACCCCAGCCGCAAAGTCAGGCTGATCATGTGGCAAGGGCACAGGAGAGTCGTCACTTCCTGCTTTACCCATAGGGACTATACTGTCAAGGACAAGCTTGCGCCATCCAGTTTGGTTCAGCCACCTGATCCTTCTATGCAGCCCCAGGGGTCAAAGTCAGTTAAGTCAATGCAGACAGGAAGCCAAGCAAGGTCATTTGTGTACTAGAGAAGGCCACACACACTCTCCTGCTCCTGGGTCTCCTGATCGGCTTCCCAGAGCTTCTGTCAATTCAGAACCCCCATTCCTGTATGGTGCAGGGTCCCCCAGGACAGCATGCAAACCCCTGCATCCACCCCCATCTCAGACTGAGAATCTTGGCACTGTCAGGAGTGGAATCCGCAAGGACAGTTGGCCAATGAGCAGAGAGTCTTGTGGTTGGTGCTTTCTCTCTGACGTAACCATAAAATCGAGGTAAGCAAACATAGCTGGTGACCCCAGGGAGAAGTAGAAGAATCCGTTACCTTTCACTTTGATTTCTCGGATCAAAGACCAGTCACTCGGTCTCATAATATGTTTTGTATCCAGCTAAGGTGTGTGTCTATCAGTTCTGAAAAAGATGTGCAAAATCATTTTTGAGAAGAAAAGGAAAAATTACCTTTGAACTCTATCATACTTCAGCTTTGTTCCTAGCTACACAACCCAGGACAGAACTTCACCCTTGGACGAGAGTTTCTGGCCGATTCTGTATTAACTTCCTGGCCTGAATGAACGCAACAACTGGGGTCAGTACCACTGAGATGAGGGACTTTATGCAAAATGGGAGTAGTCTCTGAGGCAAAATCCAACAGCAAGATGAGGGGCTGTACATGTCTCTAAGCAACCCCGAAGGCCTCTCACTCTCTATGGCTGTCACAGAGAAAATGTTGGCTGCCCTGGAGCCTACAGAAAAGGAAGTCCAAGAGGGACCCATCTACTGTGATGTAGCACCTCAGAGTTCCCAAGCTTTCCTAAAGAGTTTCCCCGAAGTTAATTCTCTTCAAAGCCTCTGCCCCTCAGAGCAATGAAGACACCCTTTGTTTCTCAGAGGAGGAGACCTGCCATTGTTTTTAAACCCGTCTATTGTCTTTTCTCTTCTACTTGGAGCGACTTCTTGTCAACTCAAATTTTCAGAGTCCTCGTCTTCCCTGTCCCCTCTGGAGGGTACACGTAGGCCTGAGCTTCCTTTGATGCAAAGAACTGCATGTCTCTGAGGTTTCTGTTGGACTTGGGGGGGTGCAGAACTTGAATCTACTCTCAAGGAGAGCCAGGACTCCCTGGAGCCTCATCCGAGAGGAGGGGCTTCTTTTCAGCATATACAAGTCACACCAGAACTTCCAACAGGGCTGGGGCCAAGGCTGACCTGGGACTGTATGGTCCAAGTTGTCCATCTGTTCTCACAGTGACAGTAAGAGATGTGGGGACCCTGTCTTTCCTAGTCTCTCTAGAGACACAGAGGGCTGCTCTCCAGTGTTCAGGGAGCATGAGGCCTTGAGACAGCCCTGTCTGGCCTTTCGTGTCTACATTATGACAGCTCCTCCAAAATCCAGAGCAAGCGTTATCAGGCCATTCCTTCTGGTGTTAAAGACATAACACCCTCGCCAAGGCCATGTTAGGAGTTTTACCTCAGGCCAGCACCCTGAATGGCATCGTTAGGGTGTCTGCTATAATGCTCAAACTTTACATAACTCAAACTCATTTATGGACCCTCTGTCTCCGTGGACCCAAAAGCTGGTACTTCTTCAAAATCCCCACTTCCCCTCATTCCCAGTGTACTGTTTTTCTTTTGAGACCGTGTCATATAGCTAAGGATGGCCTTGAACTTCTGATCTGCATATGATGAGATTACAGGCATGTCCCAAACCCAGGGTTTGCTATGCCAGCACCAGCCTTGTTCCCACTGTGAGAAATGCACATGACTATCCCCAGCAATGCTGACACCTCATAGCTTATGGCCCCTGTCTACTCCAATGCCTCTGCATCTGTCCTGGAAGAGGGACTAACTGTCCTTCCATGGCCTCAGCCTCCAGCTAGGTTCCTGCCTGCCAGCACTAGAAAAAGAGCTCAGAAATGCCACACAGCTAAGGGTTTCGGTGTGTCCCCATAACACCAAGCTAAGCAGCCCGGAGGGGGATGGTAGTGTTACACACACATGTTCAAGACCAGAGCACCAAATTACTCAGTGCTATAGTCGGAGTTCCTGCCTGCCCTGCCTCCATGGACTGAAAAGCTGGTACCAAAGAAGGGGAGTCTGTACCCTCACTGTGTGAGTCGAGGTGCGGCACCTCTTCCTGTTAGTGATGAGCTTTCTCAGCTGCTCTTGGTGGAAGCCCGAAGCGTAAAGCCAGGGGCAGGGCCTCTCTCAGTCTGAGGCATACAGCTCAACTTGGGTCCGTGATTCCAACCTCTCATCCATATCCCCTGTGCTGGTGAAAGGCAGGCAGCACCAACCACAGCCTCGCACCTGGTTCCAGGTTTGATGGAACTGCTGTTCTCAGGCCAGGTTATTGAGAGCAAGAAAGGTTTTGTCCCTGCCATGACCCAAGCCCTACAGTCCCCGCCAACCTTTCTCTGGTAGTGACATACCAGCTCTTGTTCCTAGGGAGCCCCTTTGTGGCTTGAACCAACCTTGCCTTCCTGGGGCTGGAAATCTTTTCACCCTATACCCTTCTCCTGACCTGGGGAGCCTGTCAGTCAGGAGCCAGCCCCAGGGACTCCCATTTAGGGTTTTCCAAATCTGAAAGACCTTCAGGATGCACTGAGCAAGGATGCTAACTGCTTCTGGAAGCTTCTGGAATGAAAGCACAGTAGCAGTCAAATTCTTGCACAGTCTGTCATATGACACAGCTGTGGTATGAGCTGTGCTCAGCAATGCTACCTATCGTCTCCTAACAAAGAGAAGGGGGTCTAGAACCCTCTGGCAACTAGGACTACTATCCTGTCCCCTGCATGTTACACAGAAAGTAGGCTATCTGGACCCCTTTGAGGGCTCTGGCCAATTTCTGGGAATATGGAGATGGACATCAAGAGGCATTATGTAAAAGTTCCATATTCCTGAGGCACCCTCCTCATAAGCCCCAAAACCATTGGTCCTAGACTCAGTGCCCACTCTGGGGGGTCTCCTACAGGGCTACAGGAAGAATAAACAGGACACACTACTCTTCTGCCACGGGCACTGTGATTCAACAGTCAAGAAGTGATTTACCTAAGCTACACTGATTACAATAAACACAGAAGTTGCCAGAGTCAAGGATCTGCCCTCTTGCCGGCTTCCTGACTCCTGGGGCCACGGGCACACGTGGCTAGAAGGCCCAGCACATGTTAGAAAGGGCTGTGCATTTGTGAGTTGTGGAGCCAAAGGGAAGCAGAGGCAGGTCAAGGGGCCTGCTCAATCTGATGGCTCTAAGGTTCCAGTAGGCCAGGGGAAGAGCCTGCTTCCAGGACATCAACACATCCCAATGTTCAGATGCTTGCATAAGGATTTGGAGCCCAGGAAGAAATGCCAGGAAGTGTAGCCTCTCTATCAAGTCAAGACCTCCTAGGCTGAGTTCACCCGCGCCGGCTTCTGCTCCCCCAGCTCAGCAGAATGTCTCCTGAGCAACGCCTCTCCTGTCAATCAAGTGACCACACAGCTGTCTCAGCAGCAAGCCTAGCAGAAACATTCTGAACGGAGCCACGTGCCAGCTTCCTCTCCCTTCCGTATGCTCGCTCTTCAAGAAGACGGGCCGTGAAGCAAGCCTTAACATCAAGGCTGATGCAAGATTCTGTGAACCGGAGTTCAGGAAACAACCATCCAAACCCACAGAGCAGCCGTGACCGCAAATGAGATGAAGAAACAACTAATTGTTTGGGAAACCGTGCATCTCAGTGGCTTGAAAGGCTTAGGCAAAGGCTACTTGGCAACTTCTGAGATTGTGTGTGCCTGCCATGTGGGACGGAGGCCAGGGGAAGGCAGCTCAGCCCTCCCGCCGGAGGAGCAGGTGCAAACCACAGCAGCAAAAAAGCTTCTCCCACAGTTCCCGTCCTATCACAGGTCAGAGTCTCCCTTCACTGAGGGTGAGATCCCCAACTCCCAAGTGACTGGGTGGTTTCTGCCCCTCCCGTAAACTCGCCTTCTAGATTCTTCTATGCCCTGCCACAAGTGCTACCACCTGCTCACAGTCGAGTCCTTAACACAGGATGCCCTACACAGGTATCCATAGACTTCCAACGCCGAGGTAAGTCCGCTTCATGTGCACAGACCTGGACTATGCTGCACTCCTTGCCACAACACCTGCTCCTGTGTTCTGGGCACTTAAGTCTGCCCTTTGCCCCAGATGGCTCCAGGCACACGTGCCTCCCTCTACACTCCAGATTCATTACCTGTCTGAAAAGAAGCCCTGCAGGACCCAAGTGAGGCCTGGACCCCATCTTAAGTCTCCTCTAATGGGAGTTGTTGGCCCAGCAGTGGTACTTATGACCCAGAGGTTGCCTGGAGTGACTGATATGGCGTGCATATGTGTCTTTGCCCACTCAGTCCAGCCCTCCTCCTGACTACTTGTGGACAGAACTCTCTCTGATCCCCATGTTTGTACTGTGAGCTGTTAGTCCCTATGTGATGGCATGTGAAGACGGTGCCTACAGTCTAGGGATGAAGCTAGGGGATCGAGAGCTTCCCTAGCATGCACAAAACCCTAGGTTCTGTGCCAAACTTCACAAAATACAAGATGAGGTTGACATGAGGGAACAATGCCTTCCCAAGAGCCCCAGGGGCAGTCTGTATGTCTCTCTTACAGATGCAGCAGAAAGGTCTAACTGTAAACTCAGCAGAGCCCAGCACAGAGCTGTCTACACTGGTACCCTGATCTTGGGCATTCAGCGCCCTGGACTGTAAAGATATGGATGCCTATGATCTTGTTACACAGCCTGCCTGATGCTACAGTCTCAAGAGACCTGTTTTGACCAAGTCATTTCTCCATAATGTCCTGAGCCAAGCTCACAGGCAGGTACCAAGGCTAAGGGACTGCCCTGTCCAGGACCACAGGGCCAGCCTGTGACAAGGCTTGCTCAGAGAGCCGCTGTCACCTCCACATTGCCTGTGTGCATCCTTGCCCATCTTCCCCTCCCTCTGTCCCTGGCATCTGTATGTGTTTCCAGGTCTCTCCTGTTAGCAGCCTCACTCCACAGCTCTCCATCTTAACTGCTCAGTATGGGCCGCACGAAGGAAGGGACTTGTAATTCAGGACAGGTATCACCGGGAGACACTGTTCACAGCCAGACTGCTGTTGTCCAAATCTGCTGTGTCCTTTCATAGGATCATCCCATGCCACCTCTATAAAGGCAACAGTCATTCCTAACTTCAAGCTTTAGAGGCATCAGTGGTGGTGGCTAAGACCCAGCCAGCCTGGTGTTACAGTTACAGGGGGCAGGGGGAAGAACCCATCTTCTCAGCCTCCTTACCACAACATGGGAACCTGGGCAGAAGATGGCAGCTCTTAGCCTACATCCATCTCATGCAGGTCCTCTTCCTTTGAAGGGGGAGGGTCAGAAGTACAAATCACATCCTGCCCCCACGGAGTACCAGTTGCCTCAGGCTGACCACGTGTGGAATAGAATTCTGAGTCACCCCATGCTGCAAACCAGAGACCTCGGGAAGCAGCAGCAGCAGCCAGCAGCCAGACTTTCAAGGCCTCAGGTCTTCTGAGAAAAGTGCCCTACTCCAAACTGTCCCCAGCTCTCAGGATGAGTAAACCCAGCAGTTCTGAGCCTCTAATTGCAAGTGAGGCAGAGGTGCTAGCTAGGCAATGGCATGTTGCTGGGTGGGGGTGGACGGAGCAGTTTGCACCAAGCCCTAAGGTGGTGAAGGAGCTGCCTGCCTTCAACTGTGCCCTAGGAGATACACACATCTGTAAGATCCAAGCAATACAGGACGATGCTGTGGTACCCAACCCCAGCACCCTCTGACCCCAGCACTCTTTCACCCCAGCACCCTCTGACCCCGGCCACCCACACCCACTAGGCACCTTGGGCAGTGTTTTCAATAACCCAGAGCTCTGTCTAGAGACCTAAAGAGGAATAGGGTTGTGTGTCAGGGGTGCACAGGAGATGCTACTGGGAGATGGGTGGCTGGCCAGTCAAGTTCACCTTTGGAGTATCATCTAGAGAAGCATGGCATACAGGTCTTGTCCAGGTCCCAGGTTTGGATATGTCACCCCACTTCGTCCCATACGAGACTTGTTAGCAGGAACCAGTGTGCACAGACTCCTGGCTCTGCACGGGTCAGAGCAAGACCCTGGGCATATGGCTAGAAACACAGCCTTCTGGAAGGCAGCTCTTAGTAGTACAGGGACTGTGTGTATGTGAGAGAGAGGCAGAGATTGTACAGGTGGCTGTGGAGGTCAGATGGAAAAATCTCTGGTATTGATGTTCAGGGCTGTCCTCCTTGGATGTGTCCTGGTCATGAACAAGGCAGAGGACGGTGCCCTGAGCTTTGGGCCATACCATTCATCTGCTGGGCAAGATCTTTTCCTTAACTGTGTCGAAGAGTCCATGATCTAAGGTAGACCTAAAACTCAGGGGAGTTCTGGGGGCCAGAGAGCTGGCTCAATGGAGGGACACATAGCAAAAGACAGAAGATAGCCAGCCGGTTCCAGGACCCACAAGAGGTCTAACAAGTCAGCACAGCTTATGTACCCCCCCCATAAAGGGTTGACACAAGTGCGTCATGGCTAGACAGAAACTGATGTAGGGGACAAGGCCCCGGGAGAACCCTGTCTGCTGTGAAGAAGCCAATGATGACCCCATGGGGAAGAATGGACATCTTAGCAGATGGGACTATGAGTGATTAACTCAGAAAACCAAGGCCCTAGACGACAACTCCAAGTAGAGGGTAATGGGAGGGGTTCCTATGCCTAGAAAGTGACATGATACCTCTTAATGATGTCAGGGGAGAAAGGGTCCTTCATCAGCCCGTAGACTTGGTGAATTCAGAACCCCTGGTAGTTTATAAAAAGCATGGACTGAGGCCCAACAGTGTTGATCCTGCAGCACCGAGTGGGGCCCTATACATCTCTCAGTTCAGACAACTGATCAGAGAGCCAAAGGAAGTCCCGAGCATGGAATTCAGGGAGCCATCTCTCTGGTGGAGTGAAGGGTGTGTTCAAGAAGACACGCAGAGTTCAGGCACCACGCTTACCTGAAGCCCAGGAGCAGCCACTCTGATGAGGCAGCCTGAACACCACCAAGGCTGAATCAGCCAGCCACACACTGTCCCTCCTGTTAGGGGCAAAACCCAGACCCTGGAAGATTATATAGCACAGCCACCTCTTACAGAGCTCGAGACGTCACAGACAGGGGCAGGGCGGGACTAAGAGAAAGTGACCAGAGCCTGTGCTCTGCTTGAACCCAGGATGAAAATGTACATCACACACACACACACACACACACACACACACACACACACACACACACTACAATGTAACATATAATATGCAAAATACATATTCCTGAGTGTATCGCTATACATTATAAATGTTATTATCTATAATGAGCATTTACAGAGCAACTGAAACTGTGAGCCCTACATTTTATATGATTAAAATTTTCTCACTTTTAGGAAGGACAATGGAAAAAGCAGGGATTTTTTTTAAAGTCCTTAAGTTTTAGAGACTGGGTCAGGAAGGCCAGGCTAGTCTCAGACTCCCTCTGTAAGCCAATGTTGATGCTGAACTCCTGATCTTCCTGCCTCTACCTCACCAGATCTGGGATGACAGGCACACCCTATCGCCATGTGGTGCTGAGATGAAACCCAGAGTCTGCCCGCACTCTGCCAACTGAGCCACATCTCCAGGCTCTGTTAGAGAGTCAAGACTGAGGGGTTATAGCCAGCCAGTCTTCTCCAAACCATCAGAGGGCTCAAAGGTCAGAGGCACCCCGGTTTAAATTTGCTCTCAAAGGAGTATCAATAGGTAGTATATAATTTTGGTTCTTATTTGTTCATATAGTTGATAAAACACGCAAGCTTTAGTCCACACATAGGACTCTTTCCTGCCTGATGCCTCAGGCACATTGCGAAGCAGAACAAGACAGGGTAGGAAGTCCTTATTTAGACCCAGCTGATGGCAGGGACAAAGGGACCTGCTCAAATCAGCCATTCAAACCTTAAAACATCAATTATGTTAAGGCCATGAGTTCATAATGGCTCTAAATTAGTCACACACGCACACACAACTCCAATTGATACCCAGGGAAGGATGTTAATAAACCAACCTATTCTTTTTAAAGTGGTAAATAATGGAGAAGAATCAGGGCATTCATCTGGCTTTCCCGTCTCGTTGAATTCTCCCATTGTGGGCGTAGGGAAGTTTCCCTTCACAGCCCTTTTCCAGCTTACCGGAGAGGAAGGGTTGGCTGGATGGGAATAGAGTGTCACCCAGCGCAGATAGTCTACCAGGGGACTTGTTGGGGGGAAGCATTCCCTAGCAAACACTACTAACTTCCAGGGACAGGTCACCTGAAGCCACACCCCTCCCAGTGAGGATACACCACTGCCTGGGAGGTAGCCTTTCAATAATGGGAAGCCTGTCACACCTCTCAACTGGCATGCTACCATAAATGACCTCTAGAGGCAGAGAACCAAGCTGAACCTCCCCCACTAGAACAACAGAAGCAGAAAGAAGCTGGGCCAGGAGAAATTCCACAGGACAAAATACCACGTTCATGTTTCTTGCAGTAAAAATGGTTAACTAAGCGCTGTGATAGGCCCATCCTTGTGAAACTTTGGGGCACTATTTAATAGAGGAGCAATGGAGCAGTGTGGGGTAAGACAAACTTAGAACAAAGACAGTCACTCTCTTGAGCTAATTCTAGTGCAAACACATGATAAAATCATAACAATAAACAAGGTGGGCTGGGAGATGGCTCGGCATAAATTCCTGCTGCACTAGCAAGCGGATCGGGAACCCATGTAAAAAGTCTGGACATGCTGGCATACACTAATAATCCCAGTCCTAGGAAGAGAGGTGGACCCCTGGGGGTCGCCAGCCAGCCAGGCCAGTGAGCTCCAGGTTCAGCGAGAGACCCTGACTCGAAAAGTGTAAGGTGACAAGTGAAAGAGAAAAAGACTTGATATTGACCCTCTGACCTCATGGACACAAGAGCGCACATGGGTCCCGCAGCCATGGATGAAGGCAGCAGACCGACAGAGGCAGGGGAGACTTCCAGGATCCCTACCTGTGCAGATGCTGCTTTAGGCAGCCACGGGAGTCAATGATGCTCCTGAATCTCCATGCCTATGGGTCCCCACAGGAATGTGACCAAAGCCAGTCAGCAAAGGACAGCCAGCAGATGGTGTGCTGCCAAGTAGCTCAGATGCAGGAGGCAAATGGTGGGCCTGTGGATTCAGGTTCTATAGGACACTACCATGCCTGGGCCTTCCTTGCCTTTGACTTCTGACAGCTGTGAGGGAAGGGGGCCAAAAGGAGCCAGATTCTTGACTTTTCTAAGGGACACCGTACAATTTTCTGTACAATGCCCCACTTCTTTAACACTGACATCTACTCTAAATATTTAAAAAAAAACCCAAACCACTGTGTGGGTGGGCCAAGCAAAATTTTCAGGCTAACTGCACCCAGGGAATATTAGTGGGCCACCCCTTTCCCACATCTGAGAGCTGACGACAATTCAACACATGTGTAGGAAGACACGGAGAGAACTATTGAATCAGTTTGGGATCAGTTCATTTGTCGGGGCCCAATAAAGCTGAGAATTCAAAAGACGCCATCAGCTCCCAGAAATCTGTGCGCCCCAGCTGCTGGGCTCGCACAGGCATTCCGGCATCCTCAGTTTATACAACAGAACCTCCACTTTCTCCAGGCTTTTGGAAAACCCAAAGGGACAGCAGAATCAAGGGGCCACAGAAAAAACTCATTTGTTAGTCCACAGGAGGTACTTTATCCAAAGTGCCTGCACCCAACAGTTCTGCCACAGACCCAAGCTGGGTGCCCCACATTGGATGCAATGTGACCCAGGGGCTACCTGCTCTGGCTCACCTGCCCAGAGATCTAGTTTCAGAGCAGTACAGAAGGTAAAAAAGACATCAGTCCAAGCCCAACAGGCTTTGTTCCTAAGGACCAGAGCCCAACCCCGAGTATCTTCCACTTCACCCACAGACAGAGCAGACGGTGTGGAGGAGCAAAACAGACCCAGCCCCTCCCTTATAAACGGTCTCAATGTCACTGGATCCACAGATCAATAAAAAATTAAAGAGGTGTCAAAAACCCCATGGGAAAGAGCCAAGTTGATGGTTTAATCATTCCCCAAGACCCAAGCCCTTCTCCAGGTGCTAAAATCAAGTCCAGCACATCCAGGGCAAGATGCAAGTCCAACAGAACGGTAGAGGGCAAAGCCCAAGAACCAAATCCAAACAGCAGCTCAATGGGATGGGAGGGAAAAAAGCTACAAATTCTTCACAAAAGAGACACAAGGTGGGGGCTAAGGCCCTGGGAAAACAAAACTCCACCAGCTACCCAATATGAATTTACTGGTGGAGAAGGAAGAGCTGAGAGAGTACAGAAGGAAGATTCTAGAAGATGACCAGGCTAACTGCTGGCCGGTCAGTTCCTAGCCTTGAGCCACGAACTTGCTTTTTGGGGATGTGCTTTTCCGTAGAGAAGTAGGCTACAGCTGGAGTAGATATTTGAGGGAAATAGATTCATATATTACATAAACACACAAGATTACTTTAGGTGTGGCCTGGGAGACGGGGGCCCAGCACGGTCTACAGGGTGCTGGCAGATGGCTCAGTGGCTAATGTACTTGCTATGAAGATCCAGGCTGTCATTTTGGGGTGGTCCATTTTTAGCACTACACTATTGATTTGGGGTGGGTGTTAATATAGTTCAATATTTAAATACAGTGGAAAATACTCAGTTTTCACCCCAAGTCTACTGCTCATGCATTTCCTATGAAGAACAAGAGCCAAACAGCTTTCAAAACAGCACTTTCCACACCCACAGATGTTTGGTCACATGCATGCACAAGTTAGGCTGTCCCCGCAGGTCACCTCCAGGCTCTGATCAGCACAAGACCACATCCCCTCTCCCCAGGAGGGAGAAAGACAGCAAGGACGCCTATAGATTTGGGCCCTGGTCCTTCTGCACCCACAGTCTCCTTCCTGTGGCTAAGACTCGAGGGCACGCCCATGCCCCCAAGCCCTGTGGTGGGCTTGGTGGTGAGCTGGCCTGATGACCCTCAAACCACAGTTCAGCTGTGGCATCACCATGGCTCCCCGGAGGCGTCATCGACGGTGAGAGTCACAGGTGACAGTCACTGCTTCCCTGGCATTGCTCCCAAGGGTCTGCACCAGTCACAGAACCATAGCCACCCTACATTCATACTAAGGAAGTGGTGGAGGTGACCTACACTCCTGTCCTACTTTGGCACTTCTAGACTCATCTCAAACAACCCAACTTGGGGAAAGATGCTCACCTCGGCTCCATCTCCTTCCTGCTGGGGATTCACCTTCACCAACGTCAGCTGTGTCTAAAATGAGCATGAATCCCAGGTCCACACTCTGAGGTTCTCAGACTACAGACCTTATTGGGCCCTATGAATATACTTTGTGTTATCTAAATGTGCAAACCCACAAAAGCGCTTAATTTACGCCCCAGATCAATGACAACAAAAGAATCATTATAGGAAAAATTATGTAAAACTATTTCTTTCCAGAATTTTCTATTTAATATTTTGGACTGGAGTTGCGCTTAAGAACCTGAACTGAAGAACGAAAATCCAAAGATAAGGGAGGTGACTATAAACTTTTGGTTGTCCTGGAAATGGCACGTGAACTTGACTCTTGCTTTCCTCACATCTGTTTCTCAAAGGCAGTCAGAGCCACTTCTCCAAAGATATCCAGATCTCTGCTGCTGAAAACTCCCAGCACCACCTGCTGCCCCAGGTCACCCTCACCTGCTGTCCCCAGAATGCTCTCCCTTCAGACCGTCCCATGGCAGTGTTCAGCTCCCTGCTGCCCGCCAGCTCCTGCCTGTGTGACTTCCCCCATCTGTCATTGTTCCACCCCTAAGACACTGGCATCTACACTGCATCTTTCCCCACACATAACAAAAATGCCTCAAGACAAGGCTTTATTTCTTACCCCCCACCCAAAGCCCAGGACAGCGCCTGGTTCAGGCGGCAGCCAGCAAATATTTGGAGGTCTGGGCATGAACAGTGGGAGATCAGAGGCCAAGGACCACTGTGGAGGACTACGTGGGAGGACAGGGAGAGCTGGGGAGGATGGAGAAGGGATGGGGGAGGGACTCAGTTACAGGACCAGCTGCCATGTGCAGCTGAACTGCCCAGGCACAATCTGAGGCTTTAGGGGAGAGAGTAGATCCGCGACCCAGGACAAAGCAGGTCAGCGTTTACAGACTCAACTGCTCCCAGAATGTCACACATTTCCCATTTTGAGGAGACTTTTGTAAGCATCTTTAAGCACCAGAGTGGGAAAAGCAGATGAGCTCTCAGCCCAAGAAGGAACAGGCCCAAACAATAAAGAACATGCAGGAATGCAGCCCAGAAGAGGGGCACAAGGCAGGACACTTGGTCATGGGCCAAGTTTGGAGACACTGGGGTGTGGCGCTCCTTGGACCCAGGGGAGAGGCTGGGCAAACTTCCAAGGTCAATGTTTGCCTCTGTGCAGAGACTCATGTCTACTGTGCCCTGCTCACACACTGCCAGTGTGTGCCAGTTCTGGGCTCACTAGCTCTGGCTTCAGGGAATGAAACCCCTTTGAATGACAGCCGAAAGGAGCCCAGACCCTGTCACCCTCAGGCAGATGGAAGCATGTCTTGAGTCTGTCTGCCTGCTTTAAACCCCAAACAACAGATCAAGAACCCCACACCACAAAGGAATGTATGCAAGGTTCTGGGTGCAGGGCCAGGTCTCTCGGGAGAATCCAAAGCCCTGGCATCTAAAAGCCAAACTGTGCCCACATTTTCTGAGTTCACCCCAGAGCACAGCAGGCCACACCAAGCAGAACTTTGGGAACAAAGCAAGCCAAGCCCCCAAAAAACTGGCCAATGACACCTTGCTGCCTTGGGGACATGTGACTCAGGCCCAGGGAGACAAAGTATAGATGGAGAAATCTGAACATAAGATTTGAGGGACCAGCGCTGGGCTGCAGGACCAGACATGCTGTGGTCACACCTCCAGGGCTATGGGCTGACAGAGGACAGAGACCGTGGGAATGGCTCCCCTCAAAGGGCACCTCCTGGTCTTACAGTTTTTTTTTTAATGTCAACCAGGACAGTCAAGGCTCTGAGAAGTCTCACAACAACCTTTTTACCTTCTAAAACCACAGAACCTTCCTACAGAGGATTCCCCGCAGAGATTGGAGATGGGAGGGGGGTCACAAGCATGGCGAAGGGGTACTGAAGAAAAGCTTCCTGCAGTGGAAACTATCTGTGCTCAAATCTCTCTGTGCCTGAGAGCGGAATCCTGGTGGGGAGGGGAGCTCACCCCGACACACCTGTGAGCCTTCCTATGGATTCCCCATAGGGCCCCCAAACCCAGCTGCTTCCTCTGTGGCACGAGTCATCCCTTCTGCACATATGGGGCAGACACAGACGACCACCTCTGACCCACTGAGGTATCTACCTGCAAGTTCCATAACTGAGGTGACTCACGTTCATCTTTAATGCAAGATGATGGTGGAGGGGGCGGCACATCACTGCTCCCAAAGACCAAACCAACCCCCCTTCCCCAGAGGCTGCTGGGAAACACCTGCCCTGTTCAGACACTAATCCCTAAAGCACCTTGTCTCCAATGGGGTCAGTCCCCTGCCTCCACATGAAGTGAGGCCAGGTACACACTGAGGATGGTGGGAGCTGCAGCTCTGTTGAGTTCTCTTTGAATCAAGCAGCGAGACTGGGCTCTCACTGGGATGTCTAACATTCACAGATAGAGTGTACAGAAGTCCCTCACCGCTGCACTTGACCCCCAAGCCCCTCAGTTCACACAGTGTTGCTATTGGGTTGGTCTGCCCAGGCATATGGGACCATGCTTTAGTAAGTGTCCCAAAGGGTAGTTGCTCAAAGAGGTTTGACCTTGGTTGATATTTCTATCACAGAGATAGATGCTGTCAGTGTCAGAAGTCTCAGAACACCCAGGTAGCCAGGCTGGACAAGAATTCAAAGACTCCGAGCAAACCCAGTATAATTTCCTGTCACCCACAAGTCTCTATGGTAACCATGGCAACTGTTCTAGGGCATCCTACCTTGCTCCCTGTTGGATTCCTGAGAGTTAAAGTTATCGTGCTTTCAGGGGTTACTTGAATATTCCTAATCTAAAAATCCAAAATGCTCTGAAATTCCAAACTCGTGGATCAAAATGATTCCCAGGAAATTTCAAATTCTCGATTTCTCCAGATTGCAGATTTGGGAGTTAGGAAGGCAGGAATGGTAATGCAGAGTTACAGGGTGTTGCCAAATCCAAACCACTTTTGTTCCTGGATGTTCTGGGTGTGGGATCCTCCACCCTGTATCAGCTGCTACTGTCCATGAACTGAAGCTGGAGCTGGCGGCAGGGAGCAGCTCGCCACTTAGAGTTTCTTTCTCCACTTCAGAAACCTCCATCCCAGATTTCTGATTTTCTGGAGCCTCAAAGGGAAGAGAAGTCTTGTCTCCTCCGCCTGCCCCACCCTCTCTGCCCTCAGGCACCCTTTGCTCATCTCAGGTGAGTGTGGCCTTCCTCTGAGAGGCCAACTAACCCCTGTCTCAGCTGCTCTGACAAGCCATGCCTCTGACAAGCTGGGGGCACCTTCACACAAAGCCTTCTTCCACCCTCTCCCTGGCCCTGCCCCCCATCAGCTGAGCTCGCCCCAGCGGAAACCCATTGCTGCCCCCCATCAATGGTCTCTGTGTCCCAGCAACACGTGCCAGAGCTGCCCGCAGCCCCCATTCATGCTCCGGATAGAGCCCCTTTCAAGGCTGTGCTCCCTCCTCGCTCTCCGCCCCACCCCCACATACTGAAGAGGGCCATAAAGTGGGACGTTTCCTCCACGGGAAAGAAAGAAATCTTCCTTTCTGCTTTCCTGCCGTTCATCTAAATCTGGCCCCGGAAAGAGTATGGAAGCGGTGGGACAGGCCCAGTTCATGACCTCAGGGGACACGCCAGTGGCCAGAACTCCCTCCATTGGCTTTTCCTACTGGAGCAGTGGGAGGGCACACCTATGGCTGCCAGCACCCACCCCAAGCTCCTGCAGGGAGAGGGTACGCGTGTGACAATAAAGCTTATCTTATATCATTCCCTCAGGTTAAAATAGAGATACTGAGGCCCAAGGAGGTGGCAGGGTAGACTGGGCTGTATGGGCGGACTTCTGGTATGGGGACATGGAGGGCACCTTCTTCGGGGACACTGAGCAAGCACAGCTTCTTACCGTCATCCAGGTAGGTCTGGTCCAGGTTCTGTTCCTGTTTGACTGTCACTCCAGTGGGCATAGCGTCCTTCTGGTCACTGACTGGGGGTCCGTTTTTGGTAGCTCTTTGGCTCAGGGCAGTCTGTTGTTGGATGACTGTGGGGTAGGAACCTGGGCTCAGCCTCTGGCCTTGGTTGATGGGAGGTGGGCCAGGCCTGGCAGAACCAGGGCCGAAGTTCTCACAGTACATGATATGCTGAAACTCCTGGTGCCCCCCGCCTCGCAGCTGCTGGTTGGTGGGTGAGTAGTGAATCACGGGCGAGGCCTGCTGGCTAGCCGAGGATGTGTGCGGCAGGGTGGAACCCTGGCCCTGGCCCTGGCCCTGGGAACCAGCATGCACCAGCACAGAGCGGTGGGCATCGGCCAGGCCTAAGGGTGCTGCCAGGAGGGCCGGCTGCTGGTAGCCTAGCAGGCCTGGACTCAGGCTCTTGCTCCTCTGGTAGAGAGCGGCCGCGGGGCTCTGCTGCTGGTAGCGGGCATCGGGGGATGACAGCCCCGAGCGGAACTGTTGGCAGGGGGCCATGGTAGCCACGAGACAGGAGGGGGACTCAGCCAGCATTGGGTGCTGTGGGTAATACGGCTGGCTCCCCAGGCCTCCATGGGCAGGGCTGCAGATCAGAGAAGGGTCATACTCGTCGGGCTCTGTCTTGATGGCAGGGGCTGTGGGAGAGAAAAGCGCAGGGCTGCAGCAATCATGGTGACCTGTGAGTGTGTGCCGAGGAGGAGAGGCACTTTGAGAAGCCAAGTGAGCGGGAGCATGGCTGGTCTGTCACTCATTAGCCTTGGGCCACAAGATCCCCCCCCCCCCGGAATTGTCATCAGGCAAAACTTGACCTTGACAATGCCCTTGAACTATAGACTTTTCCCCTGTGGATGGGTGGAGGGTGGGCTGGAGTCTGTATTAGCCTCGTTCCTCAAGGTGGGAGCTGAAAGGAAAAAGCTTGTGGTGACTCCCCCGCCTCTCGAGCCATCTGTCCCCATCGTGTCCCTGCAATGTCCCCTCCTACTGGACACTGTCCAACATAGTCAGCGATGTTCAGTCGTCACTGCCAACTTGACAGGGCCTAGAGTCACCTAGGAGACACTCCTCTGGGTATGTCTGTAAAGGAGTTTCTACATGGGGTGAGTGTGAAGACCCGCCCAGAATGAGCACAGCAGCATCTGGGCTCCCAGACTGAAGAAGCCTCCATCTCTGTTTCCTGTGATGTAGTGCGACCAGCCGCTTCCCTCTCCTGCTATCCCCACCATGAAAAGCGGTACCCCTCTAAATGTCAAAATAAAACCTTCACCCCTTAAGTTGCATTTGTCGGGTATTGTTCACAGCAAGGAGAAAAGCAGGCCACCCCTTCCCAGCACCCTTCCTTAGCATCACCAGGTTCAGGAGGGAGAGACAGCTACATGAAGGAACAAGAGGATGGTCACCAAGGGTGAGTGGGGCAGCCTCTTGAAAGTCAGGGTTGGAGAAGGCAACTATGTCTACGAATGCCATCCAAAGGCCAGCGCCTCAGTTCTAGACAGCTAGGGACCGCAGGGTGGGCCTTGCTAGGGTTCCATTCCACCAGCCGAGCACTGGCGCCCAGCCCAGGGAGGCCCTGCTACCGCAGATGGGGCGAGAATGTCAGGGCGCAGAGGCGACGGCCTTCTTGCTGAGAGGACTGCTCCACATGCAGGGTTTGTGCGAGGTTCTCTCTCTCTGCAGCTCTGAGGCCCATGGGATGCCACTTCTGCTGCTGACGGCATGGCACATCAGCCCTCGTGGTGGCACCCTCGTAGGGATCACACAAGTCTACCATGCACCCTGCTGAAGCTGAGCCGCCCAATCAGGGACAGTGGGGTTTCAGAACCGGGACTGCAGGTTTACAGGCCAGAGGTCCTTCTTCCCTGGCCTGGAGGGGGGCAGGGACGGGCTTTTCCCCAGCTGCTGTAGTTACTAGTTAACTACTGCTGTAGTTACCTAACCTACCGGCTACCCTGGAGTTGTAACTAAAGCCACTCTATGAGGTTAGTTCCATTTCTGCAGAATTTCATGAATGAGACCTTCTGGTCTGGGTGTGCCTTTAGTAACCCCACCCATGTGGGGAGACACTCAAGGATCCTGAGAGTCCTAGAACAAGTCCACTTTGACCCTGAATGTGATCAAACCTAAGACAGGGAGGGGCAGCAAGAGACACCTGCTTAGCCGTCTGCCTCCAAATGCCCGTACCCACAACCAAGGAAAACACGTATGACTATAGCAGCTGGCACCTGGCATCAGCAGGCCACACAGGGAGCTACTCTCACATGGAAACACCTTCCAACACAAGAGGAAACTGAGGCTCAGAGTGGGTGATTCACTTTCCCCAGGTAACCCAGCCGGAAGCAGACCTTGGGAATCCTGAGTCCCTGGCCAGTGCTCTCTGTGAACTTGAAGGTTATTGGGGAGAATGCCTCACCTGGATGGTAGGTAAAGTGCTGTGGCTGACTTCGTTTTCTCTTTCCGTTGATGACGTAGAAGTTCACTTTTACGGGTACTCGGATGTGCTTGTTCCGATACTCGGGGATCTCAACAAAAAGCATGTTCTAGAAGGAAGCAGTTGTCATGAACTTGACTGCAAACAGCACACCAGGATTCCTGCCAAGATCCCAATCAAGTCCACCCAGGCCCACCACGGCAGGCCCTCTGGCTTCGTTCCCCACATCTACAGTGAAGGGAATTTAACTTTTCATCCCAGCAAGGAAAGCTGGTCTAGCAAAGTGTGTCAGATGTCCCGGTCACAAACCACAGGGCCTGGGGCTCCCTAAGTGGCAAGCACTCACTAAGTGCAGTTTGTACTTGCTGAGTAACTGCGAAGTTCAGTGTGGGGAGGAGGGAGGGAAGAGGGAGGAGGAAGGTGGGAGAGAGAAGGGAAGAGAAGAGAGGGATGGGGGAGGGAGAGACAGGTGGAGGAGGGAAGGATAGAAAGGGGAGAGGGAGAAAAGAAAAAGAAGGAAAGGAAGGAGAGAAGAAAGGGAAAGAGGAAGGAAGGGAGGAGCAGAGAAGAGGGAGGAAGGAGGGAAGGAGAGAGGGAGGGAGGAAGGGGGAGCAGGGGACAGAGACCTCAGGGGGGACTCTGAGCTCTCGGGGCCATTTTGGGGTCTTACAGGCTGACTCTTGTCTTTATCCACCGTGGCTTCCATCTCCCAGACCTGCTGCCCATCTGGAAAACACAAAAGACAACTATCTTTGAAGGAACCAGAAGCCAACGACATAGGACAGGGCTGACAAATCACGTTCTCCGTCGCATCACCTGAGCGAGGTGTGCGGTGTGCCGGGGTGCCGGGGTACCTGTGGTGGGGGACAGGGAGGGAGGGAGGGAGGGAAGGAGGGAGAAAGTGTGTGTGTGTGAGAAAGAACGTGTATATGTGAGAGTGTGTATGTGTGAGACAGAGTTGTGTGTGAGAGAAGAGTTGTATATAAAAGTGTATGCATGTGAGACTGTGTGTGAGAAAGTTGTGTGTGCTCGCACGCGTGTGAGTTATGTGTGTCTGAGAGAGCTGTGTGTGTCCACATATTCAAATAGTTCTCTTAGCAGGAGAGAAACATAGTGCCAGTAGGAAATTCAGGATTAAAAGAGCAAAGACTCGGAGGAACCGCAGACTCCGCCAATGTGATCTCTTTCCATCCAAAGCCTATTTCTCTTTCTTAAAATAAAATCAGTGTTCTCCAAAGCACCTGATCACATTTGTCTATTTCCAGAAGGTCCTCAATCCCAAGGCTGTCTCAGGAGCCTTGTGATGGTCCTGGCTTGTTACCAGCGTCCCCTCATCTGAACACAGATGGTTCAGCTGTCCCACTCTTAATTGGGACAGACAGGTGGCCTGAGCATGCCTGACTCATGGGTCATCAGGAGGCGAGGGAACCCCTAAGCCCACTCCATGCTACCATGTGAGTCACGATTGCAATGAGAGGGCTCTGCTCAGCAGTGGCCTCTCCTTTCAAGGGCAGAGGGCCCTTCATTCCCCCAGTCTGAGGCCAGCAAACGGGGCCAAACAAAACTCTTGATTTTCAAATTATAGATTTCTCCCTTGACCACCTACACTGAAGCTGGGCAGTTCTCACTGAAACAAAACATTTCCGTGAGGGTTTCCAGGGTGTTTGTGGAGCATGAATGCTGAAGAATATTAAATAGTTTTATGAGAAAGGGAACATTCTCGAAGCTAGCACATGGTTGGAAAATGCTGAGTCAAAGTCCACTGGGTTCTTGACTCGGCAGAGGCTCCAGCATGCTCAGCACAGTGGGCTGCGAGACAGAGCACAGCCCAACATCTGGCCTCCGAACCCCGTCTCTTCCTGGAGCAGAGCTGCTGTAATCGCTTAGGACCCCTAATTCTGAGCGTTAGCCAGAGAGTCGTGGGCTGTGAGCAGCATTTGAACTTACTTGCCTAAGAATACGCCTCCCCCTTCCAAAGTAAAGCCCAACATAACAAAACTCCTGTAATTGCTGCAAAGCTGATGTGGCTAGAGGTTCTCACGGCAAAGGATAAGCGGAGTGCTTGGTGACAGCCAGTTTCAGTCCTGGCTTTGTGGTTCAATGGTGTGCAATTTGAACGTGGACACATGTATATATACCACACACCCAAAGTAAGGTGGAGGATACCCAACATCAACCTCTGACTTCCACAGCACACACACACACACACACACACACACAGATGCAGGTGCTCACAAACGGGCACATACACACAGAGATAGCAGAGGGAGGCGAGTACAGACATTCTTCCTGGTCTTAGATCTCTATGAAAGGGACCAGGTGATAGTGTTGGCTGTCTATCAACCACATTTTAAGAAAAAACAAATAGCCATAATGGGATATACAAAAATGGCATTGGCTGTAATGACTACTGAGGGCCAGGAGAAGCCACTCCAGAGGCAGGAGAAATGGTGACCAAAGGGACACCAAAGGCACCTGGCTGGAAGCCATCAACACACAGCTCCACAGTGCAAAAAGAGCCAGACAGGGTTATCCTTGCTTTTATGTCAAAGATGGGTCCAAGGTCATTGACAGAGACCCAGGTTGCACAGCCAGGCTCTGTGGGTTCCAACCTTGCTCACTGACTGCAGTCTGAATGCTGAGCCAGAAGCCCATGTGGGAAGCAATAAGGGGTTCCCCTCTTGCCCAGCTTCTCACTGCTTGAGCTTAATTCCATATGAGCTTCAATGCTTGGGGGAGAATATGGGAGGATGAGGCAGCAGCCAACCTGGGCTACAGAGTGACTCTCCAGAAACAGACAAAAAAGACAGAGGGGGAAGGAAGAAGGAAGGGGAGGTGTACAGTTGATTGGGTTTCAGAGCTCATCCTTCAGAGGTGCAGACAGAATTCCTTGAAGAACTGTCAAGAAGTTGAACTAATCCTTGATAATGTGGTACAGGAAATCCTGACATGCAGAAGGGCAATGTTCACGATAGGGTATCTCATAGGCTATGTCAGATATGGTTTTTGGGTCTGTGGACCCAGGAGAAAATGACAGAGCCCTCCCTACCTCTTCCGATGGGCATGACTACCCAAGGAGGCAACTGCCAATAGGAGCTTGAGTACAGTCTAGAAGTGAGTCACCTCAGCACCACCAGAAGGGGAACCTAAGGCCCAGAGGAAGTTTGGGTAAAGATGCAAGCTGTATTGAACCACAGCCTCCAGCCACAGTCAAGCCCAAGCAAACAGCAAGGGAGAGGCTTCCAGAGAACCAACAGAGGAAGGCGGCCCAGCTCTGAGATGCTGAGAAAGGACATCTGTAGGCAGGACCTTGCAGTCACCGCCCCCCCTGCAATGACAGATTCACCAGCCCTCCTCAAGTCCTTCGTGCCTCCTGTGCCCAGTGACACCACCATAGCTCTGCCATGACCCTCAAGGTCCTGTCTATTCCAGTTCCAGCCTTGCTGCCCAGGGTACCATTCTTAACTAACTCTCAATGCCTGCCCTGGTCCCAGCATCCTTTGTCCCTCAGATTTCAACCCTGTTCCTTCATATGCTGCCCCAAAGCATGTCTGGCCTTTACCCCACTAGCTAAGTTGAGTCCTAGTCAGAGAAGGGAGAACTGGCTAGGGTCACAGGGCTCGCAGAGGAGGAAGCCAGGCTAGAACTGGTAGGATCGGGCAGCCTGGACTGGGCACACCTGAGTGGCATCCCCCGCCCCTCAGAGCTTAGGTGTCCACTCCTATCCTTAAGACTTGGGTTTCCTAGGGTGCT
The DNA here is from genome assembly GCF_982192425.1 of Myodes glareolus. Taxonomy (NCBI): domain Eukaryota; kingdom Metazoa; phylum Chordata; class Mammalia; order Rodentia; family Cricetidae; genus Myodes; species Myodes glareolus. Next base: position 10,524,707 of record NC_142035.1, on the reverse strand, counting down.
GCTATGCAAGGCTGGGCCCCCTGGAGCTGGCATATGAGGGTTGTGGGGAAAACATGAGTGTAGGAGGGAATGCCCGCCCACTCCAGTGCACTGGCAGAGCTGTGTGACACACTCCCTAGAACCCTCTTTGGAAATGCCCTGCAACAGTGCCAACATCTCCTCTCTGTCCCCGGCAGCATTCAGCCCTTTTATCTCAAACTTCACAACTTCAGACCTGGCCTGAAATCTTTGCTTGCCCCAATTAGCTGTGCAGCCTTGGATAAGATGGTAAGTCTCTGTCTCCAATTTCAAACACGAGGATTCTAGACCATGGACATCTCCTAGTGAGCGTACAGATCAAAGTATCAGGCTCCGGCACTGTGTAAGCACATGGGAGGTGTTCACCCGGGGGCTCTTACGTTGGCGTATATAGGTTATTTGAACATGAGCACATATGTCAGCATGAGTTAAGACTGAAAATGCACACATTTTAAAGTCAGAGCTTAGTGAGAATTCTCTGTTTGCAATGATGAACATCTACCTGCAGGGCTCGGCTGGAATCTACACAGCGATGCCACTGGGGTGGTGTCTCTTACATGAGATGGCAACATGACTCCCTGCTGCCTTGCTCTGAAGAATGGGTCTTTTTAGAGGACTGAAGAGACAACTTAGGGGTTGGGAGTGCTTGCTGCTCTAGCAGAGGACTCAGGTTCCATTCCCAGCACTCACATGGTGGCTCACAACTGTCTGTGACTCCAGCTCCAGGGGACCCAACACCCTCTTCTGGCCTCAGTGAGTACTGCACTCACATAGCATAAATATGTAATAAATATGTAATATATAATATTTTAATGGATCTTTTCAAGCTGGGTGCCATGGCACACACCTGTAGTCTCACCCTTGGGAAGCTGAGGTGGGAGGATGTGAGGGGAGGGAAGGGAGGAGGGAAATGAGAAAGAGGAGTGAGGAGGAGGGCAAAGAAGGAAGAAGGCTGGGTGCAAATGAAGACGCAGCCAGCAATGACCAAAGCCAGCTGAGTCAGGTTCTCTATTCTGTCTTTTGACTCTTCTGGACCCAGAGACTCAAAGTGCAGGAGCTTGAGGACCTAGCCTGGCTGTGCACACTCAGAGTGTGTCTGGTTGTGCACACTCACAGAGCCCACACTCTATTCATGGCAGAACTTTTTATTCCCAGTGGGAAATGAAAACTGGCCACAGCCATCTTCTCTACTGAGCCTCATCACCCTCAAGAGGGCGTGGTCTGCTATGGGTCTCCGTGCCATGCTTTTGAGCAACCCTTGTTTCTTGTACCCCACACTAACAGGCGCAGGCGTCCTTAGGGTCATGGGGGAGGTGATGTTATGAGTATGGCTGAGGACTGCTGTCTTGAAGTCTTCGAAGTTACCCCCCAGAGACTTCCCTAAGGCTCACTTCACTCTGACCAGGTTATCCCACCGCCAGCACTGACGGCCTGTGTGGCTTCAAGTGGTCGCTAATCTTCTAAGTGCTTTAGTTTCCTCCGAAAATTGGGTTGAGCATTAAAATGGGCAGTTCAAAAAGTGTTCAACCAAAAGCTCAAGTCACCATGGATGTTACCACCACTCTACTTTAGAATTTGGGGTCTCACATTGGCCTCTAAGGAAAGAGAATTGACTGGGTTTGGGGAGTGGGGTCTTATCATTTGCATTCTTGGCTCAGTGAATAGAATGGTCATGGGTGGAACTCACAGATAAGGTCTGGCTGACTCCATGATGGCAGCCTGTAGCCAATAAAGAAAGGAAGGATGAGAAAGTGAATGGATTGATGGGTGGGTATATGGGTTGATGTAGAGTGGATGAATGGATGAACGGATGGGTATATGAATGGGCAAATAGGAGGATGGAGAGATATATGGACTGTGGGTGGATGATAGGTAGATGAATGGATAAGTAGATGAATTGGAAGATGTATGGAAGGGTAGGGGAGTGGATAGATGATGGATGTGGGTGGGTGGATCAATGTGAATGATGGATAAATGTATGGATGGGTGAGTGAGAGGTAGATAGGTGTGTGGGTGGGTAGGGAGACAGATGAATGGGTGGGTGGATGAATGGATGGGTTAGTAGACGGATGAATAGATGGATAGGTGGATGAACAGATGGATGGATGGGTGGGTGGATGGATGGATGAGTGGGTGGGTAGACAGATGGAGGAATAGGTAGGTGGACGGATGGGTATATGGGTGGGTGGGTGGACGGATGGGTGAATGGGTGGGTGGGTGGACGGATGGGGGAATGAGTGGGTGGGCAGATGGAGGGATAGGGTGTGGACAGATGGATGAATGGATGGGTGGACAGATGGATGCATGGATGGGAGGGTGGACAGATGGGTAGGTAGATATTAGCTATGCCAATACTGGGTGGTCCTTAGAATAAGGTAGATATATTTTTTCTAACTAGAAAACACACCCTGGCTCAGTATCTACAGACCAGTATATGTGTCATGAGACCATCTTGTGAGTCTATAATCCTGGCTGCTTAGACATAGGCAACTACAGGTATGGGTGTGGCTGGTCTGTGATCCCAGAGCTTGGCAGACAGAGGCAGGAGGATGGTGGGTTCCAGAAAAGGCTAACCTATATAGCTGGGCCCTGTCTCAAAAGCAAAGCCCTAAAAAGCAGGGAGCCTGGATCCCAGTCATTCCCAGGTCACACTTGTGGCTGAGAGGGCTTCATGCATATCTGCTGCCTTGAGATGAAATAAAGAAGCAGATATTTGGGGGAACTCCCTAGGTCTAAAGGGAACAGGGTTTGGTGGCCAACACAGAGGAGGCCCTTCCAGCCTTAGTCAGAAGGGAAGGAAGAACCAGGCGTTTTGAGCAAAGGGGTTGGGGGATAGAAAATCAAGACTAAAAGGGAAGAGAGGGGAGGGGGTGGGAGCTCAACTCAGCAGACATCACAGGCTTTGAGTATCCTCATTAGGTGATCTTACCAGAGTGCACAGAGGACAGAAGGGAATGATGGAGGGAGGGATGGTGGGATGGCGTGAGGATGGAGGAGGTGAATAGATGGATGGAGGGATGGAAAGAGGTGAATAGAAGCAGGAAGGGGAAGTTGGGGGATAGAGAGAGGGAAGGATGGATAGACGGATAGACAGATAAACAGATAGACAGGGCTAGTAGAGTGATTGTCATGCCCAGTACTGCATAAGCTGAACCCCATGGCACATGCCTGAAATCCTAGCACTCGGGAACTAGCAAGTAAGAGAATCAAAAGTTTAAGTTTAAAGTGATCAGCTACATAGTGAGTTCAAAGGCAATACAGGCTATGTGAGGCCCTGTCTTAAACAAACAAAACAGATGGGCAGAGGAGGGAGAAATGGGGGCAGAGAGAAGGGAAGGGGGATGGGAGGGAGGAGGAGAAAGAGATTGATGTGCTGGCCTGTGACTCTAGTCTGCTGGCAGCTCAGAAGGGCTAGGGATTAGGGCGGGGCTAACAGGAAGCAGCAAGCCTGGGGAAGGGGGCTGAGCCCCGACTGTCTGCCTGGAAGAGCGGGTGGTGCCATCACTCCCAGGAGGGACCAGCCAGCTCTCACAGGTGTGCAGCACTTGGGCCTTGAGCTGCTGCTGCCCGGCTGGAACGTGTGTGGAGGAAATCCAAGAATCAGTTCACTCAGGAAACCAGGCCCGAAGCATCCCAGGCTCTGCCCTCAAGCACCAAATAAACGAAGGATCACCTTGGCCTGCACTTCAGGACGGCTAACCAGTATAAAGCGGGTCCTTCCTAGAGCATGGCACAGTTTGCCAGGCAGACGCAGGGAGGTCAGTGTCACGCATGGTGACACCGATTGGGCAGACTTACACAGATCTGCAGAGGAAGCCACTAGATGCCTGCACCAAACTCCCCTGGCTTGGTGGGGCTCACCCCAGGCCACTATGGCAGTGCCTCTTCTATTCCCCAGTATGCACTCACCCTTCTTCCTGTCCATGCTCTAAAGATATCTGAGCAATCTTGAAACAGTAGCCACATTATACGCTCCACTGAAAACCTCCACCAATGTCCCCCTGCACTGGGGATAAAACCAGACTCCTCTTCTTGCCTACAGGCCCCAGAAGAGATGTCTCTTTCCAATGCTCCTCACTAAATCCATGGTCCACAGAACCCATCCCATCATGGTCTGGGCTCCTGGACAGATCCTCTGGCCTGCCACTCTTCTTTACAGGGTCTATGCATCCTCCATTCCCTCCTTTAGGGCTCTGCTCAGAGCCGTGTCTTCTAGAAAGTTCCTTTCTGATCTCTCTGCCCAGAGTTGCCAGATGTCACCAATGAAAGCCAGGGTGTCCAGTCACACTTAGACTTCATAACACCAAGTTCTGTGTTCTACAAGCATGCATATGCCTCTTTCTGCTTCCTGGGATGCAGGGGTGAGGGCAGCTCAAGGCTTGTCTGAGGGCCACAGGAAGCAGACATTCTGCACCCCAGCCCTTCTACAGACTCCGTGCCCTGCTTATAAACAAGCCTGAAGTGTTACACACACACACACATACACACACATACACACACATACACACAGAGCAGGGACCTTATCTGTCATGCTGCCCTTGACACACAGTAGGTGCTTCATAAATACCCAAGGGTGGGGCCAAGTGTGTACAGAAGCCCATCCTCCACAGAGGCCCCCACCCCTCCTGCAGCTGCTGTTCTCAGAGCTGAGCATCATCTATAGACAACTCTGTAGGCTGCAGACACCAGGCACTTTGGGAACCAGGAAACTGGGGTTTGGGGGCCCTGCCCTCCACTGCTAAGTTCTGTCACCTCAAGGAAGTCTGTGGACGCTGTGTGACTCAGCACACCCATCCGTGGAGGGGGAAGGGAGGGAGCTCTGCTGGGCCAGGATGCCAGAACCTAAAGGCTCTACATGGGGAAGAGAGAGAACGTGCCAGGAGGGACGGTTCTGATAGCTAGAAAGCGATGGGTCCTGCCTTGTGGACTCCATGTGGACAGGTCAGAGATCCCCCAGGGGGCAGCTGCTACCTTCAGGGCACCCACTGTGGGCCTGTACTTGCAGTCTCCATCTCCTAATTTATAGTAAAACACCACTGACTCCATTTTAGAGTTTGGGAAACTGAGTCCCAAGGAAAGAGCAGAGGACAGATTGGGGATTTTAACAGACACTCCGAAAGCTAAGCCACTGACCAGCAGGGTGGCTCACAGTGGCTACTGGCATCAAGGACAGATATTTGTTTGTTTGTTTGTTTGTTTGTTTGTTTGTTTGTTTGGGGTTTTTTTCTTACTATGTGTTTTTCATTTTTGATGTTTTTGGACAGGTATTATAGAGCCCAAGGAACCTAGAGCTTGCTTCATAGCTAAGGGTAACCCTGCACTTCTGATCTTTCCAACTCCACCTTCCAAGGGCTGGCATTACAGGTGTGTACCAACATGTCTGGAATAGTGATTAGCCAGTGCTGGGGATAGAACCCAGTGCTTCATGCATGCTAGGCAAGTGCTCTACCAACTCAGCCACATCCAGTTCCCTGTTCCCTAGCGCTGGGATGACAGACATGTACCACCATGGATGGCTCTGCCAATTTCTGAAGACACAAACCCTTCGACTCAAGTTAACCAGGAAACTCCTTCCTGTGTTGCCTCTTCCCAAGATTCCATACAGAGTGAGGATGCACAGGTAAGGACGGCTCTCGGGGAAAGTGGCCCGAGTGGAAGAAGGGACAGTTTGATCCCCTGAAGAAGTTGATCTGTGCGGGGAGGCAGGAGGCTCGGGCACACATGCAGCTGTCTGAAAATAATGCATTATCTGTCACCGGATAGGCTTCAGAGCTGCCGTCTGGACTCTGTCTTTGGAGGGGGTTGAGAGAGGGTATGACACCAGCCTTGAGTGAGTCACGAGGGCAAAGGTCTCCTGAGCCTTAGTCATGCCATCCAGCCTGGAGTCCAGTTTCCAGAGGTCCTCCCAGCCTGGGGTCACTACCGTCTAGAGAAGCCCACCCAGGCCCTTGGACCACACCCCAGGGAGAAGAACAGGTGCAGAAGGGGCTGTTGATAAGGTACCTCGAATTTGCTCGTCGCATTCATTCATGGAAAAATACTTTCTGAACAAAAAGGTTTCAAAATATATTTTAAGCACATACATAATTCTATTTATTAAACAAAACCCAAATGATACCGCCTTTGGGAACCTGGGAGCAATAAAGTGAGTCACGGCTGGCTTCAGTGACTCAGTGGGGACAAGGGGATTCCACCGCCTACGCCTCCTCTTGAAAAAAAAAATTGCCTTCTCGACAGGTGATGGGAGCCTCTGCCATCAGACCGCGCCAAGAAATCCATCCAACAAAACAAGAAACCCGCTTCAAAAAATTTTAGTTGTAGAGCTGAGTAATTCGATGTGGGCCTGTGTCCAGCCTACGCCCCCGCGGGACACAGAGAGCCCGGGAGTGGCTTGGCTGGGGCCAGGGGCCTGAATTAAGAAGGACTTACCAGCTGAAGAATTCCAAAACCCTGTGTCACATGGAGGAACCTTCCAAAACACTGGGTCGCGCCAGCCTTGAGAGTCACTCGGAGCCATGGTAACCCTGTCTCCTCAAGCAGACCGCTTGTGTTTTTGTGTCCTTAGATTTTTTCCTGTTTTGCAATGTTTTGCTGGGACCCCCGACTCTGTCTGAGGCCAGGGGCCAGGGGCCAGGGTTCCTAGCGAGGGCAGGAACAGCCTGCCTCCCAGCCTGACCTTCCCTGGAAGGCCGTGCATCTTTTACTTTGCAGAACACATGGGATCAGAGCTGTCCTTGGTCATTCTCTTAACTTCTCTCTGACCCGACGGGAGAAATCTCCAGAGCCCAAGAAAACGGCACTCTAGGGTTCTAGAGCTTTCCCTAGTTGAGGGTTAACCCAGGGTTCCCGGTCTGTTATCTTTGAACCTCAGTCAACTTGTCCGTAAAATAGGGCTAGTAAAAACACTTTTCAAGACTAGAGGGACAACAGAGGAGGATGGGACTTTCCTTCAGCAACACACACACAACACACAAGGCACAGAGACTGTTCTCGAAGTCGAGAGTGCAGCAGGAAACAGCGAGGCCCTGCTCCAAAGCAACCATCAGCACCAGTCTCACTAAGGTGGGAAGCCGTGGACAGAGACAGCAGACAGGCGAGAGACGCGCTGTGTGCCACCTGGAGAATGAAGCGTGTCAGTGGGACAGGACGAGATGAGCCATGAAGGTTTGAGAAAAAAACACCTCTCAAAGAAAGTGACTTCTAAGTAGTAGGAGACACCGTGTGTGAAAGAACAAGGGAAGAATGCTCCAATGCCAACAGCATATGCCAAGGTCCTGGGGCATGAAGAGGCATGGAGCATCCAAAGACAGAATGAAGAGGGATTCTCTGCAGCCAGGGGAACCAGCAAGAGACAATCAGCTGAGATCAGAGGGATGGGCAAATATAGTCTCACAGGTCCCTGCAAGTCCTATGAAGAATTAAAAATAGGACCGAAACTCATAATAATCCTTATTATGACTGCCACTATAAATAGAACCACACTTTCCAAAACACGGGGCTCTCCTAGCTCAGGCACCCTGCGGCCCCTCTCCTCACTGTTTTTCCACCTCCTCAGCTTGTCCTCCTGATGGAGTGGAAAGCGCCAAGCCCGTTTTAGCGGACAGCTATAAAAAGCACACTGAGGCTCCCGGTGCTGATGACCAAACTCTGCTGCTAAGATTAGCCCAGCGCTGTCACCTTTCCTAATGAGAACAGCAGCTGGGATTCCCCTGCCTTGGAAAACTTCGGCCACCCCACCCTGCGTGCAGTGCCTACTGGCCAAGTGTCCATGGAGATGGATACAGGACTGGTTTTGGAAAAACCAACTTCAGTTCCATGGATCTCCCTTGCAGGAGGTGAACCCCGGGGTCAAAAGAGCAGGCTATGCACCTTGCAGATTATCAAGGTCCCCCCTGTCAGGGATGAGAGGAGCCACATACCCCTCTCAGGGAAGCCCACTTCTTGGGGGATACTCAGGGTGTCTCACTGGTGCCTGAAGTCCTGAAGTTGGTGTGAAAGAGTCTCAGCAATGAAATGGAAACTGTACCAGCCACTCAGCAGAACTCAGGGTTCTCCATCACTACAACCGGGTTCAAGTCCATGCTTTTATAGACCCTGGAGCCACACTGCCTGGACATAAGTCTGACTCTACGAGGTACCAACTGTGTGATCTTCATTACGTCACCTAATGTCTCTGTGCTTGGTCTCACTGTAGAACTTGGGGAAGAGCAGTTACTTTGGAGGGCTATCACGGGACTCAGATTGGTTAACCTAGGCAAACGCTTAGACCAGAGCTTGGCTCAGGACTAGGACTGTTGCTTCTGAATGTCTCCTGGCTCTCTGGGTGAGCTCATCTTTGTTCTTCCCGTACAACGTGTAGTAACAAAAGGAAAGAATGGTTTACTCAGCGTCCAATCATGGATCAGAGCCCATCATTTCATGGAGGTCACAGGGGCTGGAGCCTGAGACAACTGGTCACCCAGCATCCATAATCAAGAACAGAGAGAAACAAATGCAGCCACGCTGCCTGTTTGCTTCTTTCTTCACTCCGGTGCCTAAGGGATGGTGCCGCCCATAATGACTGTATCCTCCCACATCAGGCCGGTTCTCCACAGACATATCAGTCAACCCGATCTAGACAATTCATGAAAACTCTCTTCCTGCCAGATGGTGGTGGTGCAATCCTTTAATCCCAGCTCTCAGGAGGCAGACAGGAGGATCTCTGAGCTCAAGGCCAGCCTGGTCTACAAAACGAGTTCCAGGACAGCTAGAGCTACACAGAGAAATGCTGCCTTTAAAAAACAAAAACAAAATGAACCACCTCTCTTCCCAGGTGATTCCAGGTGGTGACAAGGTGGCACTAAAAAGTAACTGTCACAGTCTGACCTCAAAGCCTGGGCTCGGGACCGTGCAGCTGACAGCTGCACCCACACTCCTAAGCTTGTCCAATCCAAACTCACACACAGACAACATGTGCCTCACACTAGGCATGTGACCAGAGCTCTGAAGAGGCCGGAGAGCCACAAAGACAACCACAGGTGTGCAGTGACCACAGGCTGTGCTCCAGGGCACAGGACTCCCATGTGAACCCCTACTCCAGGGGCGGGACTGATATGCCAGTTTACAGAGGGAGGCCAAACCACAGGCCGAGGCTACATACACAGGAAAGAGTGGTTTACTCAGCCCTGACCTTGATCGCCAATTTAATAATAATGGCATAATAATAAGCCAGCATGCTGAGTTATATGGGGAATGTGCCATTATGATTGTTCCCATTGGTTCAACTTGACTTTTCAAGGCCAAATGCTTCTCATGGTGAGGTCAAGGTGTGGATGGCTCTGGAAACCAAGAGAGCTACGCATCAGCCAACTGTTATGGGATAATCTTTTATGCACTGTGGAGATGTGTCTCTGCTTAACCTCATCTGCCAAGGCAACTTCTGATTGGTTTAATAAAGAGCTGAACAGCCAATAGCTAGGCAGGAGAGGCTAAGTGGGACTTCTGGGGAGAAAGAGGAACTGGGGGGTGGGGGTGGAATCTGAGAGGTTAGAGGTTTGCCAGCCAGACACAGAGGAAGTGGGATGTACGGCATGGAGGAGACGTAATGAGCCACGTGGCGGAACACAGACTAATATAAATGGGTTAATAAGTTATAAGAGCTAGTTGGGAACAAGCTAAGATGTGGCTAAGCTTTCATAATTAATAGGAAGTCTCAGTGTCACTATTTGGGAGCTGGTGGGCCACAAAAAATCTGATCACAGCCAATGCCACTCCGTCAGCGCTCTCTCATTCATTCAGGAAGCAGTTCATCAAAACTATTGACCCAGACACCGGGAACTCACTGGCAGTCCCCAGCAGCAGAGAGTCAGTAGGATCCATCATCCCGTCCTTTCTTAGATGGTCCTGTCAACACAGAGGCTCTGTCACCTTGGCCATGCGTAACAAAACGTTTGGATCTTATTAGCTGTCCCCCCGTGGTGCTTTAAAGCCACGTTCATCTTGTCAATATTCACAGCGGGCAAGGATGAGTTGCATCCAACCTCGAGAACGTCTGTTACCAGGGCGTTAACAGTTCCTGTTACCCACATCCACTAAGGCAGCCGATTACCTCACCACACTGGGATGGTTAATATTGTCTGCTTGAGAAGTTCTAGAATCAACTAAGATGCAAGCCTCCAGGGGTGTCTGTGAGGAGTGATCTAGATGAGGTTAAATGAGGTAGGAGACCCACCCTAACTGCCTGATTAAATTAAGAGGATGGAACTGAACACCAGCGTCAAGACGCCCCCGACTGTAGATGCACTGTGACCACTGCATGATGGGCTGGACCCTTGAACCGTGAGCCAAAGCGGACCCTTCCTTCGGCCATTTGTGTTAAGGTAGTCATCGCTGCAGTGGGGAAAGAAACTAACCTTCAGGCCCAGACCAATTAGAACCATGTCTCTTTATCATCGGAAAAAGAGATACCATTTTATCATCAGAAATCGATAAAAAAGAAATGGACTGATAACGCACTGCGAGACCCTACGGTAGGGATGAGCCACGCCTGTTTACAGCCAGGTGCTGAGAGACCAGGAAGCATCGGCACAGATGTCCACGCAGCAGAAAAGCACGAGTGAAAATATAGACTCAAAACTGTGTCCGTGTAGGCAGAGTCCTGCAGGGAGTGGGTCAGCCCTGCCCCTGCCTCTCCTGCTCTGTAGGAGCTCTTCAGTGGGGCACACGGGTTTGTGACAGGCAGCTGGTCATTTACCCATCTCGGAGACTTCCTAACACTCACGGCTGTTCTTTCCCCAACTTTCTCAGTGACCTCTACGTGTTGCTGATTTGCACCAGGGTCAATTCTGCCTGTCAGGACACACTGGACAACGACTGTAGGTGTTTCAGTCCTCGGGACTAGAGCAGAGCTCAGAGCACCAGGTCGGGAGTGAGGGATTCTGGGAACACACTCCACTCACAGACGGCCCCACCACTCTTACCCAGCAATGGTGTCAACTGTGTCTGGGATAGGACATGAGCATAGGTCCCTCCTACCTGGGGACAGGCTATGTTGTCACTTTCACTTTCCCTTCCTACCCCAGTGTGTCTCCTGTCCTCACAGCCACCTGGACACATCCATCGCTCGGACCACAGGTTTTCACAGAATTTTCTCTGCTGTTCCCTCCTGCTGCTGTCCCCACAATGAGGCTTCCTGCATCGGCTTGTTGCTCTCCCTGTACCCACTAGAGGCTATCCTGTGAGCCATATAATCACAAGAGTCCAACAGGGACCTCCGTGCTGCCCTTAGCCAGGCTCTGACGCTCCGTCTAGGCCTCACGGCTGTACACTCCTAGATACCTTATCTTCAGTAGACGAGACCCTGGTTTGTCTAAGGAGGTCAGAGTTCATCAGACCCAACGCTCACATTTCCAAAAGGGAGCCCACATTCTAGCTCAGCCTCTTCCCACACTGCAGCGAACCTCAGTGACAGGAGTGCCCCCTTCACAGGGACCTAGGCACCGCAACACCCACCTCAAAGCAGCAATGCACTCAGTTTCTCCTCTGAGAAATAGGAAAAGGTATTTTTAAAAAATGTTTGCCCATGTGCAGAAAAGATATCAAAACAAAAACAAGGTCAATGAAAAGGGACAAGTTTAGTCTCCACGGAAACATCCAAGGAGCAATCCAAGCATGTCACCCACATCCACGGTGACCTGTGTGGCTGTGGGTCACTGGGGAATGAGCCAGAAGAACGGGAAGTTACCCAATAGGCTGAGTGTGGTGCGAGGCTCAGTTCCGTCTGGCTCGGAGAAGCAAGAGAAAGCGACTGACCTGTGGTCTTCTCCATGAACACCACCTTGGACTCCGCCGTGAAGTTCTGGCCCGTGAGGATCATCTGCTGGCCCCCGTAGACCAGGCAGCTGTCCACGTCTTGTCTCTCCACCATGGGCAGCTCATGGGCAGAGCGCTGAGCTGAGGGCAAGAGGAAAAGGAACATGGTGACCCAGAGAAACCTGCTCCAGAGACAAGGCAGAGAGGGCGGGAATGGAGTCCCAAGTGGGGCCCCCCAAACATCACATCCCTGAAAGAACCACAAGCCACTTAAGCCAGTTTGCTCTCACAGAGCTCTGTCTGGGGGAATCCAGGCTGCCTTCCCTGCAGGAGAGGCAGGAGCGGGACAGACCGGGTCTTCGTTCTCCTCTGTGCAGGGATAGGCCCAGCCCACCCCCCCATCATGATTCCACTGCTCAAATTCCTTCTGTCTCCCACTTTTCAGCCCAGACTCACAGCCCCCCCTCTATCACTATGTTCCCACCATATTTCTGGAACTTCTAGAACCTTCTATTTCCCCTGTCTCTCTCAGATAGACAGACAGACAGTGTGTGCGTGCATGTGTGTATTTTGCAGTGCTGAGGGTGGAACCCCAGTCCCCAGGCATGCTGGGTAAGTACGGTGGTACCCCCTTGCTACCTCGGAGGCATGCTCCCATCTTTGAACATTGTGCTTCCTCTCTTCTCCCCTCCCTATGTGGGCAGCTCCTTCCTCATGACCTCAGGTCCCACTCAGCCTGGCCTCCTCTGGGGGGTTCTCTCTGGGCCACACTCCAACTTCTTTGTCTCCCACCCCACTTTCTCCCCTGCTTCCTCCTGTTGAGTCCTTCTCTGGAGAAAGGCTCACTTTCAGAGACCCTTCGGGAGCTCTCCTCAGCCCCAGGAGAGAGGTGGCAGAGGTGGCTGAGTTCAGGCAGGCATGTCTCTCCTGTTTCTTCTCATCTCTATCCACAGCGAATGAAAGCTGGGGCAGGACAGGCCTGTGCTAAGCCAGTACAATATGCTAAAGTGCTCACAGCAGCCTTCAGAGGATGTGAGCACAGAGATTCACATTCAGTGATGGACCGGTCCCCACCTAGCTGAGTCGGGAACCCTTCTCAGTAGGACCAGGACCAGGAGCCAACCCTCAGCCCTGTGTGGAAGGCAGGATACAGGAGACAATGAATAGAGGCAGGTGTAGCACAGGCCAGGTGACAAAGGAACTCTAGCTGCAGCCAGGTCCCTCCCACTCCCTTAGGCCCCTCCCTCCCTCCACAGCCCTGCCTTCCTGGTGAGTCAGCTTGAGCTTCTGGCACTTGTCCTAGAGTTTCGGGCTGGGCAGAAGGCCAGGTCTTTCCATGCCAGAGCCCCTGGACCTCCCCAACCCCTCCCCATCCGGAGCCGGGAGCTAGCCGGGAGCCTTAGCAGCAGCCCTGTGAGGCCCGAACTTAACCATTTCCTTCCATGTCCAGTACAGATCACCCTCTTCCTCTGTTGCCAGGGCTGGGGAGCCTCACTGAGTAGCAGGTGCACTTAGGGACTTCCAAGGCTTCCACCCACTTCCTAGTGACTTGCCCAGCCCAGCCCCATGGTCCTGATGCCTGCCTCGGTACTCAGAAGCAATATCGCACCCCACCGCCTGTGGGCTCCGGGACATGTTGAGAAGCCCAGGATAAAACTGCTAATTCCTCCCACATGGGTGAGCTATTAAGCCTGTCTTTCAGTGTGGAAGCCCCTTGACTTTCTAATTGAGCTATTGCTAAGGCCGGTTTACTAGCAGTGAAATCAGCAGCTACAGAGGTGGCTTCTCAGACTTGCCTTTGATGGAGTGGGGTGGGGGGACGTGGTAGGGGCGCTGGCGCTAGGGACGCCAGCAAGAGCCACCCCTCCCATTTTACAGGTGGAAAACCTGAGTCACTGCTACTGGGGCGGCCAGCCAAGGGCTTGCAGCCAGCCAGGCCAGGGCCAGGCTGGGTGAGCTCTCTGAGGGGTGGGGGCCTTGCTGTGAATCACCATGCACTGCGCAAACACGCGATCTGGGGCAGCCTCTTCTCTGCAGAACTCCGGGTCTCCTGCAGACAGCAGCAACCACCTGGACACATCTGCAGAGCTACCTCCTTCTCTCCAAAGGGGTGGTGTCTTTACCCAAAAACCATGAAGAGAGCAAGTCAGCTTCCTGGAGGCCTCAGTGTCACAGCCAAGGTGTGGCCAAGCCTTCTGAAAGGGATCTGAAGGGGAAAGGCAAGCTTCTGGCTCCTCCCCAAGCCCTCTGCACACACGTGTGCAGGCTGACAGAGATGCTGAGCAAAACATCAGCCCGGCATCCCACTGGACTTCTGTAATGAAGATTCTCAGCTTCGGCATCTCCAACCTGAGGCCTGATCCTTCTTTACTGTGGGGCTTGAATCTGTGCACTACTAGAATATTATACAGCACCCCAAATCTCTGGTCTCCTCCCACTGCATGCCAGTAGTGCCCCACCTACAAGCTATGATACCCCAAAATGTGTACACACATGGCTGGTGCTCCCTGGAGAACAGTGGGGGGGGGGCACAAAGTCACTCCTAGCTAAGAGTGACAGTTACATACAGAGATTTTGACTTAGAGTCAGGGAGGGGGGCAGCTGTGATTATTCAGAAGACAATCCTAATGGCCCCAGGGGGCCACGGTCATTATTGCTGTGGGGGATGGGGGTCCTGCATCTGCTACTTTTTGGCTTAATAACCCTGGGGACAAATCATTTCAGCTCTCTGAGTCTCAGAGGCCTACTCTATGGCTTCATAACAGTGACTGCTTCACGGGTAAGCTTCATACAGACCATAGGTAAGCATGGTTAGAGCCAGCTGGCAAACTCATCCCAACCATCATGTCCAGGGTGGGCCCGTGCATGAGCAAAAGGTGTTGCGCCCTTTCAGAATATTATCCAGACAGAAAAGGGAGCAGAGCCCTGGTGTCTTGATGGTGCTGTCCCATATAAAAGGAATCAGGTGTGAAAGGACACATTTAGTGTAACCAGGACGTGACCTGTGGCAGTATGTGACAACCTCTTAATAAGCTGTAGTGTGTACTGCTGTCTGCTGTTGTTCCGCGCATGCTCAGCATGCAGGAACGTTCAGTGCTGAGCTCAGTGTGGGCTCAGGGTGCAGCTTCCCAGGAGACACCCATGTGGTGTGGTCCTTGTGTTCTGTTCACACCCACAGTCTCCAATGCTCCTCAGAGGCTCCCGAGACCCTAAGGCAGGTTGGCTGACTCTAAGCACTGGGGCTTCTTAAAGGGGCCTCCCTGAATCTGCAGAGGCATAAAGTTGAGGCAGTGTTTAATGAAACTCCAGAGAAACCCCCACCTGGTACTCCCTGGAGCCCCTGCATCTACATATCTCAGGTTGAGGTCAGAAGTATGCATTTTACTCAGCTTCTCACATGGCTTCTCGCATATGCTTCACGTTCCACGTGGCAGCGAACATGTGGATCTCCTTCCAAGCAGTACCCCAGTTCTTGGAGAACCCCTCAACAAAGCAAAGCAGTCCAATTGGCCTCCGAAAGAGAAACTGAGGAGAGGTGAGTGGCAGCCAGCACAGCCCTCCGGGGGCCCGCAGTTCTGCCTGATGCAACTTCCACCAGCTACTACTGTTAATTGGAGCAACATGTAGGACCGAGGAGGGCTCTCAAGAAGTCCTGGGTTTCCTGGGCTTTCTCCCAGGGGTTCCCATCAGCCCCCGAAGCTCCCGTTCAGCTATTTAAAGATTCCAAGCCATCCAAATGCTCCTGACTATAGTTCTCTCACCAAATGCTGCCTGGGTTCAAACCCACCCTTATGAACTGGCTCCAGCTTGGGGACAATCCAGACCCAGGCTCCTGTTTAGGCTTCCAGGGGCCTCAGGCCTCGGTGCTGCCCCTCTGGTTCCTGGCACCTCATAAATTGTCTCAGGGTCCCATAGTTTTACAAGTTCTGAATTCACCAGGCACACTGGTTCACTTTCCCGAGTGCCAGGGCTGACCTGCAGCCAAGCAGCGAACACCTCGGAGCTCTTGAGGGAAAATTCACGGGTCCATTCCCACGCCTACAGGGTTGAACGGCCAAGACCATGCTCTGCCCAGGAGCCTCTCTCTAGAGGAAGACAGGAAAGGCTGGCTAGGGGAAGGCGTCTCTGCAGAGCCAGGGTTCTGTCAGCATGGGGCAATCACTACCACAGAGGGGACCTCAGGTCCTGGCATGTTATAAATATGTTTTTCTAGACTGTACGATGCACATAGCACTAAGAGATGAGGGTCCTTTGTCAGAATGAGGATGCTGCAATATGCCTAGAGATCCAGGTCCAGCTTGATGACATCTACCACTGGGCCCTCAGGAAAGCACTCCATCCTTCTGGGCCTTTCCGTGGTGTCAGTGGGATTTACTCTGATTGCTAAGTGTCATGAGCACAGAGAACAGAGTGGGGAACACTGCCGAGGGACACACTTGAAAGGCTGTGGGTAAGAGGGGCAGATGAAAAGGGTTTGGACTCAGACCGAAGGACTCAGATTGAGCCACTGGGAGAAGGACCCTGTGGAAAACACAGGCCAGAGGTGTCTCTGTCTCCCCAGTGGTGATCAACCAGCCCAAACTGGCCTCCCCTGATTATGGTACCCCAAGGCCCTGTCTTCAAATAGCCGATCTAGGCTGGGCCAGAAGGAGCAGTTATATCCAGTGTTCAGTGTGACCACTCACTACGTCTTCCCTGCAGGTTCTCCTCCAGTGGGGACTGTGTGGCCATGTGACCTTAGAGGTCTCAGCCTCCTCATATAGAAAGGGGACCGCACTTAACCTTCCGGGAGGCTCCTACCTGACCATCCCATCCATGTGGCACCAGCTGGAGACCACACTCTGTTCTTTTTACTTCCTGGCCTGACCTTGATTTTTCTCTTTCCAGTGCCATGAACATTCTCACACATCTCTATAGTTAGCAAGATTCTCCCTAGAGGTTGCATGAACCCTAGGTGATTGATGGGTTCCCCAGTCACTGAGGAGCGCTAGGGCTTTAGCTCCTTCCTATGTAAGTTAGGGATGCAGTAAGCAGCCAGGCTTTCTGGACCTCAGTCTTTGAGAGGATGGGCTCTGAGATCAGGCCTGCCTGACTCACTGGTACATGTCAGCGCTCAACAAATATGTCCCAATATTCCTGGATGAGGAAGCAAGGGGCCCAAGGGATGATGAGGTTAGGCTGGAGAGGGGCTGGCACACGCAAGTCCGTGGGCACACTGGGGACAGTCTGTCAAGGGTGGTTCTGCCTGCCTGTTCCCAGGTGGCTGGATCAGGAAAGGGCGTGTGCGTGTGGTGTGTGTGTGTGTGTGTGTGTCTGTCTGTCTGTCTGTCAGCAGGAAAGCCACCCGGATCCAGTCTCCCAGCATATCAGTTCTCTTGGCAACTCCTCCTCCACTCCTCCCCGAGCTGGTAACCTGGTTTCTCCTGAGTGACAGACTATGTGACCATTGAGCTTCCCTGTGGTGACTTGTGTTTGCTGAAGTCTCACATGCACCTGCTGTTTCCCAGGCCGTGGTCTCCCTGTGATGATGTGGCAACAATCAGAGGCATGGTTAAGTCTGCTTCGTAGGGCAACAGGAACTGCCACAGGTGACCTGTCCACCCTGGACCATTACAGGGTGGGGGTCACAGCTGTGATTACAGTTATGCTATTATGCCATGCACATGCACTTAACCATATCCCCGCAAGTGGGGATACTATACTTACTCCTATTTTACAGGTAGGGAAACTGAGGCATGGACCATTAAGTAACTTCTCTGGGACTGAAGGGTCAGTAAATGGCAGAGGCTGGATTTGAATCCAGGCCTTTGGGTCCGGAACAGACTCCTAACTACTATTCCAAACTCTCCTCACCCTCCCGTGGCCCCTGATGTCATCCAAAGTGACTTTATGTCATGGCTGACAAGTCTCTTGGGCAGCAGAGGCTGACAAAGGCCTGGCCTGTGTGCCCTCTCCCAGGTTGCAAATTGCTTTTTTATATACAGGGCCTCAAAGGCAACACTCAATCACCCTGCAATGGGAAATAAAATAAACATAAGCAAGAATGTGTGATAACCAAGGACACAGCAGCACTTTCTCAGGATATTTACCAGGAAAAACAAAAGTCTTTGTCCACAAAAGAATGCTGACATATTTACCCTAACACCCACACTGTGGGACAGGCCAATACCCATCACTGATAACTAAGCCAATGTATTCCTACAGCTGAACACTGCTCGGCCACCCGTGAGGACAAACTGTTGAGTTAAGCAACAGAAACAGGCTCAGAAAAAAAAAATACTGAAAGGAAACAGCAGAACCCCAAAGCACACAGTCTGCATGTTAATTCTGCTCTACAAAGTCGCAGAGCTGGGACAGGTAGCAAATCAGTGACTGCCTCTCTGTGCGGCCTGGTGAGCAGCAGCAACTGAGGGGCCCAAGTGCTCTGCATTTTGGTTGGAATGGTGGTGACGAGGGTGTCTGCCATTGCCAAGAGTCACTCAACTATATGACACTTCTGTGTAACCTACTGTTTCATAATTACACCTCGATGAGAATGCATATGTCAAAAAGACAAGCCCACACCTCCCTCCCACTCTGCAAAAGGAGCAAAGTGAATTCTGAATTCGTGTTGCGCCCTGGGTGGGGAGGGCCTGGCGCACAATTGCTTTAGGCGTTTCCTGCAATGTGGTTGTGGGCATGAATCCGCAGGTCCTGGAGAGAACCCACAGGTCTTGGGTAGAGCCTCAGTGGGCCACAGACAGGCGGCTCTGCGAGGGCTGTGTGGGCCCGGCTGCAGGCACCAGCAGACACTGCATCTCTGTCTCATGACCCACTGGGAGGTTTCTGGAGGCATCTTCCCTCACTTCCTTAATGTCCTAGACTACTCCTAATGACAAGTCCCCAAAACACCTGCCCTGGCCTTGCTGGAAGGACATGAGGAGTGTGGTGGTCAGTGCTCAAAGAGGGATCTGAGGCCTTCTGGACTCAGGGACACTTTGTCCACTAGGAGGCTGTGAGTAAGGAGTTAGCTAACCACGTAATAGGCACAGAGTGAGGGAGGAAGGTCACAAGTTCTCTATGCCCTACTTCAGACACTTGGGGGCTCCCTAAAAGTCTCTATTCTAAGATCATACCCTAAATGGAGACAGAGTATATGTGTGTGCTTCTGTGTGCACATGTGTATGTGTGTGCACATGTAGATGTTTATGTATTTTATGTGTGCATATGTATACGCGTAAATGTTTATATTTGTATATATGTACATATATATGTATTTATGTGTGGTTGTGTGTGCATGTGCATACATATATGTATATATGTATTTGTATGAATGTGTTGTACATGCACATACATGCATGTATTTACGTGTGTGAATGTGTTGTACGTGTACATGCATGTATTTATTTATGTGTGTTTGTGCATATATACATATTGATATATGTATATGTGCATATGTGTGTATATATACATGGGTGTGCATGTGTGCATATGTATAAATACATGTGTTGTGTATGTATATGCACATATGTGTATTAAGTATATGTGGTCTTTATACATGTTTGTACATTAGTATTATTTATATGTGTCTGTGAATATACATGCATGCACGTGTTATTTATGTGTGTATGTTATGTATGTTACTTATGCATGCATATGTGTGCTGTTTGTGTACGTGTGTGTGTGTGCACATGTACATGTGGTTTTGACCCACACTTGGGTTAAGCCTGAGCACCTGCCTGAGTGGAACAGTCAGCAACAAATCAAGAGAAGGGGAGGAAGACTAAGCCCCTGTGAACTCTGGGAGCATCCGGAAGTGGAGGACCACATCAGAACGGGCTAAACAGTGCCCACCCCACCCCACCCCAGGCCTCACCTGACAACCCACAATGGGTTTATTCAAAAGTAGGGTCTTTGCACGTGAGCAAGGGCTGAGGTGGGGCCTGAGCCCTCACCAATGACAGAGCTGAGGAGGACGCCAGCGGATATAGACCGGAGCCCAAGGAGGTGGAGGCAGAAACCCAAGCCATGCACGCACAGAGGGCAACTCAGAGATATGTGTGAGGTGCGGCCCTCCGACCCAGCAGCTACCCCCTGGCAGGCTTCTGGCCCCACATCTAGGAAGCAGAAATGTCTGAGGCGGAAGCCGCTGCATGGCAACAGCTCAGACAGCCCAAGGGCAAAGCCACGCTCCCCCTTGCTGTAGAATCCTAGCTGAGACCGCAGGGCAGTCTGGGAAGTGCCTGGATGCTGAGAAACACAGCTGTGGATCCTCAGGACCTCAATAGGCACAGGCCCACTGTTAGAACAGTGGCGTCCGTCGGCATGTTCACTAACATGTTCTTGTTTGAACTAGGCCACGGGGGCATCTTTCCAAAATAAATAAGTTAGCCTTGTAAATAGGGGCCAGCCCACTCTGGTTTTTTTTTTAACCAGCTCATCCTCCCCAACAGTGTAAAGCCAATTAGACAATAAATATTTATCCTCCCCATTCTGTGTCTACAGGTGTGAGTCACTAATTGTCAATATGTATTCATTATCGCCCTGCAGGCTATAAACCAAGCCAATCAATCAAGCTAACAGGTATAGAGCGCCCTTGCATGGCTCTAGAATAGAGCAAAGCAGGCAATGAAAACCAACAGAGGACTAGAAGGGAGGGACAGTGGCCGACCAGCAGCCGAGGGTGTGGCTCCGCCAGAAAAACTGCATTATAAAAGCCAAAAGAAGGTATTTCACGGAACTGGAAAGTTTGGAACTCCAACTTTGCTACTGAGTAAAACGGTGTATCACATTACCAAGAAAGGCTGGGTCTCCTTATCTGTCAGGAAGAGGAAGATGAGGTAGCTGACCCCAGTGAGGGACTAACAGATTTGCACGGCTCGGGGTTTTCAGATGTGTTAACAACTTTGCCGAAGGCATGTGTGGTTCGCGATGCTCCTGAAGACCTCAGGGTGACATCAGACACACTGGCTTGAGGAGCCCAGAGAAGGAGGCAGGGGACTGACAGACATCCTCTGTCCCCTACCATGCAGTCAACCACAGTCCCACCCTAAAGGTGAGCTGCTGGCCTGAAAGCAGAGAGCCCTGCTGCTCAACACCTCCAAAAATCACGAAGGAGTCCGTGTTTCCTTCTAGAACAATCCTGAGACATTCGAAACCAAACAGGATAGGGGCACTCCTGAGACCAAAGGACAGTGGTGAGAGGGTGGCTGTCACCCTGTGTCTCTCCTTCCCTGCTGGTGGCTCTTGTCTCCCAACTCTGATTACAAGCTCCTAGCTCCCCAGCTTTGCCTGGCTGAGCCACAAGCTCCCGCAGGCCCTTCCCTGGTTTCCATTAGTACTGTCCATGCCCTCTGACCTTGCTTCCGGCCCTGGTGGTCAGTTCTTCTGTACTTCCTTGTACCACAAGGCCCCACACTCTCCGTCTGTTTGTTCACAACTCAAGACCACCCAGATAAGAAGAAGCCTCTCAAAGGCTCTGCCTGGCTCTTTGAGTCTCTTGGATTTTCTGCCATTTTTAATCAATACTGCATGTGAGCGTTCTGGGAAGCCAGAGCCAGGGCTTCCTGCATGCTAAGGGCAGAGTCTAGGTTTGAGCCTCGGCCTACCTTCCCTGGTTGCCGTTTCTAAGTGAGGAAATGTTTTTGTTCCGGTTAATCTTTTAGCATCGGAATTGGCCATACAGCCCATGCTGCCATGTGAGAACACAGGCTGCTGTCAGTTCACGATGCCTGCTGAGGTTAGGGTACCCTCTGGTCCCCAGTCTCCACTGCACCCCGCTGTCTGCTCCCACTCAGCTACTTCTCTCATTTCCACCATCTCCCCGACCTCTGTAGGAAACTGACATAGATCAGCAAAGTCAACCTTGACCACGCCCAGTAACATAACAAATGAGAGGGTCTTGAAAGCGATTTAACGTGAAACACGATTACAACATAAAATTACCTTACAGACAGACTGGAAGGGCCAAATAAACAGTTTTTAATGCCTGAAATAATGTTTCCTTTCCTTTATTCTTCTTAAAAGAATGGCTAAACTTTCAAAAACATAACAGATATCTGGCTCCGTGGTATAGACCTATAATTCCAGCTGCTCAGGAAGCAGAGGCAAGAGGATCGAGAGTTCAAATCCAGCCAGGGCAATTTAGCAAGACCAGCTCTTCATCAAAAAAAAAAAAGTTTTAAAACTGTTACAGATGAGCCAGGCAGTGGTGGTGCTCACCTTTAACCCCAGCACTAGGGAGGCAGAGGCAGGTGGATCTCTGTGAGTTCAAGGCCAGCCTGGTCTATAAAACAAGTCCCAGGATAGCTAAGACTAGAAACCCTGCCTTGAAGGAAAAACAAAAACAAAAAACAATCAAACAAACAAAAGAAAACTATTGGTGAGGTAACTTGGTGGTAGCGCACGTGCCTAGCATGTATGAGGTTCTGGGTTCAGTCCCCAGTACTGCACACATGTGGATACACATGCACATGTGAAAGCCTGGAAGAACCCTGCCATGTGCTGTGCTCAGCATCTTTCCCAAGGAAAATTCTTCAGAACTTCATGCCAGGTTTGAAATTTTTCTCTAACTTTACAACCATCTTTGGGGGTGGGGCCTTATCCCCACTAGACTCTAAAATTCTTGGGCACAGAGAAAATCTTGCTGCTCTGTGGATGCCCAACCTTGCCATGACCCCTGACCTTGACTCTAGACAGCCCTCAGTCAGCAGGCAGGGACAGGTGGAAAGCTGGAGAACCTTACTGCCTGCAAGGCTCTGGAGTTCTAGTCCCAGACCCACTTCTTCTGGGCACAGACACTAAATACTCAGTCTTCTAATCTGTGAAATGGGTGTAACAACCCCAGTCAGTGACCCAAGCCTGAATGTGGTCAGATGCTTCCCACGGCATCTGCAGGGCCACAGCTCAGAGCTAATGCTGTGCTACTGTGAGTCTCACTGAGTGAAGGGAAGGATGAAAAGAAAGAAGGGTGTATGTGTTCCAGGAACTTAATTGCAACTGTACCCATATTTCAGAAGACCAAAGTAATATCTAAACTAAACAAAGCCACCAGCTCCCATTAGCTGTCCTTACTTTTTATTTCCCACGAGGCCACAGAAGTCTCCACAAAAGCAAATAGAAGCAGAGAGCAATCAATATGTCCTTGGGTGCAGTTTCTGCCCTCTGGTCACCACAGACCAACTGTACATCCTTGCAAGTCCCATGAATTCCCAGGGACGCTCATGTACGGCCCCTTTCGCCAGAAAGACCCAGCGCTGAGGTCTGACTTACAGCACTCGATGGGGTTGGATGCCACCTGCAGGGAGATGACACGGCCACTGGGTTCTGGGACGTGCACGCGGAACACCAGGCGCACTCGCGTGTTCTTCCTGCCGATGTCTGTCTCGCCCTTCCGCAGCTCGATGTCGGCGTTTCGAAGCTTCAGGATGCCAGCGCAGTCGATGCTGCACAGAGGGGAGGCCGGGTCACTGAGCAGAAAAGATCACCCACAAACCCGCCCAAGGTGGTCAACCGACTGCGTCCTCCCGACAGCCACAGCGGGGAACTGCATATCCCCCGGGTTAGTGATAACCAGAACGCTATGTCAAAAGGTTGGATTTTTTAAAAAGAAAAAAAAAATTACAGAGCACTCAGAAAATCTCCTGAGTGGAGATTGTTTCTCTAGGGAAATTTTTCTCATCAATGCTTCTATTCACAAAAGCTAGGGCTACTCCACAAATATCAGAGCACCAGGGTCTCTTGAATTCAGCAAACAAGAAAGCACCCTTGCCCTTTGGGAATGCACAGCGAGATCTGTAAAAGCCAAGGGCATTGTCGACCATTTCTCGAAGGACCCAGGGCTACGGCATGAGGCAGAGAAGAGAGAAGGGAATGTGGACCCTGTCAGTAATCGGGGGCAGCGTGACAGTGCCCCAGGGATCTTGTACCCCACCTCCCACAGCCTTCCTATAGGCATGAGCTTTCTTCCTCATAAAAGGTTCTTTGATGCTGACACGTATGTGCCATGTGGTGGAAATGCTACATGCGTGACCTGTGTTGTCAATGAAAATATTCTTTAGGTTTCATCAGTCTTCGTTTTTGTTTTGATTTTTGAGAAAGGGTCTCGTGTAGCCCAGGCTGGGCTGGACCTCACTATGTAGCTGAAGATGCTTTTACCTACAAACTCCAGAGCTTTCTGCCTCCATGCACACTCCCAAGTGCTAGGTTACAGATATGGGCCACCGTGCAGACGGGTGGCTCCAAGATTGGACAGGCAGCAAAACCCTCACAGAGATGCCCCCAATCCTATCACTCAGCCCCTGTTCACTTTCCCAAGAAGCCCCACCACTGCCCCAGCCTTACGTGGCCCTCATGTTGTTCTTTGGCTCCAGGGGGATTTCCAGGACCTTGGTGTTGCCCACAATCTTCTCATAGCTGGTGGTGGTAACGGTTTTGCCCGTGATCCTGTGTACTTGGTAGAAGGCATGCGGCTTTAGGATTCTCTCATCAGCTGTCCCAATGAAGATCTGAAGTCCCAGGGGCTTATTCTCCATGTAGCCATGGAGCTAAGGAAGGAAAAAAAAACATTCTTTAATTTTTTTCCAGGAGTAGGGGATAGGTGAGACTTCTCTAGTCTGACCCAGAGACAACATGGAGTGAAAGAGTGTAGGGCTGCTATGTGACCTGGACGGGTGTGTGGCCAGAAGCTGCCTTGGCGCCCACCCAGAGCAACTGTTCAAATAAGGATCTCCTCTAAAATGGATACTAAGGAGCTGGAGAGAGGGCTCAACTGTTACGGGTACTGACTGTTCTTACAGAGGACCCGGGTAGGATTCCCAGCATCCATATGGAGGCTCATAACCATCTGTAATTTCAGTTCCTGGGAATCCCATGCCCTTTTCTGGCTCCCACAGGCACCGGTACATATGTGGTGCACAAACATAACACAGGCAAAATACTCATATACATGTGTGTGTGTGTGTGTGTGTGTACACATTGTGTGTACACGTGTGTGTCTTCTAAGCAGCCACAAGAAACACTATAGATCGGTACTTAGTCACTGGCAAAGGGTTGGGAAAATGGGAACAGAAAACAACCTAAAGACCCTCCTACCAACCGCCCTCAGAATCCATTGCCAGGAAATGGCAGTTATGGGGGGCGGATTCATGAAGGCAGGTCCCTCTCTGAGTATCTGCAGGAGGCTAACGGTAGCTGGGGAGGGAGAGATATTCTTCAGCGGTGTAGACACTATACGGTGCCCATGCACCATGTACACAGCACTAATGACACTGGATCGTCAAAATAAATAAGCAAATAAAGAGATATGAAAGTAGGAGGGAACTAAGTGGGAAGAGAAGCAGGATGAGGTAGCGAGGGTGGATGGGGTAAAAATACACTGTAAAGATGCCATGATGGAACCAACTAGTGTGTGCAATCAACACAAGCAAATAAAAATAAAACGTTAGAGAAAAACCGAACAACCTAAGAATAGATACAGTGAAAGCCTAAGTCCAGTGACTGTCAAGAGACAGACAGACAGACAGACAGACAGAGGAAAAGCACAACTCCAGTGATCACCAAGAGACGCGGTGGTGGCACATACCTTTGATTCCAGCACTCAGGAAGCAAAGAGACAATTGGATCTATCTCTGTGAGTTTGTGAGTTCTAGGCCAGATCAGCTCTACAGAGTGAGTTCCAGGACAGCCAGGGCCACACAGAAAAATCCTGCCTCTGCCTCTGGAAGGCACAGAGAGAGAGAGAGAGAGAAAGAGAGAGAGAGAGAGAGAGAGAGAGAGAGAGAGAGAGAGAGAGAGAGAAGGGAGGGACCTTGAGACAGGCACACACAGCTCTTGTTGACAAAGGTCACCTAAGAAGGTCTATAGACATAATTCACTTTTCACAGGACAATATTGTGGTTAGCACAGACTGATTTTATACTTTTAAAAAGAAAGAGTAAGACAACGGTGCAATCGATCAAGTCAAAACTAATTAAGGACCAGAAGAAAATGCATGTCACTCTTAACAGGCAAAAGGTCAGCCTGTGAAGTATATAAAGACTCTTGAAGAACATCCACGGGGAAGGGATGAAACTGGGTCCCACCTCTAACAGACGCCCTAGAGTTACACTGAACGGTGGTGGCGCACGCCTTTAATCCCAGCACTGAGAAGGCAGAGGCAGGCGGATATCTATGAGTTTGAATTTTTTTAAGGTCAGCTCCATCTACAGAGCAAGTTCTAGGACAACCAGGGCTACACAGAGAAAGTCTGTCTTGAAAATTTTTTCAAAAAAAATTTTAAAAAAAGCTTTGGAGTTAAAGCACACAAATTTGACAACAGACGTCCTATAACCCAGGCGTGCACCCATCATTACACAACCTGGAGAAGCCCCGTGCATATAAACAGAGAACACACTGGAAGAGAGTGGTGAACCCAGACAAGGTAACACAGCAGATCAAAAAGTATATATTCTATGGGCTGACCCCAAAAGATCTAGTCTATGTTGGTGGGGGTGGGGTGGGGCCTGACAGAGGCCCCTGTGGGTAAAGGTGCTGGCTGCCAGCCCTGATTATCTGAGTTGCTCTCCAGATCCACAGCTCGCATGGTTTTCCCCCAACAATCACAAGAAAGTTGTGGTTTGTAAATAAATGGACTGGTTTTATTTAAGGGAAAATGTGTCAAACCCTACAATCTATCAAACAATACAAAACATTTCTATCTATTTACACATTCACGGATGTGAGAGAGAAGGGTGTGGACGATACACTCCACACCGACTACACTGTGACTTCAATGCAGGAAGAAGAGGAGTCCAAGACCGCAGAGGTGACCAGAGAGGACAGTGACTTCACACCCATGGCACAAGAAGAACATGTGATTAAGTATACACTAATTAACAAAAGACAAAGACATGTGGAGCTGAGAACCTGGTCCTGAGTTCCAGCCACTTCCCAGCATCCTCTTTGATCTTTCTGTCCCTCTGTTCCTATATTTGCAAATTGAAGAGCCTATGACAAGGGACAAGTTCCATAGAACTTTGGTAAGATTGCCTTAGTCACTTTCCAACCAACCAACCAACCTAAAAAAAAAACGAAAACAAACAAACCAATAAAACAAAGAAAGGCTCTGAGGTGATGGGCATGACCTAGAATGACCCTGCTCCGTGCGGAGCCACCAGTCACACACATTCACTATCACGGTGGACACAGCCTGGAGTCAAGCGAGTCTCAGTTGAGCGACTGCCCAGGTCTAATCGGCTCTTGGGCAGGCCTATCGGGGTTATTGTTATTGTTAATGGATGTAGAAAGACTCAGCCTTCTACGGGCACCACTGTTCCCTAGGCAGGTGACTGTGGACTAGATAAAAAAATCAGGTAAGCAGGAGCCTGTGCCAGCAAGCAGGGGTCCTCCAGGTAGGCAGGAGCCTGTGCCAGCAAGCAGTGGCCCTGCAAGGTTTCCGCTTTAAGCTCCTGCCCTCACTTCTCTCAATAATGGGCCACATGTGACCTGGAGGCTGAAAAATAAAACCCTTTCTCCCCCATCTTGCTTTTGGTCAGAGCATTTATCACAGCAACAGGGTAAAGCTAGAAGTTTCTGAGCACCATGTAGCGTATTTTAAATGTTTATTCTCTAGCCACACGTGGCTAGCAGCCACCACTGTGGACAGTGTGACCTTCAACTTCCATCCATCTTTCCAGAGCACATCCTATCGAATGGTATGGGAACCAGGGCTCGGGTGCTCCTGCGGGAAGCCGCACAGAGACAGGCTAGGCTTGAGAGCTGAGCGGGAGGATGACCTGCCTGCAGGACTGACGCCCACAGTGTTGACAGGTGTGGCAGCCTCAAGCAAAGGTGAAGTCCCAGTCAAAGCCACGCATCTGAAGCTCACCCACTGCTCTCGGGTGGCACAGATCAAACGGAAGGCCACACGGAGAGATCGCCTTCTTATGAGGGATTTGCGTGGGGACCCAAGATAAGTGTATTTCCTAATTGGCTTCCCTGGTTCACCAGAGGTGGTAAACACTGTCCACAATGCCAGAAGAAAGGCGGGCAGGGCGGCAGTGAGCGCTCATGCTGAGCTGCTTCCTCCTCCCGTGACAAGAGCAGAGTGCGCCCCAGGAAGGGACACATGGGGAACAGCTGGAGGGCATGTGCTAATCAGGGCCAGCCACTCCACCCCCTCCCTTGTTGGCACTCCAAACCAAGCTGCCATTGCATTGCCTCTCATTTGGGCGGCTGTCAACACACTGCTTGCCTCTTCTGGTCTTTCAGAAAGTGGTTGAGTAATCTTTTAAAAATGCAAATCAGATCCGGGCACTCTCCTGCTTACAACCCTCCGAGGACTTCCTGTGGCCTCAGACTGCAGTGCCAATTTAGCTGCCGCCTGAAGTCACTGAATTCCCCCCTAAACCCAGCCTCAGTCCAGCCCCTGCCTTGCGTCTCCATCCTGCCAGGCTATTGATTCCTCAACACACCGCGATCCATCATTTGACCTCGGGGCCTTTGCACAAGTCACTGGCTATGTCTGAATGCAGGTTTTCATCTCTTTTCCAGATAAACCACAGGTCGTACCTATGCCCAGGGCTCATTCAGCCTTGTGAGAAGCAACCACCTAATGCCCAGGGATTTCAGAAGCCAGTTGGGCACCACAGGTGTCTCCAGCCTTGACAGGAAGAGTTTCACAGCAAAATTGGTACATGATAAATGGAAAAGTATATATGTGCTTATGTGTGTATATGTGCACATGTGTGTGCATGCATGTGTATATGCACATCTGTGTGTATGTGTGTTTATAAGTGGGTGCTACTACACCACGATTTTGTTTTTCATGGGTCCTGGGGATCAAATCCAGGTCTTCTTATATGCAAAGCAAGCACTGAATCTGCTAAGCCATTTCCTGGGTACCCGAGAGAAGCTTTTTCTTTTTTTTAAGAACCAGATATTGTGTACTTCTTATTATGTCCCCTAAACAATGTCCCCACTTAGTCACATGCTCAACTTCCCATTCATCTCTCCGTGTGGCTCACATATCTGAGGCTGTGTTCCACAGTAGTGGGGACCTCAGACGCCCTGTCCTGACGGCTAGCGAATATGTGTTGGTGGAGTTTTCCACCTTCAGCAATGACATGGCAAACACGACAAATTCCCTCATACCAAACATGGCACTCAGTGGCTCACGGCTTTTCCCTGTAGCAGCTCCTAAAGGAACCAGCCCAGCCCAATCCAAGGACATGCGGCATTGCACTGTATGACAGTCACTCAGCGTGTGCTTGCAGGAGCTGTTGGTGGAGCCGGGCTTGGGGAAAGCAGTGACCCTGCTGTAGATGACAGTGACGGTGAAAGACCTCCCCACAGTCCTGGGGAGCAGGAGCCACATGTGTGAGTGGAGTGTGCAGGGGTGCCCTCCACTATTAGACATCAAGACTGAGTCTTTATAATCCAGACTGGCTCTGCAGCCGAGGCTGGCTTTGAACTCTTAATCCCCGTCTCTACCTGCCAAGTGCTGGGAAGGCAGGCATGTGCCACCACACCCAGCCTCTTGGCAACTTTAAACGTACAATGTTTTATCAATCAGAGGCCACTCTGTTCACTGGAGTCTAAAGTACTTTCCTCTTGTCTCGCTGGAGATGTGTGCCCTTCTGGGCCTTCCTCCTTGTCACACGGATCCACATTTTGGGGGTCGTGTTTTGCATATCATTTAATCTAATGATACAGCATGCTCATTCTCTCTCATCAGTAGATCTTGTTTTATGAGGCACCAAATGGCTGTGTAGAGCAGATGTCTCCTAGCAGGCGAGTCAGAAAATGTGAAGTGACTGTGAAGGGCCCGTGCATTAGGGACACGGACTCCACTGGGCCCCGGATCAGCCACACAGCACGTGTGGAACCAGGGTGTAGCTGGAGCCTTCGCCTTCCATTGCTGCCCAGCATCAAGAGCAGATAAGAGCACACACTGTCAGCCTGAGGAAAGATCCATGCTCAAGTCCAGAGTCCCCCGTCAAGGGCCTTCATATTGCTTTTGCGGTGCCATCGGGCTGAGACGTTGCAGCCGGCGCTGGCGGACATCAAGGACCACATCTGTGCTGGGAGCCGGGTGACTCAGCCCTAAAGCGGGTTGGTTTTCAAACTGGCAACCAGCCAAAGGGACTGGTTTGAATTTGCTTCAAATCAAACGTGAACAACATTAAGTAGCGTTTTGTGTGTATGTTGAATAGGGACTATTAAGAAAATGGTATCATCCTCAAAGCCTGCATGCAGGAGGAGGAGAGGCCCCCCAGGCTTGTTTGATTGCTGTTCTCGGCCACAGGGCATGTGGGCAGGACATGACCCCACAACACAGACAGACCCCACTTCTAAACTTCATTTTAAATATGAAAGTTGAAGCTCTTATCTGCCACCATAACCCACTCCACCCTCAGCTCACATGCACATGCAGGAGCGGACAGACAGGCAGGCAGATACACACACACACACATACACTCACACGCGTGCATGCACACGCATGCACACCAAACACTCTTCCCTCTTCCTCCTACCTCCCAACAAGCCCTACATGCTCAATTAATGAAGCCTCTTCTCCTTCACCCCCATTGGGTCACCACAGAGTCCTGCCCATCTAGTTTCCTAAATGCCACTCAAATCTGCCACCCCGTTCTCCAACCAAAGAAGGTGCCTGGCCACCCTCCTTCCATCTCAGCTACCCCATGGTGGCTAGAATGGCTCTCACTACCTCGGGACAGAGCCTATTGCTGCTCCACTGGAATCTCTCGAGAGCAGACGTCTCACTTTCTAAGTCCTAGCTTGCAGAGCTCCATAATCTTGCTGCATACAAGCATGAGGATCTGAGTGTAATGCCAAGAATTTATTGCTTAAAAAAGAAATCCAGGTGTAGTGATGAGCACTGTAGACCCCAGTGCCAGAGATGGAGAAATGGGCAGTTCCCCAGGATGCTCCTCTGGGGTCAGCTCTCTTAGCTTAATCAGCAAGATCTGGTCCCATGAAAGAACCTGTTTCAAACAGCAAGGAAGATGGCGCCTGAAGGGTACCACTTCATTGTGTCCTCAGGCTTGAATGCTCACCTGACTACACGGGAACACACACACACACACACGTGGGGTGTGGGACCCTCTCCCTCACACCCTCCCTCCTTCCCCACAGCCATAGTGATCTTGGAACAAGCCAGGCACACTCCTGCCCAGAGGTTACTCCACGGTAACCTCTCCCT
Organism: Myodes glareolus; assembly: GCF_982192425.1. Classification (NCBI taxonomy): domain Eukaryota; kingdom Metazoa; phylum Chordata; class Mammalia; order Rodentia; family Cricetidae; genus Myodes; species Myodes glareolus. The sequence continues at coordinate 10,493,719 of NC_142035.1, read as the reverse complement.
CTGCTGGGATGGCTGTCCCTCACTGCTCTCAACCCCACCCCACAGGGCACCACACCCTCAGCACTCTCTACCCACCTGCTTGGCATCACCTCACCACCCACCTACATCTATCACCACTCCACAAGGCAGGGTGTGTTCATTTCATCTCCTCGCCTCCCCCACGAGGAGGTGGTCCTCAAGGATGGCAGCTTAGCTGTCCCATGGGATCCTCCACAACACGTCTACCCTTCGGCGGTCAGGTGTGGCCAGGGCAGCAGGAGGGGGCAGGTGGTGGCCACTGCCTGCCGCTTCCCCTGCCCCTCCTTTTCCACAGACAATAACTGGCCTAGCCAGAGCTACCACTGTGTCCCACAATGCATCTCACTCAGCATGGACAGGACTGGGCTGGTTGGACAGCTGGTACCTGACCTGCCCTGTTCCCCGCAGGAGTGACAGCATACCCAGAATACAATAGAAACAGGAACCATGCCCACCCCAATTCACAATGGGTGCCACAACCATGGACGTGCTGAGGCTGGCGGGAGACCTCAGGGACTGGTGGCCCCAGGAAGGCCAGGAATGTGACAAAGAGAATGAGACAGTCTGCACGGGCTTGAAAACAGTCCCTGTCGGATTCTCTTCACATTCTAAATTAAGAGTCAAGCCACTCCACATCTCTCACACTAGTGGAAATTAGAAGCAGATTCCACTGCACAGTCAGCATGGGTGGGGGCTGGAGGCCGAGGCGGCGAGATTTGCTTCCCATCACCACGTCCACAATCAGTGGGGCCCCTGAGCAGGATGTGTGAGTGTCAGGGGCTCAAGCCAGAGGCTGCTCCCCTGTCCCAGTGCTCACGGTTTCCTGGAGTCTCTGGATGCAGCCCCAGGTTGGGAGGGGAGCACCTCTACACCTCCCTCGAGCCTCCCCTTGACCAGCTGTCCTCCAGGCCAAGAGGTGGCTTATCCTGAAAGCCTTCTGGAAACCAACCTCCGGGTGCCCTTGGGTTTGTGCTGTCTGGAAAGCAGAACCCTGCTGTTCCTGGCTGCTTTCTGTGCCTGTACCTCCCCCTCACGTAAAGCCCATGGGGGTCCAGGAAGCGTTAGATCTTGGGTAGCCATCTGAGTCAGTTTACTGTCAGGCACCTGACTGCCAGAGTGTTGAGGTCGGAAAGTCAGTTTCCATCTCCTGGCCTCAGTTTCTCCATCTGCGAGGAGGGCTAGTCGAAGGGCTCAGGTGAGGTCTGGAGGAAGCGCCAACCTGACACACAACACATGTGATGTTCTGCTCAAAGTCCTCTACCAATGGCTGGGAGACTGTGGGCTGTCCGATCTCATCTTCTCTGGTCTCTGTAAACTTGAAGATCACCCCTTAGTTCTAAAACACAGTGTTCTTCAGTTGCATTTGGAAGAAAATCCAAACCCTGGGTGCAGCCTATAGAAAGAAGCCTGTATGACCCAGTCTTGGCAGCCATCCCCAGCTTCAATTCCCCATGTCCTAGACCAGTCACATTAGTTCTCTGAGGATCCTTCAACAGGTTGAGTCTCTCTTGTCTTGGGGCCTTTGTACATATTCTTCCGACAGCCTGGTGTGTTCTCCCTCTGTGTCTTCCCACGGCTGTCCCCATGCCTTTCCCCCACCCATCCTTCAGGGTCCACCCAAATCCAGAGATCTCTTGTTCCCTTTCTGCTGCTGTGATAAAAACACTCTAACCGAAAGCAACACAGGAGAGGAAGGGATTCATAGGCTTCCACAGCTCACCACCGCAGGAAGTCACGGCAGGAACCCGCAGGCAGGACCCTGCTTGCTAGTCCACACAGCACTGCATCTGTCCAAGGAACTCACTCACAGGCAGGGAAGTGCAGCAGAAACCATGGAGGACGCCGCGCGCCTGCTCACAGCCCTGTTTCTGCTCAGCTAGCTTTCTTAAACAGTCAGGACCACCTACCTAGGTTATGGTGCCACCGACAGTGGGCAGGGTCCTCCTACATCAGCTAAGCACCAAGGCAATGACCAGCAGATACACCCACGGGCCAGTCTGATCTGGACAATGCCTCAACGGAAGCTCTCCCCTCAGGAGACTCCAAGCTGTGTCAAGTTATCAGTTAAAGCTAAGCAGAGCATAGAGCTTGCTCTGAGGAGCCCCGCTAAAGCAGAGGGTGTCGGCATCTCACGGCTTAGTCCCTTCCTGACAGTAGCAACTGTTAATCATGCATTCGCTCACTTCCCTAGAATAGAAGCTTGTCCATCTCGACGCCCCAGCGCCTTGAGTAGCATCTGGCACATGTAGACACACACCAGGCAACCGCTGAATGACTGAGCAGATGGATCCTATGTGGAGCCATGTCCTGGGACTGCAGTGGCTATTCTTGACGAATACAGGGAGTGACTCATCTTCCCAAAGCCCTGAGAAAAGAGGCTTATTCACGTCTGGGAGAGTCCCCACGTTTTCAGACTCTAACTAAATTCCCTGCTCCTCGGGCCCGTCTGCAGGAATGTGTCTCCCGGTGAAAGAGACGTATCATACCAAGCCAATTACACCAGGAGTCAGGAGAGGAGTCAAACTTGAGACTGGAAAAATGAAGTTTACAACCTTGAGCCTGAGTTGAAAAGACAGCAATTTGGCCGCCCCGTGGAAGTGGTGAGGGAAAGGGGATGCCAAGTTATGCCCGTGGCCCACATGGTCACCAGACAGCCAGACAGGTGGGGGACGCACCCTTCAAATGCAGTTCTCTGCTGATCTCTTCGGTAGGCTTGACACGGAAGAACAAGGTGACATCTGTCTGCATAGGCTGCCTGGGCTCTGAAAAGCCAAGAAGAATGCATCCCAGGAGGGGAAACTGAGAAATGAAGAGAGCTTTCAAAACCCATGAAAGCCAGGCATGATGGTGCACACCCATGATCACAGCATTCTGGGAATCCAAGGCAGGAGTTCAAAACCAACCCGGGCTACACAGCAAGACCCTTTCTCGGTCTCTTCCCCTTCAAGCAGACAAAAAGAAAACGCCATGCAATTATTGGAGCATGCTCTAATGAAAAGGGCTGAGTACCTGCAGGGTATCCTGTGACAGCTGTACCCCCACCCAATGCCAGAGCCCCTCCCCCAGCCCCACATAAATGCTTCACCAAAGACGGCACATCTGGGCGAGCCATAAGAGCTGGCCTATCATCTTTCATTGCAACGAAAGCTGGAAGATTCTTCCCAAAGTGCTGGAGCGGCAGAGGGCAAGACTTGTGAAATGCAAGCCAGGGCTGAACTAACTGGCAACCCCCCTACACCAAGGTGAGCTGTCCCCCATCCCTTGCCCCCTGCCCACACCAAATGACCTGGCAGGTCTCTTTGGAGCCGGACCAAGAATTCTGACTCACTTTTGCCACAGGAGGGGGGGGGGGAGGCAGACGTGATGTGTAACTTTCTGTACTCTATTTTAGGATTTTAAGATCCAATTTCTTGGGTTGCAAAGGGTGGGTTTTTGGAGGGCTCAGCACAGGGCATGGCTCCTCACTGGAGCTGGCTAGACAGGCTTGTGTTGCAGACCTGGCAAGGCGGGGCCACTGGAAGATCAACAGATCGCATCAGCCTGGAACAAGGAGTTGCTTCTTATACAGCCCTGTGGCCTGGCACTCGCTCACAGGGGATGGAGGCTGGGGTCTGGCCGGCAGCGTGAGTCACCGCTCCCCTGTAGGCAGTTTAGTTCATTCACTCGCTCCTTCATTCAGCAGAAGCCGGCAGAGAGAGGAGGGGACCGCTGTGCTGCTGGGTGACTCACACGGTGAAGGCACCTAGGTCCATTTTATGCTGAGATGCTTGTTGCTCTGTGGTCTGGGAAATTCACGGCTAAGTGACCATCAAGTCCCATCTCTGATTGCTAACCCCCGGCAGAAGGTGATGGACAATTAGGCAAGGAGAAAAGGGCTTGCTTTCCACAGGAACCCACTCCAGAATAACTCAGCCTTGCCTAACAGATCTGCATGAATCCCAGCGGGAGGAATCCCTTCATCAAAATACTATTTCGTAACAGCACAGCATCGAAGGTCCAGGGTCCTGCATGGAGCTCTGAGGAACACATTAAAGCCATGGGAGATGGGGCAGCATATTATCACATCTACACTTAGGGTCTGGGAAGACTTCTCTGCCTCGTCACTGGGGACCAACTGCCCTCTGTAGATGTTTGGCAGCATGCATTTCTTGACACATTAGGTGCCAATGAATCTTCCCCAGCTATGATAAAGTATCTCGAGATGCTGCTAAATGTAGAGCTTTGTGGGGGAACGGACAGGGAAACAACAGCCATAGTTCATTGACGGGCAGAGCCCTTATGCTAGACTGGCCACCTTCTCCCTGACTTGGCCACCCCACCACTCTCTGGTCCTGCTGTACCAGCCCCACTGAAAATCTCTCTGCCTCTTTCCATCCACAACCTCCAGAGGGATCTTCTTAAAGTGAACAAGATTATGTGATTCCCCACTTAAAACTGGCCAATGGCTGTCTTGTAAATAGAGAATCCAGTTCAAATTCCAGGCCCCTAGGAGCCCAGCTAGTGTTGCCTCTCTCCAGCTCTGCCCACCACGGTTCCTCCTCTAGTCCTCCCAAAGGCAGCTGCATGCATCTCCTGGCTATTTCTAAAACACCTTGCCGCTCTGCCTCGGGGCCTTTGCACCCACCATGCCGACAGTACCTACTACCTGGAAGATGCCTGCCTACACCAACCCCAGTCTGAATTCTTGTCATTATTCAAATATCTTCCTGAATGACCACATCCCCGGAGAGGACTCTCCAAAGGACCACAAGAGAAAACCCACCTCATGTTTTTCTAAAATCCTGCAATGAACGCACTCCCCCCCTTTGACATAAGAAAAACTGAAAAGCAACCCAGGCGCCTCACACAGTCTTGGACCACCAACCTCAAGAGCCTCGAATCTTTATCCTGTGGTTCCCCGGCCCCACTCCACCTGCAAAGTACAGAGAGAAAGAACCCTTCTTCCTACTGGCTGTAGAGATGAGGCAGCCAGGGCTCAACTCTGATTATCCTTGACTAACGCACTGCACCATGGCGGGCAGGGAGAAACTGTAAGCACTGCAGAGAAAGTAGGGGGATGGGGTGTCCTCCTGTGCACAGGGAGACTCCCCAAGGTCACAGTGGCCATCGTCACCACATTCTCCCCTGCACCTGTCCTTCTGCACGTTTAACAAGGCCCTCCCTAGACACGGATCTGTGGGAAAACAGTAAAACTTTGGTCTAAAAAAGGCAGGGCCATCTGTACCTTTAAGATCGCCCGCTGTGCTGGTCAGCACTAACCACTGCTCTTTCTCCCTGACAGCAGGATTCTGTGTAACCCAGACGGCTGTGACCAAGCTAAGAACCTATACTGCCCAGCTTTCTTTGCAAATGAAGGTGGCTGAGGCACTAGATGAAGCCACTTAGCAGACAAGCAGGGATGACTTGTCGAAGGGCTCCTGAGTGGAAGCTGACCAAGCTTGGAGTGGAACCCTCTGCTCTACCTCCCTTCTACAACTTGGACGATTAAGTGCAATGGCTCCAGCTGCAGCTGCCGCTTTGGTGCTAGAACAATATTCCTGACAGCTTCATTGTACGTTGGTCTACCCAGATCTCTTCTCAGGCATCTAACCAACAGTTATTTGAAGTTTCTGGTTGATGCAGCTAAACCTAAGCCTAGCCAAAAGACCCATCACCATGGCAACATGTCCTCCAGGCTGAGGAGACACCCAAGGTGCACAGAGCATGCGCCTGAGTGTTGTCTCTACATGGACCAGCAACGCCTGTGTACACACCTGTTCTCCTAAGGGCTTTTAATTTCATTTTGCTTTTGAGAAAGGGTCTCATGTAGCCCAGGCTGGCCTCAGACTCACTATGTAGCCCAGGATGACTTTGAACCCCTGACCCTTGTGCCTCTACCTCCCAACTGCCATGATTGCAGGTGTATGGAGTACCACCCTGGTTTCAGCAGTGGTGGGGATGGAACCCAGGCCCTCGAGCATGCTAGGCCAGGTCTCTACCAACTGAGCCACAAAAATTGCTACCTCTAAAACGCCAGACCTGAGAGTCCCCGGGAAGGATGCTGCCATAAACAGCACAACAGCGGGGACCGACCCCATCGCCCTGGCTGTCCTGCTAGAACTCTTCCCACAGGGGTGGGACAGGGGAAGAAGGTGGCTGTCTGACCCTCACAGGGGTGACAGTGGCGCTCACTGGAAATAAAATTCGTGCTTACTTTCTGTCTGGTTTCCGAATTGCTTTTTCCTGGTCCTACAGTGCCAAGCCTGGCGGCTTCGCGATGATTTAAAATTCAAGGCAGCTACTGTTTGCTGAGCAGTGTCTCGCCAACAGAAGGGCCATGCTGGGGGAAAATGTGTACAACGGGGGTGGGGTCTAAATTAGCCATAATAACAGCGGCAGCTCGTCACATCCTGAGGGCCTGTCTGGTCAAGGTTGCCTACCCCACTAGGGACACTATTGGTTTATACAAGAAGCAACCGAGGCACAAAGAGGGTGAGCAATTTGCTCGAGATCACACAGCTAGGAAAACAGTGACCAGGCTTTGAACCAGACAGGCCTAGCTCCATACCCCATTCAATGACTGTTACCTTGGCACCAGGGTCAAAGTTCACCCACAAACAGCTAGAACCTGGATTCCCAGAAGTCAGTCAATCTCCAGCTGTTACGGTCTTTTGCTGGGGTACTCATTATTCAATTTTTAATACTTGTTTCCTATCCTTACTTACAGAAATTATTTCAAAAGAAACTTCTGCCTCTACTGTGAGTAGGATAATCAGTCACAAGTCAACTGTCCATAAAACAGAGGTGCCAAGGTCAGCGAGATGGCTCAGCAGGTAAAGGAGCATGCAGCCAAGCCTAAAGACCCGAGTTCAATCCCCAGGTCCCAGAAGATAGAAGGAGAGAACCACCTCCTATAAGCTATTCTCTGACCTCCACACATGTGCACAAAATAAGCAAAAAAGGAACACTTACTTTTTAAAGCAACGATAAAGGCGTCATGGGTTATAATGGTACAAGCGTTGACTGACAAGCTAACATTGGCTCTACCCAGTTTGTAGAATACCAAGTTGCACACCTGTCTGAGAAGGTGCTGCGTCCTAGTATATCTGGGGTTGCAGAGCTACATGGTGGGAGGTCACTGTCACCGAGAGAGTTAAGAAACCTGCCCAGCTTGCACCTCACACTGGAGCGCTCCACTGAGCTCCGACTGTAAGAGGAAGGAACACGTGGTGCACCATGGGCTGGAGCGGGGGTAGGAGGGGCTAGAAGAAGAACCGCAGCTAACAGAACAGTTAATACGCCTTTCAGAAATTGCCAGGGTATTCCTCCCAGCCATTTGTCTGCCAGGGGTCCCCTCTGCTGTAGGATGTGTCCGTGGGGTGGACACTGAGGGTTGGGGCAGGGGAAGGGTTGAGATGTGGAGGAGTTTGCCCACTCCTGTGGGGTTTATCACCAACGACAAGCCACTCCTCTGCCCGTGGAGCAGGAAGCGGAGCGTGACGGCCACTGCTGTCTCTGATCACACCATTCCTCTGTGACAGAGACTGACTCTGCAGTACAGAGATGGTGAGATTCAGAAGGGGACGCAGAACGTATCCAGCCAGGGAACACAGCCGCCTCGCCCCTCCTCACAGGGACCTAGTATAGTCTGAACCCTTTTCTGTCTACCACATTAGTGTCCCCGGTCTTCCTAACACCTGTACCCACCGCCGCACAGTGAGTACTTGGCAGAAGAGAAGGGCAAAGGGGAGAGAAAGCAAACATAAAAGGCAGACGTGATGACTCACATCTGCAGTCCCGGGACTGGGGTGGAAGAGCTGAGACAGGAGGATTGCTGCAAGTTCAAGGACAGCCTGAGCTACAGCACAAGACCCAGTCTGAAAAGAATAGAAAGGTGACTACTATTTACCAAGACACCCAGGTCAGTGCGCCTTATAGTCCCCACCCCCAGGAACCCAGGGCTGACTCTAACTCCCTTCAGTCAACCCAAGTGCAGACACAGAAGGGTGGATCAGTCCACAGCCCTGAGCAAGGGACAATGAGAGGGTGAGTGTGCGTGAGTGAGCCCTGGCGTGTGGCAGGCACCGGAGACACAGTCATCCATCACCCTTCTTGTTGAAAAGTGGGAAAACAAACAACAGAACCAGGCTGACCCCGCTAACGAGAACCAAACACAAAGCCTAGCACAGAGCTTTCCTTTCCTCACATTTCCCTTTTCCCTTTTCCGGCCGGGAACCAGCCACGGGCCAAGATAAGGGGCTGTGGTAGCAGAGGGGTTCAAAGACACCGCGGCTTCCAGTGGCACCCAGAGCCCAAGGGCCAGGCCGGGCGCTTGGAAGAGCTTTAAACTCGCTAAAATCACGCAACCCAGGGAGGAAGCGCCTGGCCGGAGGGCGACGGACTTCCTTAGGAGGCTTGCTTTTAACTGGCTCCAAGTGGCATCCGCACTGTCAGCCGCCTGTCAAGGCCAGGGAGCGCCTTTCATGTCCTCCCCCACACCCCATCCTCCGCCGTGCCTAGCGCACGGCATCGCAGCATCTGTGCTGGAGGCTGCAGCCTGGCATTCTGGTCACACAGGATGCGGATTGCTGGGCCTCTGGTAACCCACTCCATTTCTCTAAAGTCATTGAATTCATCTGGCCCCAGCTTTGTCGCCTTGACACCAGGGGAGACCCTAGTGGGAACATAGCCCACCCCACATGCATACTCCAACTGTGACACGGGGCACAGGTTGCAGCATCACATGAGTCCGATGAGGAGAAGCATAGTGTTCTGTTCACAGAGCGACCGGGATTCAGTGCACCCATGCAGACCTGGCTTGTAGAACTAATGCCAGCCCACCAAAGGTGCTCGACACACACTCGCCATCATCCGCAACTACTCTCCTCCGCCATGGGCCACTGTGGTGTTAATCATATCGGAGATGCAAAACTGAGAATCAAGTCGGAGACATGGCTCTGACTTTGCAGATGGGGACCTGAGAGGGTCTTGGAGGAATGTGGTATTTCTCTTGTCCTGTGATGATGCCCCACTGCCAGACCTCAGGCTGGGCAGGCAGAGCAGTGGACGCCAAGCCCAATACCACCACCAACCAGAAGGCTAGCCAGGCTGCTTCTCCAGGGGAAGCAGCGTCCAAGACTCTTCTGTCACCCGTCACCCATGCTGATCTCAGCCCCTGCCCCCAGGCAGGAAGCTCCCCACTGTGCAGGACGGTAGGAGGTTAGCACAGAGGGGACCCATCACACACTGCATCTTGCTGCTGCCACTGTCAGGCCCCATCCGCACCTCAGCCCGAAGATTCATAAGGCTGGGAAACACCAGCCACACCGCTGGACTGCAAGTATCTGGGAATAACACAGACACTGCCTTGTGGGCTGCGGGAATGGCAGGGACAGCTCTTGCAGAGAGTTCCAAGAACTCAGTCATCTTCATCCCCAGCACTGTCATTGATTCAAGCAATCTAGCTGTCAAAGGCAAGTCCAGGCATTGTTGCTGCTGCAGCTCCTTCTGCATGCTCAGGTTGGGGATTTTCCTTTTCCTTGGCAGTGAAATTATCAATCCCCAAGAGCATCCCCTCTGCTGCTGCTTTTTCACTAGACTACCCATGTAACCTCACTCACCCCATTTCTGCCTCAAGTAACCCGCAAGCTCCCTGCATGCAGCTGACCACTGGGAAATGCTTATCTGACTATGAATGTTGCTGCCCCAACCTGGCCTGGATGAGAAGACTCTGGAGGGGAGGGAGGGTGGCATCGTGGTCCTCTGCAGCTTGGCTGGAGTTTGAGACAGGGTAAAGAGTCTCCCACTGAGAAGCATCACTCCAGCCCAGCTCCAACAGGGAATGGGAGCTGCCCAAGCCAAGATCCACAGCCAGGTCCCCAACAAGTCGTCATATCAGCTTCCTCCTTGGCTGCTGTGCTTCCCAAGGCTCAGCATCTTACATACCACTTCCTAGGGTCCAAGGCTGGGCACCCAGGCCAATCCTGCCCTCAACAAAAAACCTGACAAACCCACCGGAAATAGATCCAAATAGAAATCATAATGGAGAACAAGGCCGCAGCCAAGATGGTGTGCATGTGTGAGACTTGCTTTAGGAACACCCAGACTTTTCTTTTCTTTTTTTTTTTTTTTACTCTATTACTATGTAGTCCAGGCCGGCCTCAAACTCACAGTAATCCTCCTGCCTCCCATGTACTGGATCGGAGTTGAGTGCACTGAGCCAGTACACTATGAGGTTGTACTGTTTCCTCTCCAAGATTCCTGCTGAAAATCCCTGACTTGGCCTTCGTCTTTCTTGGACCCTGCTCACCAGCCCACAATCCTATTCCCTATGGATATTCGCTGGTCCAGCTTTATTCTGCCCTGTGCTCACAGAGGAAGAGGGAAGTGGGGAGGAGAGGGTGCTCAGAGCAAGAAGGAGAGATGAGATGGAGCAGCCTGCTCACTTGGCACAATGAACAAGCCTGCTCCCTTGTTCAGAGCCAGGCTTGGGACCCCAACCCGAGCCCAACCCTAAAAGCATTAGTTGAAAGTTAAAGTTAGCCACACGCAACATCGAAGCCCCAAGGGGAACTCGGTCTCAAAGACAATGCTCTCTTTGACTGTGAACCGCAAGGGAACACCCACAGCATACTTCTCGATTAAAAAAGGAAAGTGAAAAAGAAGGTTTTCTTCCGTCGTCTTCATCTTATAAAAACTGACTTGTGCTTACTTCATGAAGCCACAACTTCTGTTACCCTCAGGCCAGCCCAAGGCACGCTGGCCGTGGAAATGAGGGCCCTGGAAAGCCTGGGTACGGCCTGGTAACCCAAAGTGCCCTCTGTGAATCATCGCTGCTTCCTTCCTCTGCTTCCTTCAGCACAGGAAAGCCACCGAGGGGCAGCCAGCCTCACATGCCCGCCCGCTGCCCAACACCCAGGACATGGTGCATCTGAGAGACCCAGGCAAGCAGAGCTCTCCAGGGTTCCCAAAGAAACAATGGGGACCCTCACTGCTGGTTTACTCAGCAGGTTAAATGCCTACTATATGACAGGTGGAGAGATGATGGGTGGGTGGGAGCAGGATGGATGGGCAGAAGGAAGGATCAGACTGTAAAGAAGTTAAACACAAACAAAGACACAGAGGGTGACAGGGGAAAAGGCGGTTGCTGACAGAGGGAACAGATGAGGCAGCCACCAGATGGTGCAGACAAGGAACGGGGCAGGTATCTCCATCTCTGCATCTAATGCCTGCTGGTTGCATGGTGACATGAAGTTGTATAGCAGCTGGGTCCATCATCTACACGCATTCAAACACACGCTATTTTGTGCCTCTGAAGTAATCACACAACGCGATCACCGCTAGCTGGTCTCCACCTTTCCGCACACGACCAGGAGGCACCAGGCAGAGCACTGTCTTAACAGTTCACAAACAGGCAAGACTCCCACACGACGACCCGTGCAACTGCAAACCCAATGGCGCACACAGGCACACTGAGGGGCTTCCTGGGCTGCTGGGAACTTGCTCTTCCAGAGGCTTATAAAAAAAAATCTCTGAAATGTCACATCCAAATTCACAAGGAAACCAAAGTCCAAAGTCAGTCCCAGAGATAGGCAAGAGGCTCCTACCTCTGCTCTGATGTACAACGAGGACCAAGCGGTGGTCACAGAGCCCTTTTCAACGGGGCTTTCTTTCAAGATGATGGCACCAATCACTTCCTCCCTACTCTGCAATTTTAATTAAACGTCACCTTGGCAGGAAGTTACCAAGTAGCATCATCCTCATGATCCCACAGTCACCCCTCCCCCACTTTCTGCTTTTTTTCTTTTTCACCCCAACAAACTGTAGATTGTATATCTTCCTCCTTCAGAAGTGAAGGTCTCCTTGATCCATCCTCCCCTCCCCTCTCTTTCTTCTGCTGAGGACAAGATCAGACATTCTTCCAGTTCTGCAGACCACGCTGTCTCCGTCAATCTCAGCCATAACAGTACCAAAGATACAATAGATGTTATTTAAGTGAGGGGGCATCGCTGTGTGCCAATACAACTTTATTTGGAAAGGCAAGTGGGGACCGTACTTGGCTACATGATCGGAAGACCTCTCCCCTCCAGAAGGACACATCTCAGGCTCTGACATGCACATGGGCACTTGGGGACCATGGGCTCTCTTCTCTGCAGCCTGCACCTCTGCCTGAGCCCCACCTACTGTGAGCACATGGAACATCTAGCACAAGGCTGGGGACATGCCCAGGACCTAATCAACACTCATAAGTAGCAGAAGCTGCCAAGAAAACAGTCCTTGCCCTGCACCGCAGGGAGTTGCTACACTGCACCCACACACCACCCTCTGGCAACCTTGTGTCCCTTTGCCACTTTCCCGTGGGCAAAGACGAGGTGAGCAGATGTGTGGTAGGCAGGGGTATGTGGATGGCTTAGGTGGCATTGCTCGGCTTGGGAACAGGTAGGGACTGTTTTTCCTGAATGCTCCTGGTGCAGGTTTCCAATGTGGCCTTCAGCAGGTGGCATGCATGGCTCCACCATGACTGTCAGATGCAAAGATGGGATGCCAGAAGAGGCCCTGGAGGGTCAAGGAATGTGAAGCCTCCAGAATTCCTGCTGAGTCCTTTGGACACTTCAGTGCTGCTGCTGTTGCCTCTGGTAATGATGGTAGATACTATGGATCCAACCTCAGGGCAGGGAATGTTCTAGAAGGTGATGGCCAAGGCCTCTGGAAAAGAAGGCAGCCACCCAGGTTGTGGGGGAGGCTCTGTCTTGTGCGGCACCCTCAGTTCTGAGATTGCCACCGTGGCCAAGCACACGCAGTGCATCGCCATAGGAACCAGAGTGGCCTGTACTTAGCCCTGTGTTATGCTAGGCTCTTTCTCTCCAACTAGATGTTGGGGAAACCGAGGCCACAGAGGCCTGATTCTTCTCGTCACACCACAGTGAGCTGAGATCACTATAGGCAAGTCCCGTATGTGTTGAGGCTTCAGGTCTGTGGTTACCATTTGAAACTGGGACAGCATTACCACCGGGGAGGTGGAAATTTCAGAGCCAAGAGCAGGCTGTGTAGTGTCCCCATGTTCTTTTCCCAGGCCTGGACATGCTGGGAGCATCCTGCCCAGGAGCCTGCATTGCCGAGAGGTTCGATTGTCCCACTACGTTGGCTGGTGTCTGTCAACCTGATGCAAACCTAGACGTACCTGGGAAAAGGGACTCTTGAGAAAACACCTCCATCAGATTAGCCCCTGGCCGTGTTTGTCTAAGGTGAATTTCCTTGACTAATGATTGACGTGGGAGGGTCCAGATCACTGTGGGTGGGGCCACCACTGTGCAGGTGGTCCTGAGTGACAAAAGAAAGGAGCTGAGAGAGCCATGGAGAGAGAGACAGTCGGCAGAGTGGCTTCATGGTGTCTGTCTCAGAGCCTGCCTCCAGGTGTTTGCCCTGAGCCTCGTCAACAATGGGCTATAATCTGTGAACTGAGATCACACACACACACACACACACACACTCACACAGAGACACAATCACACACACTCACACACACACTCACACATACACACACACTCGTGCACTTATGAACATACACACAGACATACACTCATACACTCACACACTCACACACACACGCTGGTCTTGGCCAATATTTTATCACAGCAGTGTACACCTAACTGAGACACCCACCTACACTTGGGAGCAGTCTCTGGCCAGGTCACTCAATCCAGGCAGAGAAGGAAGCAGTAATGGGGGCGGGGGGGCAGCAGCCTCCATCCAGCCTGTACTCTAACATCCTGGTAAGGACCAAGTACGATTGGATTGGAGTAGTTTCTTTACTGAACTTTTCGAATACTGAAGTCCTGGAAAATTATCTCTGGGGCTTTACAGATTTCTATTTCTTCTTTGTGGTCTAAGAAGTTTGCTCCTGGGTTTCTGAGCCAGACCACCCAGGGTTCAGCTTGTAGCTCACCCACTTCCTGTGTGACCATAGACACATTACCTAACCTCTCTGTGCCTTCAAATCCTACCAAGAGGCTTCTACCCATCTACACAGTGGGAGGTCTCTGAGCAATGCCCAGCTTTACTGGCCAAAGACCATCTCCTCCCCACAGGGTCATCAAATACCCCGAGAAAGCTTGGGTAAAGCAGAGAGCTAGGTGCTAAACCCAGGAAAGCATGTTCAAACACGGGGCAACTGGAAGACAGCCTTCGGTAGCGCCCACCAGTTAGGATGGGTGCCTGTAGTCCTTCGTGTTTCCCTATGTACAAGAAAAAATGAGGACCGGGGGAAGAGACCAGTGACACTGCACCCGCTAACCACACGGGAGGCCCCGGGTTCAAGCTCCACACCAACAAAGTGGGACCGGGGAGGGGGCGGGGTAAGGAACATATGCATGCACACGTATGTGCATGGTTATAAAGAAAACATTCACATGTGTGTACACGCGTCTAGGCAGGTACAAGTACATGCATATGTATGGTTACATATATGACATACCACTTCCGTGTATGTTTATGCCCATGTATATACACTCACAATCCCCTCCTACCCTACACAGTGGGTGTGAGGATCACCAAGAGCCAAAGTTCCTCACAGGCAAGATTGCAGATTCAACACCCTTAAGTTGAGGCTGCATGTCCCCTGACTCCCTGAGGCTAGGTTGTTATCTGGGTCCAGAATGGCGACGGCAGTGTCACCACACCATTTGGGAGCAAGTGTACCACAGACACAACCTTAGCACAGGCCTCACATCTGTGTTACCTCTGAATCACATGTACAGTGTAGGGCGACGCCCACGTGAGACCCAGCACTAGTAGCTCTATCCTCACAGGATGCCATAAAGGGAACGTGGGGGACACAGCAAGGTATCTGGAGGCACTTCACATGCGCCTGTGTTATCATTCAGTCTCTGCAAGGACCCTGTGAGGACAGTGTTAGCATCACCCCAAGGAGGCCAGCGTCATCAGAGAGAGCAGACTCCCGAGAGCTCCGCTCCGGCATCCTCATCTGTAGGACAGCTGCCGGGCTGGGGTGTGGCGCGGACAGGGTGCCACCAGCCGGGGTGAGGCCCTGGCCCGGTGTGCTGTCCCAGATAAGGCACTCCATGGGGAAGTCCCTCCGAGCGCTACTGATTTCCTCAGTAATAAAGAGGAGATGGCAATCCTGCCTGAGCCAATACATACATGGAAGCCTGCTAGGGTCTGACAGGGACTCCAAGAGAGCATTTGTGACATTCTGACATCCATGATTGTCCCGGAACCCCCCGAGAAGCCATCACTCCCACTGACCCACCCAACCTCCACTGTCCAGTTAGTGAGTGTTGTTGACAGAGCTGGCCCCACCCAAGTCAGCTGGGAGCCTCATTCATGGCACCATTAGAAAATGCTGCCTGTTTAGCCCAGGCCTCAACCCCACACCCACTAATACCACAGCGCATCTGAAGGCTGGCAAAGGCCAGATGAGGACAGAGAACTAGATTTTCAGTGCACCCATCCTGTGTGTGTGTGCTGATGTGTGTGCTTACATATGTGCATGTGTGCATATGTGTGGTGTGTGTGTGTATGCGAGCACACGTGTGTGGGGGTGCATGTACTGCATGCACCTGAGTGCATGGGTGCGCACTCCACAGCAGGGTATCAGTATCCACCACAGTCTACCTTGCTGTCTTGAGACAGCTCCTCACTGAATTGGAAGTTCACTGATTTGGCTGGGCTGGCTGGACAGCAAGCTCCCAGGATCCTTCTGTCTCTGTTGCCCTATACTCAAGCTACAGGCATGCAGAGCTGTCCCCAGCTTCTTACACGGGCACACCAGCCATGTCCTGACAGCTCCTGACAAGACAAGTCTAAAAGATGAAGCCCCTCATAAGTTACACCCAGCACCCCAGAGCCAGCAGAGGCGGAACCCTTGACCTACACACCCTGTCCCCTTTCTCCTCCCAGTTAACCCCACAGCCCTAGGCTTCTGACCACGCATGCCCACATCCAGCCATCACCAGAGCCTGGCTGACATCAGGCCGGTTTGCCTGAGTGCCGTGGCCCAGTTTTGTTGCCTGTAAAATGAGTATAGTAACCCTACCACCTATGCTCCAGGGTGTCACCGCAAACTAAATAGGTCACTGAGGAGCTCACAGTGTCGCTCCTGGGACAGCACACGTGCTCAGTGAGAGCCTGAGACATCGCCTTACTTCCTCCCTTTAGGAAGCAATGGCTTCTCTAACAAGCTGGGGGCCTCTACGCTCTGCCTAGATGTGAAAGAAATGTCTCACAGGGACACTGTCTTCTAAGAGAGACGCAAGGCACGACCCTCCTCCCTGAGTGTTTTTTGGGGGGAGGAAGCTCAGCCCACGCACGGCTCCATCACTGCGGCATCTGCAGCTGGACTCTGCTGTCTCTCTTCTGCTCACCTTAGAAGTGTCATCCTGGGGTCACCACAACCACAGCGGTCCCCAGGCAGGTCACACAGCCACAGGCAGCCCACAGATGCCCTTGACTTGGCTGTGCAATCTATAAAGTTTTGGCTAAACTACAAATACCACACAAGGGGCCCGGGTACAGAGGAGAGGGCAGAGGGCAGGATACAGGGGTGGCTCCTCACAGGGACTCAGCCTTCGCAAGCAGCCCCACCCCGCCTTGCCCTGCCCTTCTGATAAAAGGGCTGGATCAAGTCTCATACAAGCTGCCTCCCACGTACACAGAAAATGAAGAGGAGTCTGCATGGACGGACAGGATGACATCACCTTACACAATCGGACGGCAAACAAGGATCTCAGTTAGTTAGCCCAACCAGGAAAAGGTGCCATGGGAAGCATGTGAGGGTCAGAGGACAGCTTCTGGAAGTCACTGGAACTCAGGCTGTCAGGCTTAGTTCCCTGCTGAGCCATCTCACCAGCCTACACTTCTCTTTTCATTGGGTCTGTCATTTGGGTCATCTCTGTGGGGACAGAGATTAAGAAGCTTATAAACAAATAGTCCCCAGCCACCTGCCACCCCCAGGCTCTGCCTCTTCTGGAGTCTCAGTCAGGGGAGCCCATCCACTCCTCTCCCCCACCCAGTTGAGCCCCTATCCCCACACCTAGGGTTCCATGAGCCTCCGCAGATGCTAACACGCCAATTCTACCCTGACAAATGACCATCAGCAAGACCCACTTCCTGTCACACATCTAAAAAGGAAGCTGGGAGTCCTGAGCTCACAAATTTATCACAGACCACACAGAGGACTGCCTGCGTGGCGCTGTGCCCCAGCCTCACCAGGAAGGGGAACCCAGCTGGCTTTTCTCCCCTCTCCTGTAGGAATTCAGAGTGAGTGACAGGCTGAAATTCAACAGTCTGGAGACAGGAGGAGCCACCTAGACAGGGGCTTGGGAATTACTCTTAGCCCACAAAACTGAGACGAGGGGACGGACAGCCAGGGTTAGATGGCAAAGTTCTGAGAGAGCCCCGTGCGTTCTCCAGAATTCTTGAATCTGCATCAAGATGTGCTAGGGTTGCAGGTATACCCACCACGCCCATTTATGCCACGCTGAGGCTGGAGCCCCGGGCTTCCTGCCTGCAAAGGGAGCAACCCACCAAAGGAGCCACCTCCCCAGCCATAAAGACTCCCAGCTAAAATCTGCTTCCCATGCTAAAACCCGGGGTGTCCCACACGTCATTTTACACTGAGCACAGTCCAATCAATAAAGTTTTAAAGAATAATCCACCTAGTATCTTTTGAAGAAAATGAACAGACTTCATCCTCTGTAAGTTCACGTTGGGCTTTCGGAGTCACAGGGCCAGAAGAGGTATGTGAACTTTGGGCGCAGAATGGCAAGCTTCCTCTGGATTCAATATCCAGCCCCCTCCCTTTCTGAAACTTTCCATGGCCCAGCCCTGGATGAGTGGTGTAAAAGCCCCGTTGAGCACTGGAGTACAGGCCTCTGTGATTCCGGAAGAGCGGACAGCCTCTCCGCTCAGGCCAGAGGTTTCCTCTGTCTCTCCCTTGATCTCAACCACTATCATATCTGCTCATATTTCTGAGGCCAAGCTGAGCCCTGCTTCTCACACGGCCTCCCGGCCACAAGCCTCAGCCAACCGAACTCAGTGGTGGCATGATTCTTCGGCCAGAGTCAGCCAGAATCTTCTGGGGAACAGGACTTGGGCTCCAGTGAGCTGGCAAAAGGTCCAGAGCTGACTGACGCCACAGTAGGTGCTGCCGTGAGGAGAGACTGTAGCCAGGGGCATGGGCACCAGCTTTCTCTGGGAGTGGGAAGCCATGCTGAGCCAGCCTCGGACAGGCGGGTGACAAGCAAGCCCTTGAAGCAACTAAACAGCAATGACCTTGCCCAGGTTTTGAGACCTCACCCTGACACAGATGGAATGGGTCTCCTGCGTGGTAAGGGTTTCCAAATCGTCCATCTTTCTGTCAAGTGTTGCTGTGTTTCTGTCAAATTCAGAACCCAGAACCTTGCCTAGCCCATAGCAGATGCTCAATAAACATGCATTAAGTAGCCAGTACATGTGCCAACATGCACAGAGCCCTTTGAAGGGGTCTCCCAACTCCCTTCCTCCTCTCAGCTCCTGCTCCACATGGGCATTGAGAACCTGAATTTTCTGTCTCCTTCCTGGTCCCCCCCCCAACCCCAGCCCCTCCCACCACAGCCTGGGCCCTGCCTGCCCTGGCCCCCTGTGTTCCAGCTGCACCAGCCTCTCTGTTCCTTCCAAGTGCCCTTCCTCCTGGGCTCCTGGGCACAAGCAGTCCCCAACCCCCAGTGTCCTGTGTCCTCAGCCCCAGCCCCTTCCTCAGAGAACTCCAGTGACCTCTGCCCCCTCCGCAGCCAACTCCTGTTTTACAAAGTCTTCCCCTCACAAAAGAGGCACACGACTCCTTGCTCTTCCTGGATTCAGAGCCACGCCAGCAGATGGAACCCTACCCCCAGCCCCAGCCGATAGGACAGACTTTAGCCTCCCTGGCTGCTGCAGCTGGAATCCATGGGCGAGATGTCAGAGAGAAGGCAGTCTCTCGTGAGCCTCAAGGCCGTGGCCAAGGACTGTGCAAACGCAGGGGTGACTGTGATGGGGACAGCCAGGATCTTTAGAGGCCGCAAGTGGAACATGACTGGCAACTTAGCTCTCCCGCTCACCCAGTGGAGCAAACGCTGAGAGAAGAAGGGAGTGGGGCATCCTCAGTACTCCCTCAGATACTTAGGGTCCAAAGCCAGGGCTTACCCAGGTCCACCAGAAGCAAAGATCGCCCAGAGTGGATTGCCCAAGGCTTTCCCGCAGATGCCCCTGAACCAGCCAGCTGTGCAGTCACAACACATACTCAGCCAGTACGTGGGCTGATCACCTTTAGAGGCAGATGACAGAACCCAGTCTGCACCAGTCTGTATCGGCGCCATGTCAGAACAGAAGTAACAACACAAGCCATAAGGGGGAGGTGAGGCTAAGGGTCTGGGAACAGAAAGAAACTGACCCTAGGGCTGCCAGGTCAGAGCACAGGCTGTGCCGGGATTTTTCTTTCTTTCTTTTTCCCCCCTTTTCTTCTTGGCACGTAATAGATCAGTCATACAGAACAATGGGTTCCATTGTGGCTTTGTCCTATCTGTGTATCAAGGGCTTCGATCAGCCAGGAGTCCTGAATTAGCGGAACACACCCAGTGCACTTGGGGAGAACTTTAGCATTTGGGGGTTCTGTTCGTCTGGTCTCTACTCCTGTTTTCTAATTTTAAAGGAAGTTTCATCTTTAAAAAAAATACAAGGTCTGTGTGTACAAAAATACAAGTCTCTGTGGCCGTGACTGACCTGGAACTCACATAGATCTACCTGCCTCTGCCTCCTGAACCACCAAGCTTAGCAAAAATCTGCATTTTCATGAATGCCCTCCCCTCAAGCGTGCTTATGAACACCCTGTCCAGGTCTCTACCACACAGGAGCTCTCCTATAAGATAGATACAAATAACAGTTACAGTAACTTAAATTCTGGTTAACTGAACTGTGTGGGTTCACCAGCCAGAACCTAGACACCTGTGGTACTTCCTCGTTAACCAGATAGTACAATTTGAAGAATATTTCGATTCAACTACTTTGGAGGGGAGAATATCACACTTCTGTCCCTGAACAAATCTCTGGTTTAGCTACAAGTCACAGAAATAAAGAATATTGATCAGGAAAAAGCAAGCAGAAATACTTGTAGTTCTAACAGCTCTGCCAAGTCCTAGCAATCTCTCCATCAGAAAGAAAAGGAAGGACCATCTTCCAGATGGACATCATGTTTCCTCACCCTGCTCTGGAGACCTCCCTGCCTCCAGACTGAAATTCTCCAGTAGGCTCTCAACACTCACAACATCACAGATCCTTCTCCCTCCAAGGAGTGAGGAAATGAAATGTCCTTGGCCTCACAAACAGCAGCAAGGCAGAGTGACTTCTGGCGACAAGTGTAGGGCACAGAAGTAAAAGAATTTGAGTCCATACCTGCACCACAGGGTGGCCTCCTGTCGGGGCTTTGACAGCACCACGGCTGCCCTCCGTCTCATAGTGGGCCCGGTGATGAGGCTTGGGCTGGACCTCGATCCGCAGCTCATAGGAGCCTGACTGATTGGAGAGTGGCCACTCTAGTGGAGGAAGGGATGCAGTCACAGGGATGCTGTGGGGAAAACAGACTGGGTCACGAGACTGTACAATCAAATCAGTCCATCTGCTGTACACTAAATATAAATGGCCCCCTTTCTGGAAATTGTGCCCAGGGGTGGAAGAATAAAATACTGAGGACTACAAATTGCTTAGTCGTGATGAGGGAGTCTTCACAAGCCAGAGGACCTCTGCTTACTCTTGGTCTCATCTAATGAAGACAGTGTAGCTGGCTTCATGGGAGATGAAGCTAATTTCAATTTGTGTTGGTTCCTGCATGTTTCCAATGACTGTTATGGCTTCTCCTCCAGGAATCATGGAAAACCCAACATTAAGCTCTCAAAACATCCCTCTGCCAGAACACTTCCTTTTCCAAAGGGCAAAGGGCATGTCACCACTTCACCATGGGCTTAAGTACTTCTCTCTTAAGCACAGTCTGCTACAGTTAAGTGGCAAAGAGACCAGCAGATAGTGAGAGTTTCTATATTTGATTATCTTGATTAGCAGTGTGTTTGGGAGAGAGTTCAGGTCCACTCACAATCACTAATTGATGAAGCCAAGAGAGGAATCTAGCTTGGGTATGAGTGAACCAAACCACGTGAACCCAATGTGAAGTGCAAAGAGACAATAAATATCATGACTAGGGTTCCATACCCAAGTTCAAGTTCCAGCCCCAACACCTACTCCCCTGTGACTTTGAGCAGATACCTGTAACTCCCTAGACCTCATTTTTCCTCATCTGTGAAGTGGGCATACTGAAATCCTATGAGGATCATAGTATCAGAGTAGTCAGTGCACTATTCATTAGCACTAGTGGTTTTCCTTGAAAAATGCACATGCGTGTATAGGCATACACACCATACACATACATATACATGCATGTACACACCTGTACATACACATGTATATGTGCACACACCATACACATATACAGGGATATAAATATACACATACCACACATAAACTTATACACACAGGTACATACTCACATACACACCACACACACACACGTGGACATGTACACAGTGCACATGCACATGGACACACATGCCACACACATGTACAGACACACACCACACATATACATGTGTACACATGTGCATACACACACCACCACACATGCATGTACATGGACATATAAATACACACACCATGCTCATACATACATACATACATACATACCACCTGTACATGGGGCACACATACACATTATATATCACATGTACAGAAACACATTTCATACCATACACATATACACACACACATATGTACTGTACATGCACACCAAAACACACATACATGCACACATCACACACATACACATCATTTTCTATGGACTCTGATTTGGCTATGGTGTCACATACAGACCAAACTTGAGGGCAGGCCTTAAGTTTCCTTTTCCTAGCGTCTCAACACTGCCCAGTATATACAACAGTTACTCGACATGGCTTAGAATTATGTCGTTAAAGCATCAACCAAGGTCTTGAAAATCTGCCCAAAACCGTCCTCCTGTGCCTCAGAAAACATAAAATGTTACCTAAGATCACGGAGTGAGACGCAGATTGGGCTCTGACTCAAGTCCCCTGACTCCAAACCTAGAATGTGCTCGCATCTCCACACTGCTCTTGTCTTACCCACTTACTTCTAAATGTGCCTGAGAAAGTCTGCATGGAGTGACTTAGAGCCAGCCTGATATTGGGTAGGATCTCAGAAAATATAAATGGGTAGATGAGATAGATACCTGGGTGGCTGGATGGATGGATAGGTCGGTGGATGGATGGATAGGTCGGTGGATGGATGGATAGGTCGGTGGATGGATGGACGGACGGACAGATGGAGAGGTCGGTGGATGGATGGGTGGGTGGGTGGATGGATGGAGAGATGGATGGGTGGAGAGATGGATGGGTGGATGGATGGACAGATGGATGGGTGGATGGAGAGATGGATGGAGAGGTGGATGGATGGATGGATGGATGGATGGATGGAGAGATGGATGGATGGATGGATGGATGGATGGAGAGGTTGGTGGATGGATGAGTGGGTGGGTGGATGGATGAGTGGGTGGGTGGATGGATGGATGGATGGATGGATGGATGGATGGATGAGTGGGTGGATGGATGGATGGATGGAGAGGTTGGTGGATGGATGAGTGGGTGGATGGATGGATGGATGGATGGATAGGTTGGTGGATGGATGAGTGGGTGGGTGGATGGATGGATGGATGGATGTAGAGATGAATGGGTGTATGGATGGAGAGGTTGGTGGATGGATGGGTGGGTGGATGGATGGATGAGTGGGTGGGTGGATGGATGGATGGATGGATGGATGGATGGATGGATGGATGGATGGAGAGATGAATGGGTGTATGGATGGAGAGGTTGGTGGATGGATGGGTGGGTGGGTGGATGGAGAGATGGATGGGTGGAGAGATGGAGGGATGGATGAATAGGTGGTTGGGCAGACAAGGAGTTTCATTTCAAAGACTGACACATTCAAAGATTCTCTGAAATGGCACACGCATGGGTTCCCATGATTTGCACACCCTGATTTGCACTTACAGCAGAGACCATCCATCCACCAAGCACACTCTTTCCTGCTCAGGGCAGCCTGTGAGGTGCTGACAAGCACAGCTAGGTTTCACCCACTCAATTCAGTGCAAGGCTTTATCAGGGAAGTTTCCGTTTGCTAAAGCAAGTACTGTGTGGGTGGCACCGGGGTGACAGGGGTGATGGTGACAGCTAGGGCCACCTGGGCTTCAGCTGTCAGAGAGGGCAGAGAGGAAAGGACCTTTTTCTCCCCAGCATCCAAATGCCAAATAACACCAAGTCGGGTTCAAATGAGGAAGAAATGGGATGCTACACAGGGTTCTGCTGGCACACAGCAGGCCTCCTTGGACATTGGTGGTGACTGACGTCACCATTGCCACTCCATGAGATTAATCTCCTGGCACATGCCTGTCAGCAAACAAGTCCTTCCTAAAGGTCCCCTCATCAGCAGAGAAGTCCTTCAAAGTTAAAGGTCCCCTCACCAGCAAAGAAGCCCTTTCTAAAGATTCCCCATGAAAACTCGAGAGTCAACTTGAGCTCTGGAATCCCCCGGGAGACAGGCCACTAGATGTGCCCAGGTGATCTTGATGAGAGTAAGGTGGGAAGATTCACCCACTGTGAGAGGCACCACTCCCTAGGCCGGAATCCTGAACTGTATGAAAAGGAAAAGGCATGTTGAACACAAACGTCTGTCTCTCTCTGCTTCCTGACTGTAGTTTTTTCTGTGATGTGATCAGCCACCTCAAGCTCCTCCCACTTTCACTTTCCCACCGCGGTGGGCGGCACCCTCACGTGGGCCAGAGTAGACCCTTCCTTCCTTAAGTTGCATTTGTTGGGGTGTCTTAGGGCAGCAATGGGGAAAGAACACGATGACAGCAGCCGTCCCTCTTCGGATGACTCGCTCTGAACGGGCTCTAAGCCAGGACACTGACGTGTGTCATTTTACCTAATTCTTAAAAACAATCACTATGAGGTAGGCATTGCTATTATCCTCATTGCTCAGGAAATGAACAAAGTCCCAAAGAAGGGCTCAGTAAACAGGATTGGAACTGGGAATCCTGATTGATTAGTGATGTCTGCTCTGGGAACCGTCAAATCATAATTGTTTATCGGTGCCTGTCACAGGCACAGCAGATGGTAGCACAATGCTCACATACACACAGGCAACAGGTGGCAGAGCCAGGACACATGTTCAGTCCTCACACGTCCCAAAGCCTCTACCCTGTGAGCCACACTCATTGCTTCGGCCTGCCAGGTTTTTGAGCTATTTGAGGATTGAGCCCTGTACAATTTATTGTTCTTTGGGGCTCCTCGGCACTGAGCACAATGCAAAGGCAGCAACAGAGGTCCTCCCTCACAGCTCCTCTGAGAATAAGGAAGGGGAGTTCCATACTGGGGTCCACACTGCTCTATGAGGGAGTCCAGCACATAGTGGGGACTTTATAAATACTTGCTGGGTGAAGAAGTAGATGGTGTGCCTAGAGGACAGCCATCAAGCATTTAGTACAACAAACCCCACAACCACCTGCTGTATCAGAGACACCCATGGTACCCATTTTACAGATGGGCAAACTAAAGCTTAGGGAAGCTAGCATCCTTCTCAGGTACTCATAGCCAGCAAGTGTCTAAGCCAGGATTTAAATGACATCCTGTGTGACTAAATTTCATGTAAATATCAAGAAAACCAACAATTACAGCGCACTTGGGCACACACTGCTCTCAAAGCCCCACTCACCTGCAGATGGGAATGGCTGGCACCAGCTGCTTGGGCCAGCTGGGTGGTACCAGCAGGATGGACTCGGGAGCGGAATTCCTCCTTTCCTCCTGCTCACATGGCCCCAGGAACTCCACAGCAGGGTAGATGTGGCGGGCCAGGCCCGCCTTGGACGGGGCGGTAGACACGGGAGTCGGGTCAGGACTGGTCTTCCATATCTTGGAGGGAACCCCGCAGGGCGAGTCAGTGGCCAAGCTGTTGAGGGCTTCCATGAGAACACCAGAGCCAGCCGTGGGGGGGTACCCAGCGGGGATGCCGTCGTCCTGGGGTGCCACGTGAGGCGAGGGCTGTGGCGAGGGACTCCGGGAGCGCTGGGGTGAGGATGCGGGCAGAGGGGCAACCAAGGCCTCTGCGCACGAATGCCTCCGCTTGGCACCGGGTGAGGAGGAGCGGGATGCCGGACGGGGCACGGGCGAGTGTCGGCCCAGGATGTCCTCGGTGAGGTTGGTTCGAGGTGACATTATTGGAGAGGTTCTGGGGGAATAATGAGCAGTGATGTTTTGAAACTGGGGACACGGGTCGTCGGACCCGGCGTTATTGGGCGAGACGCAGGGCGAGGTGTAGGGGGAGAAGGTGTCAGAAATGAAGCTGGCAGAGGAGCCGCTGCTAGCGGGGCTCAAGCAAAGCGGCTCGCGGTAGGCCTCGAAGCCGGGCACGGGCAGTGTGAACCTCGGGCTGGCAGCCAAGCCGGCCAGGGCCAGGGCCGGCTGCTCGGGGGGCAGGCCGGCATCTCTCCCACGGAGGGCCCCCCCTGCCTGCATCAGTTCGTGGGATGGAGTGATCTCGATCCGAGGGCTCGGGCCCGAAGCCCCTGCTGGCTTGGCCGGACTCAGAAAGTTCTGGAACCCTATCCTATCCGGCTCTCCGAACCGGCCAGGGGACTCGCCAGAGAAACTGGCGAGGGGGTTGACTGGCTTGAGGCCATAGTCCTGGACATCATCCGGGTATGCGAATCCGGAGGGTGAGCTGATGGCCTTATGTGCGTTCTCTTCTTCTGGAAAGAGAAGGGGGAGGGGGGTCTTTAAGCCTCTAAACAGAACTGGGGTACAGAGTTACTGTCACGGGTGGGCATGGTCTTCTGTCACTAGCTGGTCTTAATGCCCCACCATGGCAAACCCTGAGCTTGCCACAAGTAAAGTGAAGCCTCTGTGTCCCAAATTCCCTCAGGAGAGACAGAATGGCAGGCACTGTGACACCAGCTGTATAGCTGGCTGGAATATGGAAGACAAACTGGCCTAGCAGCCTCCACAGTGAGACCTGAAATCACTCCTCAGAAGTGCATTTTAGGGACTGAGAGCTGGTTCACTTGCAAATTGCCAGCCATGGGAGTATGAGAACCCAAGTTTGATCCCTGGACCTTACATAAGTCAGGCATGACAGTGCACGTCCATAACCCCAGCACTAGAGAGGCAGAGATGGGGATCCCCAGAGCTCAATGGCCTGGTAGTGCAGCCAAATCAACAAACTACAGGTTCCGGGGGAGACCCTGTCGTAAGAAATAAGGAGACCATTTGAGGAAGACATCAATATCTGGCCTCCATATGCATGTACACATATGTACGGGCACACCCATGTACACCGTGCACACCTACATGAATGTGTCTCTGCACACAGGCACAGTGAACGTTGTTAAAGTGAATTGGGTATCTCCCATTGCTCACAGCAGCACAGACCCGCAACTGAACTGGGGCTGCGATGACCTCGTC
Organism: Myodes glareolus; assembly: GCF_982192425.1. Lineage (NCBI taxonomy): Eukaryota > Metazoa > Chordata > Mammalia > Rodentia > Cricetidae > Myodes > Myodes glareolus. The sequence goes on along the minus strand of NC_142035.1, from coordinate 10,467,116 downwards.
ATGTCACATGTATGATGCGACCAAGACGTGTATGACGCAGAAGGCAACAGGGCCTCTAGGGTCCATGGAGTCTGTGTTTGTCTGAGATGTCCGCACCCAAGTGTGAGAGGCTTTCTAGAACCAGGGTCTCCTGCTCCTTCATATCCCTTTATAGATGTGGCCCAGTCCCCAAATTCCTTCAGAGGAGCCACTTGAACAGCAAAAGTCAGGATCACAGCTACAGGGTCCCTAAACTGTTAATAGGAGGGAATACAGAGCGACCTAAACACCTCTTTAGCATCAGGGGCCATCTTGGGTTTCTGCTGGCCCATCTCAAGGGCCCACCGGTGACGAGAGTGTCACTCCGGCAGATCACGTGGCCCAGTCTCCTCACTCTGTCCCTTGATCTCCAAGCCTGACCCTTTACATTCCCCACTAGGGAATCCTGCAGAGCCACCAAGGGATGGCAGTCCCCACTGCCCCTCACTGACGCTTCCTCCAAGCCTCCCCCTTCTCTCTCAGTAGCAGGGTCAGTTTGGCTCCTCCACTCTCATGCCTTCTAACCCAGCCACCAATAAACCTTGACCTCTGACCTGCCAACACACAGCCTCAGTATTCCCTGCCATGCACGTCCATCTTGAGCCAAGCCCCCCTTCTACTTCAGTCTCACCAAGTCCCCTCTGTCCAATGTCCACTCTAGAAACTGCCCTTCAGTGTTTCCTCTGGCCCTTTAGATAGGGCCTGGGGTCATCGTGGGCCAGTCTGTCCCTGTCGCCAGCTGGTCTCATCACTCCACCTGTGCCCAATGCCCCCCAAAGAGCTCAGCACGGGCCCCACGGACCTCTTTTCCAGAACTAGCCACTCAGAGTCCTTGAGAGAGCTGCCTCCTCTCCCTTCAAGGTCTTCCTAGTAATGTTTCCCTTGTTCTGTGTATCTGCACAACCGGCACCTCAACAGACCACCCTCCAAAAGATTGTCTCTGGCCTCTGCTCTGCCCTTTCTCCTTCGTACCCACTGCTGGCTCCCAACACTTCAGATACATACGTGTTTAGTGAACCTGTCCTGCTAAACCCGGGCCACGCAAAACACACCCCAAGGGCCCACATTTTGTCTGCTGATCAAGCAACCATGTCTATTCGCATAGGGCCTAGCTAGGGCTTGCCTCTTCACCGGAACAGCAGAGCTGAGAGCTTTGGCAGGGTCTATATGAACCACAAATCTTAAAATATTTACTCTCTGGCCCTTTATGGAAGATGGTACTTCTCTTGACTCTAAGCTCTGCCGAGGTCGGGTCCACATCGCACTGTGGGTTAGTATTGTTTGCCCGGCACCCGCCACTGCACCTGGTGCTTACAGGCCTCCACACGTGTGCGAAGAGACTGAATAAATAAAAGAATCATGCCCAGGGTCCCGCAAGCCAGGAGTGCAGTCTCCTGCTCTGGGGAGCTAGGGTAGCCACCCTGGTGACCCTTGGCATTTCTGGGCCTTTTCTGGGACACAACAGAGGAAGTGTATTCCAACTTAGTTGAACTGACCTCAAAATGCCCAGATGGTACGCCCATTACAGATGAGTGCTCCCATCCCGGAGGAGTGCTCCCATTCCAAATAAGTGCTCCCAAAGGGCTGCCCACCACTAATAACATGAGGACTTGAGCCAGCATGGCTGGGGTCTGTCTGTTCTCCCTTAACCTCTCCTCTATTGGGGCTCCAGGCTAGGCAGGGTTTGGAAGAGAGCACCTGCTTTCTTCTGGCCTCAGGACTTTGCAGTTTGCTGTCCCCTCTGCTTCAACAGCTCCATTCACTCATCCCTGTGGCACTAAACCCCACCCATGCCTGCAGGCTCTGCTACTGTCCCTATGCTCCCACAGCTCACTCTTCCCAGGGGTGCCCGCTCTAACCCCATATGTCTCCCAGTTCTGAGGAAGTAACTGTGGCATCGGCTACTGACCAGTAAATCTGCTGGTCTTCTAATCAGAGATGCCATGAGGTGCACCGAGCCTCCACTACCCGAATGGGAGCTGGTACACGGTGGGCCCTCGGCAGAGAAGAATGCATCCCCATAAAAGCCACCCAGGACACTGACGGCACTCCTCCAAAATGTCACTGCCCGACCCACGAGGCAGAGGATGTCATCTCTAGGGAGTGGTGACTGGGTAGGTAGCAGCCATCAAAATCCCAGATGCCTCCCAGAGTCCTTAACACCATTCTCGAAACTGCGTCCTATGTGGACACTCCTATCTGTGGGAGAGGGATAAGGGGTAGGTTAGTGTCTGCAGCTCTGGGGCTGGGGGAGGCTCTGGCTCATTCCAACAGTGACCAGGAAAAGTCCTCCTGCACCAAACAGCAGTGACATTTAGTACTGAAGAAAGAGCAAGGTGAACATAAGGTGGGGAGGGGCACGTCTCTGGTGGGGTGTGCACACGCAGAAGCCAGAGGAGGACATCAGGTATCGCCCTCCACATTGTTCCCTTTGCGACAGGTTCTCCCACTGAACTTTGAACTCAACTGGTGGCCACCAAGCCCCAGTGATACTCCTATCTCTACCAAGCATCACTGAGGTTGCAGGAGCGTGTAGCCGTACCCTGCTCTTTTATGTGGGTACTGGGATCCGAACTCGGGTCCTCACGCTTACCTACTGAGCCATCTCCCCAGTGAAAAGGAAAAAGAACTTTTCCTTTTTCTGCAAAAAGGAAAGTTTTTGATTTCTGTATTATGCAGAGAAAACAAACTTAAATTTCCCAAACATAATTAGCTTCCGTGGAGCAGGTGGCAGGAGGTAGGGGTGACATGGAACAAAGCACGTGACAATGAAACTCTGCTGACACGGAGGGAAACAGAACCTAGCCCTGCTCTGCCACTAAATGGCTAGTGGCAGAAGAAAAGTCCCCACCCACTCCAGGCCCCACGGCCTCGCTTAGAACGGGGGGAAAAGCACGTCTGACTCCTTCACGGCTTTGATTCCTCTAGCTTGGGTCTGCAGGGCCAGAGTTCATGCAGCGCACAGTCAGGGTGAAGGTGCATCTGAACCTGAACTGGCGCTGTGTGTGCACACGCACACCCCTTCCTGGCAGACAGTACACAGTACAGATAGATGTCTAACCTAGGGGCCAATTGGCATCAAATCCATGTTCAACGATGTTCTGAGAGCCCATTCCCTACAAGCCGACAAAACCGGTCCTGCACAGAGATCCCGGTCATATTAGAACTCTCTGCCTCAAAAACACAGCTGTGAACAATCCAGAACAAGAGCCGGCGTGGACACACATCATGGGGTATGGTAGTGCCCATAATCCTAGCACTCGAAGGCTGAGGCAGGAGAAATACTGTGAGTCCAGAGACAACCTGTTCTACAGAGTAGGATCTTGTCTCAAGAAACCAACCCAAACACACACACACACACACGCACACACGCACACACACACTGCCTAGGAGCTCTGAGGAGCAATTGGCCACGCTGAGCCTAGTATCGCAGTGTTTACACTGGTTTAATCCATCCTGGCGGCAATTTCCTTCCCGCCCCCCTTCTTTTCTCTCCCCAAGTCTATAAATGTTTAACAGCAAGCACGGGCGTGAGGGTAATGAATAGCCTTTGCCTTCTCTGGGATTCGACAGCAAATCTCACAAACGACAAGTCATTAACATCTTTCTGTGAGTGGCTGGGACCCCCACTCTTGGGCTCTTTGGAACAGCCCATGTGCCTGGCTGGGTCTCACGGCTCTCTCCTGCCCAGCGCCCAGATGGAAGCCAGTGTATCTCAGAACCACACCTTGCTGCCAATTTTCTCAGGAGGGTTTCCATAAACTTCTTTGCATGATCTTGGTTGTAGGTGGCATTGTCAATATGTATTATGTACTTACTATGTTTACTCAACTCTGCTCTGTTTTTAACACGTAGTGTGTGAGTGTGTGTGTGTGTGTGTGTGTGTGTGTGTGAATGCGCGTGCAGGTGTTCACAGAGGCCAGAAGGAGGGCATCAGAGCTCTCTGAAGCTGGAGTTAGAAATGGTTGTGAGCTAGCTGACATGAATGCCCTAGACCTCTGAAAGAACAGCATGTGTTCTTAACCACTGAGCCATCTATCCAAACCCACGTCACAACTTTTATTTTGAAAGGAATGTTCGCACCACTCTGGGAGGCTGAGGCAGGGGCATCACCTAGTTCAGGGCCTGCCTGAACTATAGAATGAGTTCAAGGCAGGTATGGACAATTTAATGAGACCCTATGTCAAAAGAGAGCTGGGGGGTGGGGGGGTCTGGCTCAGAGATGGATCACTTGCCCAGCATATGTGAGGCTGTTTAGTCTGTAGTACTGAGTACCCGGCCCCCAAAAGGTGACCACATTCAAGCAGGCCACCTAGGCAAAGGCTCTAAGCCTGCATTTCGCCTCCACCCTCCCACGTGCTTTTTCCTTGACGTATAATTTGTGTGGCAGGCAGAGGTGGCTGGGTTCTGTCAAACGCTAAACATCTTGTTTTGCCAGCACCATCAGGACAGCACAGTTTTCTGTGAGCCTGCTAAGGGTGCCCATGTGACGGATGCAGGCGGCAGAAGGGGAGCCTACGGGTGAGAAAGGCACTCAAGACTTGGCAGCACACCACTGAAGCGCCATTCCTCCCAGCGCAAAGAGAACGCAGTGTCTAGAGGGAGACAGCGAGGGGCTGCAGAGACGGCTCATGGTCAGAAACACTGGCTGCTCTTCCCCAGGACCCAGGTTTGATTCCCAGCACCCACATGGCAACACACACCATCAGTACCTCCAGTTCCAGCGGATCTGGCACCCTCTTCTGATCTCTGAGGGCGCCAGGCGCACACATAGTACACAGGCAAAACAGAAAAATTAATGTTTTTTTAAGGAGGCGACTGCTCTATGTGCCATGCACTCATGGTGGGCTACCTCTATGCCACCTGCCATGAGAGATGCCTGGCCTACACTTGAGATGTTAGTCCTCAAAGGAAGGAGGAAGGCAGGAGCCATGACTGCTCTGGGTCTTCTATCTTGTCCTTTCCCCAACACACAGAGACACACACACACACACAGAGATACACACAGACACATATACACACAGACAGACACACACAGAGGCACACACACACAGCATTCAAAGTTACCCTTGCCCAGAATTCCCTTCCATACCTCCAGCTCCCTTCTCCTGGGCCACTGCTGACTGTCTATCGAGACAGAGGTGCCTGACTAGCCAAAAAGCTCAACTCCTAAAGAGCCCTATGGTGAGAGCCACTAACAGAGTCACTGGTTGTCCCTCCACCCCAAGAAGGTGAGCTTTTTGAAGATTATTATTATTATTATTATTATTATTATTATTATTATTATTATTATACCAATTACAAAAAATGCAGGGCTGGGGTAGCTAAAGTACTGGGAATGGACCCACCACTGGAGCTAGCACGTGACATGCATTTAACCCTCACATCTACGTGAGTGGCAGGGACAGCTGCTCGCCTTCTACAGAGGAGGAAATGGAGGCACAGAGAGCTGATTTCTCCTACCCAGAGTCCTTAGCGGGATCTGATGGCGCATACCCACCTTGGGCTGGGGATTCTGGATCTACTACAACCTAAGGACACTCTGTTGCAGGGGCTGGTGTGGAGCTGAGCAGTTGCCCCACCCACCCCAATAGCTGGCCACCCAACTGTACCGGAGGCCCAGGGCTTTGGGCTTTGCACCTCTGACCCACACTTCCTGTGCTCAGCAGAAGCAGAGTCTGCCTGAAGCATGGCCTGTAAGCCACACCCTGGAACCTGAGGAAGCCTCCTGGGCTGCTGGGCCACCTCTGGGAGGGGTTTGCCTTGCTCATTCTGGTCCCTCTGACTCTCTACAGCTTCTGCTGGCCATTTGGTTCTACTGACACCTGAAGCTGTCTCTCGCCAGACCCCTGGGGCTCACTCAACATCTGGGCCCTGAGAGGACTTGGGAGCCTCTGCCAATTTCCCAGGAACTGCCAGGGGCCAGGTCAGCCTACCGGGAGTGCTCACAGAGAATTCGGCACCCCTTAGTTTACGGAGGGTCACACAGTGTCCAAAGGACCCAGGACCCAACCTCACCCCTGACATGAAACCCAAGTACACTCTGTCCCCACAGGTAACACACAGGCAGCTCGTCTAGGCCACACAAAGCCCCACACATATATTCAGCAGACTCTGGGAAGTCTTGCAGCTTTGGCCTCCCCTGCTATGGCTTCCCCATGCGATTTGACAGCATCGTTCAGCTCACGCTATTCCCAAGCTCTTCAAAAGCATTTTGTAAAAGAGGAAGGAATCTTATAAAAACAAAACAGACTGGTCAGCACTTCAAGAATTCTCTTGGCCTCCCAGACTGCACTGACCTCTGGAAGTGTGTGAAATAAGCAGAGAAAGCCTCCAGCACTCTCCCTCGGGGGACTGGTGCCCCTCACCCCATCCCCCCAGCTGCCTGGGAGTACAGCCACCGACCTCGCCAAAGCCTCAGTGACTCAGTAAGCTCCTTGTCATAACAGAAGTGTTAAGAGTCAACACACCTGTGCCATTTGCTCTGTACCAAAGACCACCACACACAACCAGCATAGACCAGTGGGGTTTTCTCACAAGAACACTAGGAAACAGGTAATACAGCTTTCCCTGTTTTACAAATGGGGAAAATGAGGTTCAGAGAGGGTGAGTAATCGGCCCAAAGTCACACAGCTTTTAAGCTGCAGAGCCAAGACAGGCTGAGGGAACCTGGCCCTTCACCCCTCCCCCGCCATAACCACTGCTGAGCACCACTTCTCGTGAAAGAGACTATTTCTGGAATAGTGACATCTTAACTATGACACAGAGAAGTGAGGGGCCCCAGGACAGAACCTGCTGAGGGCCATTGTTAGCCTAACAACCTAAGATCCCAACTCTTTTCTTCTAGAATGTTCTCAGTCCTTCTGTCTGTCCCAAGAGAGAGTTAAAACCACACTGTAGCCACTCAGTGGTCTCCATCAGCCACTCCTCTTTCGTTTCCTGCCAGCTGCTCATTCAAGAATGGACCCATGGTCAAGGCCAGGATGCCACTCACTGCCAAGGAAACCTTTGAAAAAAAAAGAAAACCAGGGTACACTATAGTTTCAGAATTTGGGACATTGAGACAGGAGGGTTTCTCAGAGTTTGAGACATTGGGTTACATAGTGAACTCCAGGCCAACCTGTGACCCTGCCCCAAAATAAAACCATACATACATCACACACACACACACACATACAACACACATACATACACACCCACACAAACACACACTAAAAACACACACCCCATACACTCCATATATACCACACACACACCACACATACAACATATACCACACACATACAACACACATACACATACAGACACAATACACACATGCACATATATACACAGACACACCACACATACCATACACAGGCACACACACACAGACACACCATACACACACAGCACAGACACACACCACACACAGATACACACACCCCACACATTCCATATACACCACACATACACATTTATACACATGAACACTATACACATACAGCACACACATACAATACACGTACCACACACATACAACACAGACACCACACACATACACACACGCCATACAGACATGCACCTCACACATACCACACTCACATCTCACACAGACACACACACACACACACATACATACACATAGCACATACCACACAGACACAGCACAGACATACCCACACACAGACACCACACACACACTCACACATATACATAGCACACACCACACAGACAACACACACAGAGACAGAGAGAGGGAGGGGGAGGAAAGAACGCCGTGAAAACAATCTTTCAAGTGTCTAAAAAGTCCAGGCAGGCTTTTAGGAAGTGAAATAGAAGTGACAAAAATAGAAACCTCACTAGGGAACCTATAGGAAGTGCCTCAGGGGGGAGGGGACATAGCCCACAGCAGGATGGGCAGCAGATCTGGGGGTCCCTGCCCAGACCTTCCAACCCACCCCTTCATGAGCTCACATCTGAGGTCTAGCTCTGTGGCATCACAGCCTGTTGCCATGGTAGTGCCCAGATACCACAGCCAGGCAGCACAGACTGGCAGCAAGGCGAGGGAACAGAGGCCTGTGGCTCCCCTAAACTCCTGCACTTGCGGCTACAGGAGCCCCACAGCAGGGCAGGAAGGCAGCGGATTTCCCATCTGGCTGCCTTCACAGTCTACAGGGAGAAGCATTTGCAAGAGTCACCAATGGTCTTTAAGTAATGAAGGGGACTCTAAACTTCCCCCGTGTCTCCAAGTTTCGGGCCCCCTCCCTTCTCGAGACACAGAGGGCAGTGGTGACAGGATTCCCCATAAATGAGTCATGTATGTAAAGGAGAAGATCCAGGTTGTCACGCCCTTTATTCAGAGGTGACACACACAGACAGGCCCTGAAAGTTGAGAAATTCCACCCAGATCAGTGGGTCCAAGAACACCAGAGAAGGCGAGGGGACGTTTACCCTCTTGTCTCGCCAGCATGGAGGTGCTGGCACAGGCTTCCTGGCACCCTCTCATCTTTTCTGACCTTGTCCCAGGGAAGACAGCCGTCTGCCTTCACCAGACAGACAGAGGCAGCTTCGGTAGCGCCTCCGGCAGTCTGCCACCAAGCCAGGCGCCAACAACGACGCTGACACAGGAGAGGATGGTCCCAGAGCAAGGAGTCTAGCAAAGCAGCAGCTGGCAGGATGCTTGCAAAAACATGGTGTCCTGGGCTGCTTTGGAAGATGGCTGGCATGTGTGCCCTGAAAGACTCAAGGCTTCCCTCGAGCAGAGGCCCAGGGGCCATTTGGCAGTTGAGGTATTTTGGGGTCCTCCTGTCTTCAGGAATCCTAGTCACCTTCCTGCTTGCCGTCTATCCGATAGCTGGCGTCCACCACGTCATCCACCTGCATGTATTCCCTTTTAGGAGCTTATCACAAGCGAGGAGGCTGCTATTACCAACACCTCACTGCGAGGGACGGGGAAACTTGAGGTTCAGGTGCAGGGAATCCCCCAAGGTCACACACGCAAAAAATAGACATTGCTGATGCCATGTCACACAGTAATACTGAAGCTACCACACACACACACACACACACGCACACACGCACACACAATCTCACTTCTCTTAGTGTCAAGTCTAGGGTTCTCCTGTATGGCTCAGTAGGTTTCTTTCTCAGAAGTGGGGGGGCAGGGGTACTGCTTCATATCAATACCCCTCCATTTCCTGATCAACCACCCTCCTTCCATGGGTCCTGGAGAGCAAGCCTGTGATCTGGAGAGCTAGTAAAAGGGCTTCCTCAGCAGAAGGAGAAGGGAAGATCTGGTCAGAAGAATTCACCAAAAATAGCCTTCAGATAATCCTCCCTCAGAAACGGGACTGGCTCTGACAAGGCCCACCCACTCCGCGGCAGCCAGGCAGGAAGGGCTGAGGCTAGAGAGTCATAGGCTTCCCTGCAGCGTCTGCCCACCCTAGCCTCCTCCAGGAGCTGAGCCCCCTCACTCATACCCGGTCCCTCAAAAGCCTGACCCCTGCAAGGAAAGCTTCCGCTTGGTGACCATGAAGCCATGGGACTCTCAACCAGAGACTCAAGCACTAGTACCTTACTGTCAGGATGCGTCTTATTTATGTCCCCCCATATAATATGGGTGCCATATTTCCATAGGTGGGCATGCCTAATCAGCCCCCCCTCCCCTGCTGCCACACACCCACACACCTGGTCATTAAGACATTCCTCCCAATCCACCCAGCAGAGGTGACATCACCCCTGTGGATTTCAGACCTGCAGCCCACCGTCTGAGGATTAGGCAGGCAAACACCCCCTTCCCTAGGCCTTTAGCATGACTGCTCAAGCATTTCAGGCTAAGGGGCGTCCCTCTCAGGGAGCAGCCCCCTTTGCCAGCACCCTCTGCAGCTCTGTTTTGATAAGGCCCTGGCAAATCCCATGCTTTGCAGGCCGCTTTCCTGCCTTCACTCAGGCAGAGCGCAATTAAAATTCACAGGGAAGGGCTGGCTGGGAGAAATGTACTTTATTAACTGAAACAGGCCCTTTTCCAAATCCTTAGATTAGAAGGCGGGCTGGGCCCCAGTGCCCGCTCAGGAAAAGGAACTCTCCCCGCTCTGCCCCCAGCTCAGCCTGCTAAAAGGCAGCGAGAAAACACATTAAAAGTCCAAGGCACAGGGCTTTGGAAGTAAATGCCAAGGGATATGGAGACGGCTCAGTTGGTAAAGTGCTTGCAGGGCTCAGCCCAGCAACCACATTAAAAAAAAAAAAAAAAAAAAAGATAGCCAGGCATGGTGGAAGTGCATTCTCATAATCCCAGCTCTGGGGAAGGGAAACCAGGCAGAGCTTGGGGTTTGCTGAGCAGCCAGCCCAGCTAAAGTGGTGTGTCCCAGGCCAATGAGAGACCCTGCCTCAAAAAAAAAAAAGTCAGCAGCTCAGGAAAGTCACCCAAAGTTAGCCTCAGACCTTCATGTGCGGGCTCACACACATACATGTACACACAAGCAAACACACACATGTAAAGGTACGCATATGTATACAAACTACATGCCAACATGCCAATCTATAAGAAACAGAGAAACACGCCCTCCCAAAAAATCACAGGGGTGAGACATCTAGCAACATCCAGGGCATAGAGGGGTGGGGTGGCGGGGGGACCTTATTTCCTTATTTCTTTAATAGATAAACAAAGAAAATTGACTGGGGCTGGAAAAATGGCTCAGTACTTAAAAGCACTGGATGCTCTTCCAGAGGACCCAGGTTCAATTCCCGGCACCCACATGGCAGCTCATACCTGTCTGGACCTCCAGTTCCAGAGGAGCTGACACCTATGGCAAAACTCCAATGCCAATAACATAAAAATAAATAATTTTTTTTAAAAAAAGAAACTGACTGATGGGAATTTTCAAAGGGCAAAGGGAGCAATGGTCAAGTCAACCACTCCCAATACAAGGGCCTTTGGAGCTGGGTGTAAATAAATTAACAGCAAAGGCCCTGGGAAGCAAGCAGTGAGGCCTGAATGCTGGGCAGCTGATGTTAACTATTTTAGGGTTAGCATCAGGCCTGTGTGTTGGCTGTCTGCGCTATTACCTTCTCTGTCTGTAGATCCAACAGCTGTGAATCAGAAATGTTGGGGCTACAACACCTGGGGCTTGAGGATGTGACTCAGTTGGCCACAGTGTGGCCCTCGCATGTAGAGGCCCTGGGTTTCATCAGCAATTTTTCATAAACCGTGTGTGGTGGATGATCTTGGCTCTAAATTTGACACACCTGGGAAGAGGGCCTCTATTGAAATTCTGCCTCCATTAGATTGGTCTGTGGGCAGGCCTTTGGGGCATTTTCTTGATTGCTAATTGATGTGGGAGGGCCTGGTCCACAGTGGGAGGGGCCACCTCTAGATGGCTGGGCTTGGGCTATAGATGAGGAGCAGTCAAGCAGGCCTGAGGAAGGGAGCCATGGTTCCTCGTTCCTCCGAGGTTCAGCTTCAGCTCCTGGCCCAGCCTCCTGACTTCCCTCAGTGACAGACTGGGCCTGGGACATACAAGTCAAATAATCCCTTCCTCCCCGAATTGTTTTTGGTCAGCATTTTATCACAGCAACAAAAGCAAACTACAACACTGGCTGTGAAGTACATCCCCGTATACCAGGACTTGGGAGACGGCGGCAAGAGGACCGGAAGTGCAAAGCCATCCTCAAACACCTCGAGGCCAGCCTGAGCTACCTAAGGCCCTGCTTCAAAAACAATCAAACACCTCGAGGCCAGCCTGGGCTACCTAAGGCCCTGTTTCAAAAACAAACAAAAAACTGTGCTGAACCCGGGAAACATCACTTTACTTTTTAAAAAGAATTTCCTTTAAAACAATTTTGACATTATTTTAGAATTGCGTATTTATATCCACACATGTGTGTACATGACACACATACACACATGTGTCAGAGCACACACATGCGGAGGTCAGAGGACAGCCTGCAGGAGCCAGTTTTCTCCTTCTACCATGTGGTTTCCTGGGATTGATTCAGGGTGGCCGGCTTGGTAGCAAGCACCTTTATCCACTGAGTCATCTTGCGAGTACCATTCTTAATTTATTACTAGCGTGTGTGCTCTGATATGCACGATATGCACGTGGAGGTCACAGGACAACTGAGGGGAGTCATTTCTTTTATCACGTGAGTCCTGGGGATGGAGCTCATGTTGCTAGCAAGGGGCCGCCTTTCCCCACCGCACCATCTCGCTAGCCCTGCAGACATTATTTTTTAATCATTACTGAAGCCAGGGGTGTGAGCATTACACACTCTACACAAGGGTTTTGATATTGGGGGGCTCTGGAGTCCAGTGCCCTGAGGTTCCCCAAGAGCAGTCATTTGACCTTTCTCGGGGGTCCACGTCTTTGACTGACACCTAATCTATAAAATACTAGATGAATTAATTTTACTTAAAGCCACTGCGGGGAGATGCCCGGGGATGGAGATGCAGATGAGGTGGCTTTGCATTAGCAACATGCCAGCCCTTTGCACCGTTGACCCTACTTTTGCATATTTGGGGGAAAGCTTAGTAACAAAAGGTCAGAGGGCAAATGAAAGACAGTTTCCCTCTGCTCCAGGTGAAGGAAGGAGCAGGCAGCCTGATCATCCCAGAACAGCACAGGTTCCAGGCCTTCCTGATGCTCTGACTCAGTTTGGAAGCCATCAGCAAAGCCCTCGCTGTAAGGGTGCAGCAGCCAGGGAAGTGAGTTGGCCGCAGTGCTCTGGGAGCCTGAGGCTATTTCCTGTGCTGGGGGAGGGAGGAAGTCCTCTCTAGGGGAGAGCCACGGGGTACCCATCATGGAGCTGCACTTTCAGGACTGTTCCATTCTGGGCCTGGCTCAGCACACAACACCTGAGAGCAGCCTGCATCACCCAGAGGCCTCCAGAACTTTCCAGCCACCGAATGTGAACAACTAAGGAAGCGTGTGCAGCCAGTAGGGTTCCAGGGCTAAGTGGAGTGGACAGGGGGCTTAGAGTCAGAACCAAACAGACCTCTGGCTTAGCTGACTCGCTGAGGCACCAGGTACGGGGTGGAGCCCGGCAGCCAACAGACACCACACCCCTCATGGTCCATCTGCTCTTCTGATTCAGGACACATCAAGAACCAAGAAAAAGGCTCTTTCCCCCAGGAGCCAACACACTTAGGACACCCTGATTTGTCAGGGACCATCCACAGTCACAAAGCCTGGGCGCCACTGGACCTCTCCGAACCCTCACTTCTGCCCCAGTGGGGCCCATTGTCCTCATCAGCCCACAGCACAGATAAGAAACATGAGCCAGGAACCAAAGTCATGTGACCTCCGACAGCCCTCGAAGGAGTCTTAGCAACTTTGCATCGATCTGATCCATGAGTCCTGATCTGCTTGCCGCAGGACTGGCAGTTCCACTCAGCCCAGTCTCCAGATAGCCAGCAAGCCAAGCCAAGGCTTTCGAGTTCTACACATGATGCTCTGACTTGCACAGTCAGCGGGAAGGACCACTCAGGTGCCTCCAGGAAGCATGCATGACGGAGAAAGGAGCAAAAACAGAGACTGGGGGATGTGGCTCGTCTCTGTAGAGCACTGGCCTACCTTGCACAAATCTCAGGGTTCCGCCCTTAGCACCTCGTAAACTGGATGTCATGGAACATGCCTATAATCCCAGAACTTGGGAAGTGGGAACAGAAGCATCGGGAGTTCAAGGTCGTCCTTGGCTACAGAGAGAGTGTGAGGCCAACCTGGGCTAAATGAGAGAGGAAGAAAGAAGGAGAGAAGAGAGAAAAGGAATGATGTGTGGCAGGGGGAGCGAACGCCCCTTTACGTCCTGTACTTTGTCCAGTTCTATTTTGCTGATGTATAGGCCCGAGAGAGGAGCACTGACCGTCCCACTTCTAAGGTCGTCACATAGAGGGGCTGCCACGTGTGGGGCCTGTCAGACACAGTTGGAGGTTGCAGCTCTGGGGTGTCTGGAGACACTCTGGCTGTGTGTTGTAAGGCTGAACGAAGACTCGGACCCCAGGTGCCCCGACTCCAGAGAGGCCTGGCATTGCCAGCATGTGAGCTGCATTTCTTGCACTTGGCTCACCACCTTCTGGGGCTAGCGAGCCCTGGGGACAAGGGAGTGCTGCTGATCGCAGGGTTGTACGGTGCCTCTGCTCCGCTGAATGATAGCGACAGTGAGCCTTACAAGCTAGGATGATGGGGCCCCTCCAGCCCCGCTTCCTCTCTGATCAGGCCTCTGCCCACTTTTCCTGGGGCACCTGGAGACCTTATTTGTCTAACGTAGGCTCATTAAGGCTTGTCCTTAACGTGATACAAAGGGCAACATCTCTGAATGTCATGTGTGTCCAGCAAGTCAGCTTACTTAGGATACAGGCCTATTTTTAGTAGCACCCAAAAAAGCCAGTTACTATATCACAGCACCTCATTTGTCCCCATTTGTTTACCGGGCTGTGTCCCATACTGGCTCCAGGGTATCCAGGCAAAGGCAGGGACCAGGTCTCTTTCATCTCCATACCACACCCGGCCTGGCACAGAACCAGCATGCCATGTGTTTGCTGGAAGGATGAGGTTTTCATTGTCCCCTGCAAATGGGCTGCTGAGAGCAGGTGTTCTCAAGCTGAAGTGGAGGTGACTTCAGGGACTGGTCCATGACTCCCTCGAGAAATGCTGTAAAAAGCTCATGGCAGTGGGAGTTGGGGGAGGCAGTGCCCTGGGGCACACCCGTGGCTGGTGTGTGTGTGTGTGTGTGTGTGTGTGTGTGTGTGTGTGTGTGTGTGTGTACTCTGTGCCCAGGACATATTTGTGTTCAAGGAGGCACTTCATGCGTACGTGTGTGTGATTGTGTGGCGTCTGTGGTTTTCATCAGTTTTTCAGAGAGTGTGGACCCAGCAGTGTAAGGAGAGTGGAAACAGACTGAAAAGCAGCAAGCAATGGTAAGGGGCCTCTCTGCATGACCTCAGGAAAGTCAAGGCTGGTTCTGTACCCTTGAGCCAAAAGGGAGTCAGAAGAGGAAATGCATCAGACCCACTGAGGCAAACTGATAGTGAGCACTACCAGCATTTCTGTCCCCAACCCAGCACCCAGGGGATCTGATACCTTCTGGAGATGACCATGGACTCCTGGGGAATTCCAGGTTAGAAGGGGGAAGAACCCACTGAACCTCACGAATGCCCAGGGCACTCTCAGGGAAAGGGCCACCAACAGGGTGTGATCAGCAGCAGCCAGGATCCTAGAACCCCTTAATCCTCTTCTCTGCATGGGATAAACTTGGACAGCTCATCCACTAGAAGAGAAATGAGAGCGCTCTTGACACATCTCCGGGCAAATAAATTTGGAAACGCAGTTGGACAAAGTGGATAGTTTCTTGGATACGGTTTACCAAAACTGACTCCCGTAGAAACAGCGAACATAAATAGGGCTGGTGAGATGGCTCTGCAGGTAAAGGGGCCTGCCACCAGACCCAGCCACCTGAATTCAGTCCCTGAAACCCGTGTGATGGAGGGAGAAAACGGACTCCCAGCAGTTCCTCAGCATAGAAAGAAGAGAGACCTAAGGCGAGCCGCACGCACAGGAGAATCACGGGGAAAGCATCACTTAGGAATATGCCGGGAAAGACCTTCATATGCAATCAAACTGATATTGCCACCACAAGGAAATATACATTGTGGCCAAGTGGAGTTTATACTGGGAATGATGACTGTACTTATATACTTACACTTAGATGACCTCTTACTATTTAAACCAATATGCAACAGGTTTAGGAATAAGCTCATATTTTCTCATAGGCACACACATGACTTTTACGCCAATCAAGTCCCATTCCTAATAAAACTCTCAGAGAAACAGGGATGGATACCTTCTGAGCATAATAAACGCATACATCTAAAGCCTACGTGAGCATTTGAGGTCCTCCTACCATGGTCAAAAGCAAGGCAAAGGGGACTGAAGAAGATGGTTCTTCGGTTAAGAGTGTCTGTTCTTCCAGAGTATCAGAGTTCAGTTCTCAGCATTTACACTGGGTGACTCACAACCAACTGTAACTCTAGCACTGGAGGATCCAACGCCCTCTTCTGGCCTCTACAGACAACTGCAAGCACACGGTGCACATACCCACACACAGTTACACACACACACATATAGTTAAAATAAGTTTTTTTTTTTTAAAGAGACAAAGATGATTGGGTGGTGGTGGTGCACACTTTTAATTCTAGCACTGAGGAGGCAGACAGCAGGCAGATCTCTATGAGTTCAAGGCCAATCTGGTCTACATAGTGAGTTCCAAGACAACCAAGCATAGCTAAAGCTACATAGAGAAACCTTGTCTTAAAAACAGAGAGAGAGAGAGAGAGAGAGAGAGAGAGAGAGAGAGAGAGAGAGAGGCCTACAATCTCCACTTTGATGTAATCTTTCATTTTAGGTATCAGCCAATGCATTCAGAAAGACAAGAGAGGCCTGTTTCGGAACACTAGCATGGGCAGAACTGGATCTCACCTGGGGTAGCCCCAAGATCAAACATGGTAAGTGCTTAGAAAAGTAGTTGGATGAGTGACAGAAGAATGAATGGCTCATGCTGACCATGACAGGAAAGGTTTAGTAAATGCTAGAGACAAAACCCACAGAGGTAAATTTCAGTGAATTAGTTCACTCAAAGTGCACTGTGGGATAGAACTACCATTTTAGTCACTTACAAACAAGCAAACAAGGGTCCAAAAAGAGGTTAAATGACTTGCCCTAGCCCACTCTTCCTATCTTCAGTCCCTTGCTTGCCGTGGGCCTGTGGACCAAGTGTCTCCCACAGTAGATCAGCGCCTAGGCTCAGCCATTGACCGACTCTGCTTTTTCCAGAAACTTACTCCACCTCTCTAGGCCTTCGAGTTCTCCTCTGTAAAATGGGAGTCAAAAACCGTGCCTGCCTACTAGGGTGAGAGGTATATCCCACGGACCAATCCAAAGATCTGACCTCCCAAAACTGCCTTCACCTGTTGGTATGCAGCATCTTTCTCGTTGTTGACCCTTTTTCTCCTGTGGCTTTTACCAGGCTCGTGGCCAGCTGACTAAAGGCACATCATTAGAGCCAAAGCCTAGTATCAAGATGGAGGTCAGCTTAGGTCTCAGGAAGTCCCACTATGAAGGAACGGAGAGGGGAGACCCCCAGAGGTGACCCCACAGCTGTCGCTACAGACCCATGGAGTCCCTTCTGTGACACTTGTCCCCCCACACACACCCAGAGGCCTCACCTTCCCAGTAGATTCCCAGAGCATCACTCGCCGCACCTGAGCAAGGGCCTCACCTAGTGACTTTCCTACAAACACAATCTGGAAAGGGGTCACCAGGAAGAAGATCACAGGCCTTTCCCCTGCAGGGAAGGTCGGGTCAACAGCAATGAATCGGGCTGACAGGATGTCCCCTTGACATAAGAAGAGAATGGCCTCACACTCCCGTAATCTCCCAAACACCTCTAGCCTGATCTAACCATGAGAAAAACATCAGAAAAACACAAGTTAAAACACGGTGGCATTGGCCTGTGACCCCTGAAGATGCTGTGGCGAGGAAGCTGTCTAGTTCCAGGCCAGCCTAAGTTACATGATACCCTGTCACAGACATAAATTAAACAGGCTGTATATAACATATCTATAGCACCTATTTCTAACACAGTACCTCAAGGCTATTAACACACACACACACACACACACACTGGAAAAGCACAGACTTTTCTTAATGACCAAGCATCAGGATCAAGTACATATGCTCTGTTAATGCCCCGGGTCCATAATAAGAGAGAAGCGGGCTACTGAGTTACTATCATAGTACTTCTATAAATGAGAAACTGGAACCCCCAAAATAAAGTTTATGATTAAAAAAACAACAACACAGGTTACTAGGCTTTCCCATGGTCATTAAGCTGCCCATCTGCTGGCCACTGAGCCCCATTTGCCAAGAAAAACTATAAAAAGCACCTCCCACCAGATTTGGCTTGGAAACTATTTCCCCGGAAATCCTCACCCTCCACCCTCACCTCAGAGAGAGAGAGAGAGAGAGAGAGAAACTGTGAACCTGAGAGAGGTGTGAGAATTCCCCACCAGGCGTGACTTCAATCTTAATGAACACAGAGACCACTGATACCTGTGGATGGCTTAGATTCCTAATTGTCTTTTCAGTGGAAAGCTGCCTGAAACATCAACACTGCCTCTTCCACTATAGTTATCACCTCTAGCCAAAACACACAAAATTGTCACCAAGCAGGTCTTTTCCCAAAGGTTGCCCACGAGGACCCTGCTGGGGGAAAGGTTAATGCCACCACGACTCTCAAACAACATCTTCCAGCCAGCATCGTGGCCCTTCCTACGCACCAGGCACCAGATACCAGATGCCAGCAAGCCTGGAGCCATCGGGGCATCTGGAAGCTGCCAGCAGGCTTGCTCCTGAGCCTGCCACAAGTATGGACTGAGCTGCTCTAAAATCAGGAAACCTGGTTAGGTTCTTGTTTGCTCCCAGGCACGCTTTCTAACTAGTAACCGTGAGGCTGGGCGCAGAGCCTCCTGCTGCTTCTGGCAGAATGTTGCTGAACACCCAAGTGACTGACGGGGGCATTTGCCCAACCCCCAGCAACAGAGGCCAAATGAAGGCACGGGCTGAGCTTAGGCCGAAACAGCCTGTGTCCCTCTCACCTAGGTGCCCCCCATCCACTACAGCATGGGTGAGGGGCTGGTGGAAGATCACTTAATAAGCGTGCTGGTCCACCTGCGGTGACTGTAAACTCAGAGAGGAAATGGGCCAGCCTCCTGACAGCCAAGGCAAACCACCCTGTAGCATGAGACACACAGCCTCTTCCTTAGTTTCAACACAAAGTCCCCAACAACAGGCTCCCAGGATGCCACAGGGCCACTGTCTCACAGCCTCAGGGGTAAGATCTTCAGATTCTAGTAGCCTTCCTGACATCTTTGGGCACACGCCCCTCCACCGACTCTACTCTCAGAGGGCAAAGACATCACTTCCACTACCTCTGGGGTGTCCTGGGGAACCTGACCATCCTTTGTTATGCTAACAGCGACCCTCGGTGGGAACTGAAAACCGCCCCCTCAGGATGGTTGCAGCCACTGTCTCTGGCTAACCTCCCCTGTCACCGGGGCAGGGGCAGTCCCTGCTGCAAACTCCTGAAGAAAGCCCTGCACCGGGTCCCCAGGCCCAAGTCCCCGCCAGGGCTCGAGGGCCAGGCGGGGGGAGCCTCCACCGACCTTCGATGGGGTTCAGATAGTCATAATCGAAGAGGATGGAAAAGTCCAGCTCGTCCTGGGGACTGCCCCCAGGCTCGTGGCCTGGGCCGTCCCCACCGTCGGGGTCGGGCTGCGGCTCCGGGGCGTCCATGGCTGGGGCAGCCGGGCTGCGGGGCCTGGTAGGGTCGCGGTGAGAGGAGGAGTCTCGCGCGGACCGGCGTCACCGTGTCTGGGGCGCACGCCGGGGCCGGGGATGACTCGCAGCGCAGTGGGTCCTGGACGCGTCCGCGTCCGGGGAGCGGGTGACGGCGCGAGCTTCCTGCTCAAGGCACCTGTTGCAGCCTGGAGGGGGCGGGGGCGGGACGGCGGTGGCTGGCGGGGCGGGGCGCCGCCCAGACGGGGAGGGGCACAGCCCGGTCTGGCCTGAGCGACAGGCCCGGGCAACTTCTGCTTCACCTGCCAGTGTCTGATCCACGGTCCCGCCAAAAGCTGCTGCTCGCGAGCTCTACCTTAGGGACCACTCGCTGAGCCTTTCCTGGTTCCTCTCCTTCGCAGGCGAGGGACGCCCTGTCTTCTCTGGCATGCCCACAGCTGTGGTGCTGTTCCAAGTCTCTGATTTGCAAGCCCCGACCTCAACTGACCAGACCTGGGCCATCTACCCGCTGCCACCTGGCGTATAGAGCCACTGTAGCCTTATTGGGGCAGATAAGGGATAAAGATCACGACCCGTTTTGACCACCGGGAGAGGACTTGGTACCAGGGGAAGTGACACGCGAAGAGTTTGATTGATGCTGATCTGGGGACCCTGTCCTGACAGTGAGAACAGGAAGTGGTCTGGTGTGTGGGAGGTAGGGCTGACAGGTAACTCATACATCCGCCTGATGAAAACTGTAGATTACCTGACTCCTCCCCATGGCTTTTGGTTCCATAAGTCTGGGTTCAAGCCCAGAAATATTGGATCAAGCCCCCAGGATGAAGATGTGATGGCTGCTGAACACAGCAAAACCCAGGACCACCCTCCTGGGAACCTCTCATCTTACTTATAACTTCTCAAACTGAGAAAGTAGGTAGCAGAGGAGAGTCGGGCAGTGGTCCCCAGTGTCCCTGGCTGGTTACAGCCACCAGAACAATTTTATAAAGGCCAGACCTTTACCTGGGGCCACATGTGGGGAGGTGATTAAGACTTCAGGAAATCAAAAGATCAGAAGTCTGGGGAGGTGGGGGGGTGCTCAGGTCCTGGTCACAACCCAGGCTTGAGAACAATGACTGCACTCCTGCAGTGTGGACTAGGAGGAAGGGGGCAGAGGGCAGGTCTCTTCAGGAGGAGCCACTTCTCCACCATGGAGGTTTGCTTTCAATCTCCCCATCACTGAACTGGGCGTAGTCAGGCATGGACCCGACAGGCAGAGGTGGTAGGATTGCTTCCAGTTTGAAGTCTGCCTGGGCTACAGAGAGAGAAACTCACCACCCAAAACAAACAAGCAGCTCTCACCACTCTCCTCACAAATATTTGGTGAGTACCTGCTGCAAATGCTGAGAGGCAGGCGGGCGGGCAGAGCATCGACAAGGTCACTCCTCTGCCCTCAACAACTCTCAGTAGGGTTTCCCAACACTCAGGCACACACCAGAATCTTGTAGAGACCAGTTACAACATTCGGCTCCCCGAGACCCACCGGGCACCAATTTAGCCTGGATCCTATCCACTTATCCCACCAAGCACGATTCATGAATATTCAACGGGACATAAACTGTGACTGAGGCGATCGTGACTCGTCCACATATCATGGATGGTTGGCCCATGGGGCTCCTGGCATCTGCATTCTTAAAAAAGCTCTCCATACACTTCCAAATGAGAGGCCAGAGGTGGCAGCCACTGGTTTAGACTCCAGCCAAGACCTTGCTATCCACATCTCTAGAAGGAAATGGATCTTCATGGGTCCTTACAAGAGGGGGCCCAGGCCAGACTCTGATGTTCAGTCAAAGAGAAACAAGAGAAACACTGTCATACAGATGAAGAAAAACTCTTGAGTTCCCACCCACCCCACCCTTTCTTTCCCATCCCTCTACCCCAGGGGTTCTCAACCTTCCGAAGGGTTTGTGCCTTTAATACTCCTGTTGCGGTGACCCCCCCCACCATAAAATTATTTTTGTTGCTACTTCCTAACTGTAATTTTGCTGCTGTTATAAATCACAAATAACTGTGTTTTCCAATAGTCTTAGGTAACCCCTGTGAAAGGGTCGGTTGATGCAGAGGGGGGTCGCGACCCACAGGTTGAGAACCACTGGTCTGCCCCACCTATGATCACTGAATGCTTCTGATCAAGTGGGCATCCATTGCCTGTGCCAGCCAAGACCCCTTCCTCTGTTCTGGTAACAGCTCCCCCGGGGTGCTCATCTGGGAAGCTACTTTCTCGTTGGTGTTGGGAACTGAACAGTAGGCCGTTATTCCACCACTGAACTATACTCCAGCCCCTGGGAAGCCGCTCTTAAGACGATCTTGGTAGAAATAGCAACACAGTTGTCCCATCGTGCCTGATAAGGAAGAGAATGAAATAACCAGGCCTGGCCAATCAGAGAATTCTATCTCCAAAGATCTATGAGATCCACTAAGGTGGGGGCCATGACCACCTCATTCACAGCTTTATGTACAGTGGTGTGTTCATGAATGGCGCTTGGGTGGATAGTTGGATAGTTGAATAAAGAGATGTTTGGACAGATGGATGGAATAGGTGGGTAGATGTATGGATGGACGGATAGGTGGCTGGATGGATAGGATAGATGGATGATAGATAGATAGATAGATAGATAGATAGATAGATAGATAGATAGATAGATAGATAGATAGATAAGAATAATATATGGACAGGTAGGTGGGAGGGAGGGATGGAGGGATGGATGGCATGACTCTCTTTGTATGCATAAGTTTCTCTAACTATCCTTCTCTCTAAGGTTAAACTTAACCACCCAACAGCTAGGACAAGAACCTACTTCCCTCTATGCTGTCCCCAAGAGTAATCTAAACTAAGGGAGGGAAGATGGCTTCTCCACTGAAGGAGTGCTCCCCACACGCCAGCCTTGGAAAGGACCATTCCCCGCTTTCCACCCAGAACACTGACTTGGTTGTCCTTCAGAAAAGCGGGCGTCTCCTCAGGCCATCCTAGATCTGAACTCTGCACCAAAGCAGTTTACTGCAGGGAGGGTTCAGACCAGACCCTGACCCAGGCAATGCTCTTGTGGGAGCTGTGGAGCAAGGGAGTTTTCTTTTCTCAAGGCTGGCTTGAAGGCTGGGGCCTTGGGCTGAAGAAAAGTATATTT
Organism: Myodes glareolus; assembly: GCF_982192425.1. Taxonomy (NCBI): domain Eukaryota; kingdom Metazoa; phylum Chordata; class Mammalia; order Rodentia; family Cricetidae; genus Myodes; species Myodes glareolus. The sequence goes on along the minus strand of NC_142035.1, from coordinate 10,444,609 downwards.
TTTTATTCCAGAATAAATAATGAAGCTCTTCAGAGAAAGGATGGGAGCAGAAAACATGCCTTTCTGCACTGAAGGCCCGGGTAGAGTAGGAGCTCCATGACCCTTCTCTTGGTCTGGGGCTGATATCCTTTCTACGTCCCCAGCCTCCACAACAGAAGTTAGGGGGAAGCCAGTGAAACCACTGGGTTTGAAATGTGCAGCGAACATTGGTACTGACCGGCCAGGAGTTGAGCAAGATTCCAGCTCAATTCGGTGACTACTGACCCCGATTACAAACACGGATAGTGCTGCAGAAGGAAAGCAGTAAGCCATGATCACATTAGGGAACTCTGGTGTCCACAGGGAAGGCAGGGAAACTTCCAGCTCCCTAAAACTGGGACCATTAGGTTGAACAAGTTAGCCAAGGAATCGTACGAATGAAAGCCCTGAGGAGGAGACTAAGAAGCACTGGAGGACACTGCAGGGTCAGGTAACAGTCACAGAACAACCTACCATGCCCAGCTCTGCCTCTGGGTCTCTCTGGGATACGCAAGCTCAGAGAGCCCACTTTGGTATCTGCAGAGATCTCAAAGTGAATGATGTATCCAAAGCCAATCCTTGATGTTCTGCCGTTTTTTTCCTAATCCTCAGGCCATGTGTTGCCCTCCCATTTGCCCACCAAAAGTCAGAACAGTCCTGCTTCCTCCTCGTTCCACATCCAGACTCAGAATCTGAGGGTAGCTCTTTTCCAAACACATCCCAAACCTGACCATCTCTCACCAACTCTACCATTGCTCTCCCTGCTCACCATCCAAGACCCCATTACCTCCCTCCCGCATGACCACAGCTGCTGCCTCTCTGGATCTGCTGTTTCCACTTGTGCCTGAACACAGAGCAACAAGAAGGGCTCATTAAAAATATACAGCTGGGGCCTGGAGAGATGACTCAGCAGTTAAGAGCACTGGCTGCTCTTCCAGAGGACCTGGGTTCAATTCCCAGCACCCACGGGGCAGCTCACAACTGTCCGTATCTCCAGTTCCAGGGGCCTGGCACCTTCACAGACATACATGCAGGCAAAATCCCAATGCACATAAAAATAAATAAGTCTCTCTCTCTCTCTCTCTCTCTCTCTCTCTCTCTCTCTCTCTCACACACACACACACACACACACACACACACACACACACACACACACACGGCCTTGGAGAGCTGTCTCCATGAGTAGAAGCCCTGGTCTTGCAGAGGACCTGAGTTTGGTCCTCAGCACCTACGTGGTGACTCACACCCACCAATGACTTCAGTTCCAGGGGGTATCTAACGCCCTCTTGTGGTCTCTATAAGCACTGCATGCACATGGTGCACATACATACATTCATACAAAACATTCATACACATAAAAATCAATCTTAAACAGACACATACCTGGGACTCAGCACTTAAGAGTACATACTGCTCTTGCAGAGGTCCTGAATTTAGTTCCCAGCACCACGTCAGGCAGCTCACGATTGTCTGTAACCCCAGCTCCAAGGGATCTGGTGCCCTCTTCTGGCAGGTGCTCATAAACATGTGCACAGACACACAGACATACACATGTTATTAAGACTATTTCAAATATGTCCATGCATACATACATGTAGCAACTCTCCAGTAGCTTCCTGCTGAGTTTAGAATAAAACAGAAAGGCCAAGTTCTAGGTCAGCTCCCCTAGCTGTCTTGAGTATCTCTCTCTCCCCCTCTCCTTCCCTCCCTCTCTCTTCCCTCTTTCTCCCCTGTTCTTTTTGCCTATGGATCAGTCACTTGCTCTGAAAAATGCCCAGCATGACCCCATCACAGGGCCTTTGCGCCTGCCATCCCTCTGATACCACCCTTCTTCAGCAATGTCTTAGCTCAGACATCACCACCCCAGAGAGACTCTCCCTGCCTGCCCCTCAAAGGAATGACACCCTGGGCACTCTCTGTCCCTTCTCATGCTTCCTGTCACTTATCCCTGACCCTGTGGCATTCTTTATGTGCATATTTGTTTAATCCATTTGTTACCTATTCTTAAACTTGAATGTGAGTGCTTGGAGATCAGGGGCAAGGGGTGTCCATTGTCTGCATTTGACTACCTAGTGTAGCCAGTTTTAGCAAATAGGAACATAAGATACCCAGTTAAGTTTGAACTTTAGACAGTTAATCCTTTTTAAGGCATAGGTCCTCAATATTGTATAGAGAAACAATTACATTCATTTTTTCAGTGTTTACATGAAAGTCAAGGTGTGTGTACATGAGCATATTCACCTGAGCACGTGTGATGCCTGTGGACAGCCTCAAGGTTTCCTCTCATGTGGTCTGTCTTCTCATTTTGTTTTGAGACAGGGTCTCTCTCTGTCCTGGTGGAACAGTGAGTGCCAGGGACTCACCTACCCACACCTCTCTAGTGCTGAATGGGCAAGCACATGGCATTATGCCCAGAATATTTTTTTCTAATACGGATTTTGGGAATGATCTCAAATCTTCATGCTTGCAGGGGAAGCACTCTATGAATTTAACCATCTCCAGAACCACTGAAAGTCAAACTTATTGGCTTCCCGGGTCTTCACCTGTCCTTAGGTCTTCAGTGAGACCCAGGACATGGAAGGATGGTGATGGGATGATGGGCCCAGTGCTTCCCCCTGGGGGACAGATGAGGGACAAACATAGGAAGAATCGCTCCCTGCTTGGCTGGCATGATGCCACTAGACTGGTAGATTGGCAGCTATGACAAACAACGTCACATTGCACGTCTGCACCCAAGCCCCAAGCATGGGTGTATGACCTGCCACTGTTTCTACATCAATGTTTCATCTCATGCAGTGGTTTCAGGGATGCACTGCATACACACGGTGTTTTTAAAAAAGTGGAGAATCTGTTCTGTGTATAGGGAAATGTCCTGCTAAGTTCATCAGGGAGTCCCTGAGACAAGTAACAAAGAAAAATAGTAATAAAAATTCATATTAATTCTACAGAGAAGGAGCCAGGGAGACACACAGGCTACAGTTGGTCACACACACACACACACACACACACACACACACACACACACACACACACACTTCCAAACTGACCTTCCAGAAGGCCAATGGTTCCCATGGGTACAAATACAAATGCCTCCCCAGAGCCAGTTTTGAGGGCATAAATAAGCACAGGCCAACTCAAAGTCCCTGGGCCCCATCTGATCTCTTGCCTGAGTATGAGACGCTGAGCTTTTCTGTGCCTCAGTTTCCCTCACTGCTAACGAGAGTGATAGCCAGCATCAGCTTCCTGGGGTGTGGCATGTATGGCCACCAGCACCCCACGCTTGAGAGGACCCACTTGGGAGACCCCCGAACATGGCTTAGTGCTCGGCTATTGCATCACTGAATTCTCGCCGACGGTGGAGTGGACGCTGAGGTTTTTCTTCTGTGTGGTACCCGGATTCTGGCCACAAGCCCCATATCCTGATGCCGGCCTCTATGACTCCTGATGGCAAAGGGTAGGTGCTCAGCACTGTAAATTCAACTGGAACAGAAAAACACTCTCTACTGGATCTCCAAAGCAATCACTCTCTGGCTTCAGTGCACTCTGGGCTTCATGGCTGCTCTAGATGCTAATAGTGTGAACCATTGACAGAGATGGTTTGCTGTCAGGGTCTGGCTGAGGAGTAGGAGAAGAGGATCTAAATCAACAAGCAGGCTGATGCACACCTATAATCCCAGTACTTCAGAGGCCGAGGCAGGAGAATCACAACAAGTTTGATGCCAGCCTGGGTATCTCAAGATACATTGCTGGACCACCAGCCTCACAAGAACAAAATTCAAGAGGTGACAAACCCCTAACTCCATTGTCTTATAATCACTTAGTGTGTGCACATATGGAGGTCAGGAGACAATTTTGCGGAGTTAGATCCATCTATTGTGTGGGTTCTGGGATTTGAACTGAAATTCTTAGGCTTGGTAGCAAACATTATTAACCTGAAGAGCCATTTCATTATCCTTAAACTATATTTTTATGCCTTGTTTATTAAAGCCAAATTATATACAAAACCAAAAACTTTCATGACAAACAAACTCCTGAAAGTTAAAGTCCACACAGAGATGAACTGAACTCTGGAGGAAGTGGAAATGCAGACACCCACGCTGCCTTTACTTGAAGCTGCTGTAACTTATATAGCTCATTGAAAGATTTTGGCTTTATTTTTGTTTTTAAAATAATGCATTAAATGTGGCTTACAGTTTGGTGAGCTGAGTTTTTTGTCACTCTGTCACTGACCCCTGGGGTGACTAACTGCACACTCAGGCAAAGCTATTCTCAGGAATGATCTCCTGGTAACCAGGAACATGAGGGCTTTTCCTTTCCTTGGTTCTGGGGCTCCAGTTCAGGCCCCACACACACACGAGGCAAGCACCGTACCACTGAGCCACATCCCCAGTTATTAGATTTGTGAGGCAGGATCTTGTTTTGTAGCTCAGGCTATCCACCTGTCTCAGCGCCTCAGTGTGGGGATTACAGGTGTATGCTATCATATCTAATAGACTTTGAAGTTGGGGGTAATGGGAACAGATTTGAACCAGAGACCGCACCCTGGAGCGCCACTGTTCCCCTCCAAAAACAAGGCACAGAGCGCACACACACATACACACCATTCCCCCACTACTTTTAACTTTCATTGTATTTCCTTTTTTGAAAGAGGGTGTCATGTAGTCCAGGTTGCCCTTGAACTTGTTATGTGTCAAGGATAGCCATGAACTCCTGGTCTTCCTTTCCCCACCTCCAAAGTAGTGGAATTGGAGGTGTGTGCCCAGTTTTACACAGGGCCAGGGATTGACCCACGGCCTCTTGCAAGCTAGGCAAGCACCCTACCAAGTTGTGTCCCCCAATGCCACCACCCCATCTCTCTCCTCCTTCTGTGCAACCAACAGACTTCACCTTTGCCGTTGCCCACTTGGCATGTGATGACATTGCATGGCTGTGCATCTTTCAGATTCTCTGCAGTTTCTGTATGACCTGGAAATCCAAGCACTCTGGCCTCCTGCACCCCAGCTGCTCTTCTCCCTGTCCTGCGCAGCACTGGTGCAAACATTGCATACTCAGGAGAAGGGTTGACATAGGATATCCAGAGCGGACACAAAGACCCCTGGAGTCTGATATAAAAATACCCCTAATGTTTCAGGAAGGACCCTGGCAGCTTCTTTGGTGGGGAGAAGGTAATAGTTTAAATTCAAACAATAAAATAAGTCAGGCATGGTGACCCATGCCTACACTCCCACAAGAACCAGACCAGCCCGGGGTACATGTAAGGTCTTGTCTTGAAAAATTAACTAATTAAAATAAAATAAGTAAGCTGGGCAGAATGGTGCACCCCAATAGTACGAGCACTGGGTTGACAGTCCAAGGTCAGGAAACAGTGACACGTGTGTGGCACACATACACTAGAATAACAGCCAACATGACAGAAAGCACGAGCCACCAGTTAGCCTCATCTGAGGGCTTCAGCCTGGGTTTCCATTATAGCACAAGAAGACCACCCTTGGTGTAGTGATTTCCACCCCGCCACTTCCCACTTCAAGAAACTGGGGCCCACACAGGTGATGATGTTTGTCACCTTGGGTGCCTAACCAGAAAGTATTTCTATGGGGTCCCACGGTGTCCTGGAGAGCACAGTCTGAGAACCACAGGGTAGGGAGACATCACTCCTGCCCGTTCCACTCTACACTGGAAGTCTATCACTTGCCGGAGCCCCTCATCTGCTTCCCCAGCAACGGGTCCAGTCTGACGTCAGGCCTCTCTCTTCAGTCAGTGCTAGCCTTTGAGACCAAGAAGGCTATACCCTCTGCCGCTGAATTTCCCCATGTGACCCTGATTGTGAACTTTGAACCCCTGACTGGGTCCTTCGTGACCTGTCCTGGAGCACACCTATAATGTCAGCTTCCACTGTGTTCCTCTCTGCCCATTGACTGGGTGTCAGGCTGGCCACAGACTACCACAGCACACAGCCTCCTCAGGAGTCTGGGAGTGTTGTTCCTTTCACTGGGAACAGTGTGCAGGCAGAGCCTATCTCCCTGGGGAAGAGGAGGCGTCCTGGCTGAAGTAAGCACCTACTGCTGGTGTTGACTTGTTCTGCTCTCTCTAAAAACACATACTCAAGTCTTCACTCCGGATGCCTAGGCATCAGGACTCATTGAGAAGACACGAATGGGTGAAGACGAGACCGTGCAAGAGCCAAGGAGTCCAGTCCCGAGGCTGGGGTCCTTGGGAGGGAGAGCAATCCACAGAGGCCACCAGAAGACAGAGGCAATGTGTAGGGATGCAGCCACAGCCACAGAAACCAGGACTTCCGAGATATGAGATGCCAGAGGGTAAGCAAGTTCTGCCCTGAGCCTTCAGAGAACATGGCTCTGCCAGCTCCCAACTCCCAGCTGCTGAACCTCACCGCAGTACAGGGGTCTTTCCATCTCAGCAGTACTGTCCGTGATGGTCAGGAGCTGGCCTGACTATACCACACTTACACACATGCACACGCACATACATGCATTCACGTGTACAAGTGCACGCAAGCATGCATACATACATGGGCAGTCTGGCATGCATTTGCCCAAAGTACACTCCTCACAAGGGCAGACTCCCACCCACTGACTCCGTGTTCTGCATTTGTAACAGGAAACGGACAGGTCAGCTGCTTAGGATCTATGAATGTGTGATTGTGTGTGAGTTGTGTATGAGTGTGTATGTGTAAATATGTTTGAGTATGAATGTGTCTGTGTGTATGTTAAAGTATGTGTGAGTGTGAGATTGTGTGTGAGTGTGTATATGAGTGTGAATATATGTGAGTGTATGCGTGAGGGTAAATGAATGTGTGGGAGTGTGAGATCATGTGTGTATGTGAGAGAATGTGTATGTGTGTGTGTGTGTTGGTGTACTAGCCTGTGTATGTACATGTGAGGACCATAAGGTGTCCTCTTCAGTCACTTCCCACCTGATCTTTTGAGCCAGGGTCTCTCACTGAGCCTGGATCCTATAGTTCTGGCTAGACTGGCTGGCCAGAATCCACCTGGCTCCGCCCTCCCCAACACTGGGGTTCCAGGCGTGCGTGCATGTGCTTCTATGCCCAGCTTTTTTATGTGAGTGAGCGCTAGGAATCCAAGCGTGGATCTTCATGCTTGCACAGCAAGCCCTTTGTTGTGGGATGTTTGTACGCCATGTGAAGATATATTTGCTGTGATTGGTGTAACAAAGAGCTGGATGCCCAGTGGCTTGGCAGGAGGCATAGGCGGGACCTCCAAGCAGAGAGAAGAGGTAGAAGGAGATAATCGAGGCGCAGAGGAGACACCAACAAGACATGGAGGGAATCAGACAAGCAGAATGAAAGAGAGGTAAAAAAGCCACATGGTAAAACATAGATTAATAAAAGCAGGTTAATTTGTTATAAGAGCTAGTGGGACAAGCCTAAGCTAAGGCCGAGCTTTCATAATTAATAAAAAAAAAGTCTCTGTGTCGTTATTTGTGAGCTGGTGGCCCAAAGAAAAATCTGACTACAGCTCTTGACACACTGAGCCATCTCTCCGGCCCGGGGCAGCTGTTCTAAACACTACTCAGCTCAAAACTTACAATTACTCTCTCATCTGGAGGGAAACTGAGGCAGGGGAAAGGGAGGTTCCTTGCACAAGGTCACACAGCTGTCAGGTAGCAGAGGTGGATTGGACTCTGGCACCAGCACTCTGGCTGCTGTTGACCTCTAGGGTATTATATTGCCCTGTGACCCCTGGAGACTCACAGAATAGGAGGCCTGACCCCTACCTTCCAGGGACTTACAGCCATGATAAGAAAACAGCTTCAGAAATGTCTGCACTGGAGTGCTTCCTTCTGCGGCTTGGACTTACAAGACTCCCTGCAGGCTGGACTTCCTGGGGAGCCGTGGGTTCAAGTCAGGGAGGAGCTTGGCAGCACTCTGTTCTGAGCCTCTTTGCTGGCCACCCCTCTCTAAAGGCAGTGAAAATGTCCTTTGATTGCCCTAAAATGAGGCAAGGCTAGGCTAGGTGCCTTCTCTGCCTGCCTCAGTTTCCTGTCTCCAGTGATGAGCAGGCCTTCTTCATTCTCTCCTTCCCTTCCAAGATGTGTCAGAGAACGTCTCGGGGTTGGAGAAAGAGCCTAGTGCCAAAGTCTAAGCTATGTGTATGTCAGCTCAGAAGACTGGGTGACGTCAGTAAGTATCCGAGACAGCTGAGCTTGTGGTTCAAATTGACTCTGCCACTTTCTTCCTGGGTAACCGTTGACCGGCTGCTGCTCCCCTCCATGGAGAGATACTACACTACCCTTCAAACACAGTGTCTGTGAGAAGCAAAAGACGTACTTCTAAAGCAGCCGGCCCCAGACAAGCCTGAGTCAACACAAAGTCAACAGGAACAGCAGTGACTCCTCCAGGGCCAGGCTCTATGTCTTTCCTTATGTATGTGACTTTTGGCAAAGCTGGTCTTGCTGTCCTCAGCCATCAGACACCAATGCTGGGTGTGCGCTCACCGCATGTTAAACAGAGCTAAGTCTTTAGTATGCATGGTTTCGCGTGACGCGCGTGACAACCCTATGAAGACTATACTGTCATTATTCATTTTTTGCAAATGAGGAAATTGAGGCTTCTGAAGTCACCCTCTTAGCCCAATCTGTGTCATTGTAAAGCTCCAGTAAGTTTAAGAAATACCTTAAGAGGTCTAAGAGACTGGGGATGTGGTTCAGTCAAGGAAGATGTGGCCCAGCATTCTTGAAGCTCTGAGCTCAGTCTCATATCCCAGGCATGGTAGCTCATATCTGTAACCTCAGTCCTCCAGAGGTAAAGGCAGAAGGATCAGAAGTTCAAGGATATCTTCAGTCACATAATGAATTTGAAGCTAGCCCGGGCTACATGAGAGCCTGCTCCAAAAGAAGCAGGCAGGACATGATCTAAAAAACACATAGTCAAAGAATTTTTGCTGATGTTCAGTTTCTGTGCAACATTATGTATTAGTTTCTACCTTTAATATTATAGGAATCACAGCTAATGTTTACAGTGCACCCATGATGAGAAAGACATTGTGTTAGGGGTTTGTTGGCTCTCACAACCACCCTATAAGAAAAGCCTTCTTAGATTCTCAATCAAGACACAGAAAGGTTAAGTTCCTTCCCTAATATCCCACAGCACTGATGTAGCTAAGCCAATATCCCAGGCCGTGAAACAGTTAGGGAACCTGGGCCTGGGAGGGAGCAAAACTCATCTCAAAATTGTTTATTCCTAAAACACTTCCCAATCACCTTTCTGATAACACTGAACACACCTCCTTCACATCTGTAAGCTCCCTTGGGGCTTCAGGCCAAGGCCACACAGCAAGTATTCTATCCTTTGCTTGGGGATTGCCCCTCCGCACGCTCCCCGCGAATCTGGAAGTCTCATTCAGCTACAGTTGAGTTTAATGACATCCTCGTTGTTTTCTCTGGGGACCCCTCTGCAGGGCACAGTGATTCGCCTACCTCAGGCCAGCTGTCTGTGATGCCTGGAGCCGTCGTCTGTGTGCCGGGCTGCTGTGGCATGTTTGCCAGGAGCAATCTGGCGCCCTGAGTCCTGCACATACAAGCACACTGGCGTACACACGCCTGCTGTTCCCGGACACTAGAACACAGACTGGAAGCAGGACAAGGCATGTGTCCTTCCAGACCTTAACAGAGAAGCAACGTTCTCAGCCCAGAGCAGAGGGACCCAGAAGCCACAGTAAGGCAAAAACAGAAGCCAGATTTCTCCTCTGAATTCTCGCTGTTTCCCTCTCTCTCCCTCCCTCATGTAGCTAAATCTGGCATCTATCTGCCTCCCCACCCCCACTGTCAGAGCGTCGGTGTTTGAGTTTTGGTCTGTTCTGCCATAAAAACCACCCCACAACCTTCACATCTGTGTGGCCTGCCTCCGAGCATCCCTCTGACATCTGACATAATATTAGCATCTTTTCCCCTGTTGTCACTGTGTCATTGCACCACTGCACTTGACCACTCGCAGAGAGCAGGATAAACTAGGACCAGTGAAAAAGTCCCAGGCGCTGGCAGGATCTGGCTTTCAAACGTCCCGCTCCACTAAAAATAAGCTGAGGATGGAGGTGGCTCAAGCACATTTTACCTAACGGGGTGGGCTTGGATCTGGTTTTCAGCAAGAGCCCCCTCGAGCTCACTTGCCAAATTGCCATTGCCTCCGCCCCACCGCACCCCCCCAGGACTTCGGTCCACCACGCAGAGCACAAAACCTACATTCAGCTCGGGTTTTATGACACGAGGCTAACTCCTCCTACGCGGACGTATTCCGCTTAACCCTTCAGCCCTTCCCGAATTCGGCGGTGCCCCTGTCGCTGCACACAGGCTGACCTCACAGACAGCTTCCACTTTAAAGACTTCATTTCTGACGCTGCAGCCCAAACCCCTCACAATCCCAACCAGATGGGCTAGGTTTCATATCATATTCTCAAGCATTAACTCCCTCCCCTAAGAACCAAATTGAATGGCTTCAAGGTTACATCTAAAAGGAAGACGACGGAGCAGAAACGGGGACAGTGGGGCTTCTATGATCCCTTTGGCAGAACAGACTGATGATATCGTACTTTAAATTGGGATCGGGGAGCTGGGAGAGCCCTCAGACACATCCTCAGAAGGGGGAGGAAATGGCTTAAATGCCTTGAATGGCCCAAAGCATCAGTTGATGCGACTACTGGAAAGTGAAGTCTTTCTGTGCTAGTGAATAGCAAAACGTCACGTCTGTTTTATATTTATTATTTTTAAGTTTAATAATAATGATAACAAGGACGATTGCCTCTGCTGTCAAAGCCGAGCAGCAAGACAAGAAGCCAGCAGTTAGCAGCGAGACCCACCTCCCGGTGTCCTGACACACACAGGGAATCCCGCCTGGGGACGCTTCCTAGAGTTACCATCCGCAGCCAGGACACGCGCGTGCGCATAGGTCTATGCATCTACCTGCGAGCGGGGACAGCAGGGGTCCCAGGGGTGGGGGACAGTGGAGCGGGGATGCGATGCGAGGATGCCGGCAGGGATACGGGCAGGAATGCGGGCAGGGATGCAGAGGGCCGTTTGGCGCAGTTACCTCGGTTCGCAGACCCCATAGTGCGGAGGGGCTGGCGGGGGCCCGGTCTGCGCAATGCGGGGCGCTGCATCTGGAGGCGGGCGCCGGGATTGCGGGCGCTGGGCTCAGCGGGCTGGGGACCCGATGCTTCGATCCGGTGGAGCGGCGCAGAAGCTGCAGCACCCAGGCTCTGCTCCGGGGTTCTGGCTCCCCGTGCTCCCGCTCCTGTGCTCCAGCTCCGACTCTCCGTGCTCCCGCTGCCGTGCTCCAGGCTCCGGCTCCTGGCGCTCCGCGGTCGCTTACTCCAGCGGCAACGCGACTTCCTTCCCCGTGCTCCGTGTTTATAGGCTTTCAATGCAGTAAAATAACGGGATTCCCTCACTGTTTCCTCCTGTTTACTCAGCGCCATGGAAACCCCTGGATCCCGTCCATCTCCAAAACTAAGGGCTTTCCTGAAAACTTCACACTCAGGAATCCATGACGTCGCCTCCTCCGCGGCCAGCCAGCTCCGTGGCTCCTTCGGCCGCCAAGCACAAGTCCCTGATTGTTCAGGGCAGAGAAAAAGTCAGGAGAGGGAGGCGCGCAGGGGTGGGGGCGCGGCCCGCCAGGCCCTGCAGGAGCTGCGTGCAAGCTAGCAGACAGCCACCGCCTCCCCCTGCAGCCTTGCCTGAATTCAGCCTCCTGACACCCCTCTTTTCCAGCCGGTACCCCTCAGAGAAAGCTGTTCAGGGTTCCAGCCAGCACCCAGGAGTTGTCTAGGAGCCCTTGGACACTTGCCCAGGGGTACCTTCTTAGGCCCTCAGTGCTTCTGACGGCCCAGATTCTTAAGAGTTCAGGGATGCAGAGGAGCAGGAAGAGGAAGGAAGAGAAATAAATAATGGTGCCTGTGCCAACTGTCCAAGATTTTTTTTCCTCAAAGAGTTTATTTTTAGATTCATTTAGAAAATCCAAGGTTTCCAGTATTTCTCAAAGGGTCCAGCAATAACTAAATGGTCGAAGAGCAGCCGAAACCAGGCAACACATGTGTTTACGCATGCTGTGCATAAACAGGAAAATAAAGGGGAGGGATGTCAGGACCTCTGCAGCCTCGGGAAGAGATGTGTGGGTCGGCACACGTGGCTCCCACCTGTGGGCCACTGCTGGAAGGAGCCGGGTGGACTGCAGCCCACAAGACGTCTGGGCTAGCTTGCAGCTGCTTTGCTCCTCCACCTGCATGTACCATGGGAATTCTGGGCTCGGAGATAAAGCCAGCTTTGAAAGGCACATTTGAAATACTGTTGTGGGCTCTGATAAAAACATGGGAGCACCCCAGACTAATGACTCATCACCCCCTCCCACATGAGACATGAACTGCCAGAGATACTGATGGGGGGGGGGGCTGGTTCCCTCCATGGGACCACTTTGTTTCTCATGCGTTGCCCACGGTGATTCCCCCAAACCCCAGCAGCTCCCAGAACGACCACCAGGACCAATTAGAACCCTGCCTGAGAAAGCCCAACCTCACTTCCACATGGAGAACTCTCCCTGAAGTCTTCCTGCACCCGGTGGGCCTCGGTAGTACAGCTTCAGTAACAGTGTGCGGACCCCAAACAACAGTCATGTCTGTCTACCCACTATGTGTCTGTCTACCCACTATGTGCTGCCTTCCAAATAAACCAGATCTCAGAGCTCCAAAATTTTCTTCTAAGTATACATTTTCGAGACAATTTGAAAAGGCACCAGTTTAGGCTGCAGACGCTAGTGTGTACGCAGTGTGTGGGGATCTGTTCAGTGGAGATCCTGTAGCCTTCAGACTATCACCCACAACAGGAATAGGGCACCCAACCAGGGGTTCTCATGTTGCAAGACTTTTAAGGTTAAAGCAGAGAAAGTCTCAGGAATGTTGGGATCCACCGGCCATCAAACCCATGAATGAGACGCCATTTCTTTTTGCCATACATAGCTCCACAGGTACTAGCCTATGTGTGAACGCCTCTCCTTACTCAGCACCTACTACGTGCCAGACCTAAGATGAAGGTCGGCTCTCAGTCCCCACTCAACCTCTCCTGCTGGTCACACACAGAAGCTGGGAACAGCCAGTCCCGCACAGACCAACATGGCAGCCGCCAGCCACATGCACCTAAGATGAAAGTAACCAATGATTAAATCGAGCGCCAAAGTCAGTGCTTCGACGGCGCGAGCGGCATCCCAGGTGCTCAAAAGTCACAGGAGGCTCCTGGCTTCCTGCACCAGACAGCAAAGCGTAAGAAACATCCCTTCTTCCGGTAAGCTCTCTTGGACAGCGTGGCTCAGACAATCTGGAAGGTTACGCACGGCTCGCGTTGCTTCATCGTTGCCTTCCCACCCAGCGCAGCTAAGAATCAAATGAGTCTGTTTAATGGAAGTGCTGAGGACAGCCAGGTGTATAATAAACGCTAAAAATACCTATCTTTAAAAAATAATAAAGCCTTCCCGCAGCCGAGGCGTGAGTGGTGAGTAGGCAAGGACTGGGCTTGTCTGGATGTCTTCATGTGTCACCTCCAGGCCACCCTTCCTGAGACTAAGCCAGGCCAGCAAGCAAAGAAGCCAGAGGCAGAGTTCTTGCCTGGTGTACAGGGGGCCCCGGGTTCTACCCTTAGCACTTAATCTTATTCATTTTATTTTTCCTTATACTTATTTGTTCGGGTGTGTGCACCGGTGCCATGTGCCGGGACAAGCACAGAGAGGTCGACTTGTGGAAATCAGTTCTTTCCTCCGTCCTGTGAGTCTTGGGATTGAACTCAGGCTGGCAGGCTGGCAGCAAGCACCTTTACCCCCTGAGCCATCTCACTTACCATCGCTCCTTTTATTTGTATTTATTTATTTCAACTTTTTAAGACAGGGTCTTCATAGCCCAGGCTGGTTTCAAACTTAGAATCCTCAAGTCTCCACCTTCTTGAGAACAGAAATTACAGGTGTGGGCTACCATACCCATCCAGAGTCCTTTAAAAAAATAAAACGAAAGAAAGAAAGAAAAATCTGGTTCCTTTATTGTTTCAACTGACTGTGGAGTTGTGAGCCCCATTTACAGATGAACACATCAAGACTCCAAGAGCCCGTGTTCACACAGCCGGCCCCAAGGTGACCCCAACTCTGGCAGCGGCGGAGCCATGTTCTTGGCTCAGCAGCTCCTGCCTCCCCAGGCCTCCCTGGGAACCTCCGCCTCCGAGGCCAGCAGGAAACCAGCATTCTGGGCCTCCTCTGGCCGACTCATTATCGGGGATAATTTTAGACTCGGGTCCCACCCAAGCTCAGGCCTTGGAGGCGAGTCCCCATCTCCACAGGTGCCTGGAGCTGCTGGAGGGGGGACGCCTTCTGGAACTCGGTAGAATCAGCATTAGCCACGTTTTTATGGCCCTCACTCTTTGTCACAGTTAAGCGTTTTTCCCTTTTTAAAGCCCAATTAATACTACCAGGCTGGAGCCGGGGCCTAACAGCTGAGTCACCCAACGTGCCCTCATGAGCCGCAGCTTCAGGCCCCCTCCAAAGCTCTTCTTGAGTTCCTCAGACAATTTCTTTCCTCTCTCACTGCCAGAGCAAGAAATATTTTGTCCTTTTGAACTGAACCACCCACTGTTTTTCACTTCTGTGGAGTAAGTACTCCCCTTTGCTGAGGGGGCGCTCCGAGGGGGGTGGGTGGGGAGCTTCCGCCCACTAAATTATCCAAGAGAACTCCCCAAAATAGAGGCTCTCAGCTGGAGCTCAGCTCGCCAGCATGTGAGGGGAAAAGGCAAAAAAGAAATGGAATCAAAGCAAAGAGAAGGTGTCCAGGTGGCCTCGGGGCAAATGGTCCAGGAGGCTGCTGCCACATCTGGGCTCTGGAGACTCTGAATCACGCGGGACCCTTTTCTCACATGTTCCCCTCCCAACGGCCTCGTAAATAGACCCGCAGGTGTTTCTGCCAGGAGGCCACTGGCTAGCACTGCCCCAGCTAGAGATCTGTGCCAAGACAGGGCAGCTCCGATGGGGCACTCACATGCCCCTTTCTCCTGCTGCGTGTGGAAGCCCATGTCACCTCCATTCAGACACCCCATAAGGGCTTATAAGCTTCTCACCCTCCTATGGCATCCGCCAAGCAACATACATGAAATGCTTACCCTGTGATGGGCCTTAGCTCATTGAACCTTCAACCTCAGGGGGATCATTTCATCAAGCAGAGAATTAATTTAGCACAGAGAGGTTATACAACATGCCCAAGGTTGCCCAGCCAGTAAATGGCAGAGGTGGGATTTGAGCCCTCCCACTTAAGCTGCAGGACCCACCAGTTTTTTGTTTTTGTTTTTTTAACCTACCAGTTCTTTCTGCCTCTTCAACTGCTGTGAGAAACACCCCTCAAAGATCCCTGTGCTCAGCCATGTGTGGTGGTGCTGCTCGCCTGAGATCTCAGTCTCTTGAGAGACTAAGGCAGGAGCAGGGCTGTGAGTTCAAGGTCAGCCTGGGTTACTGTAGTAAAACCCCATTACAAAGCAATAGCAACACCAGTGATCTCTCTGCTCAGCAGTTTTGTGACAAGGCCAGGAGACAGAGAAGGGGCAGGAGAAGGGCCACGTGGATTGTGTGAGCCAATGATACCTGGCTCACAGACAGAAGGGGACAGACAGGTAGGTCTGGTGGCCAAGCCTCTCTTCCTTCCCTGTTGAATGTGGCGATTCCCCCACCTCCAAACATCACCCAGACCTCTGCAGTCCCCGTAACAGTCTCTGCCCCATGCGACCTCCTTCTAAGAGGCTCTGCAGAGTCCTGGGGGCTCCTGATGACCTCTGTCCCTCCTCAAAGGTCTCTCTGCATGACCTGCCTTCAGGAGAAATCGGGTCAGGCTCTTGCCTTGGGTCACACTCACCTTCAGGATGAGTCTGAATCTCACATGGTCCCTCTAGAAACTTCCCAGCCCCTGTAGCTGTCTTGGTTACCCATTGCTGTGTGACGTCAGGTGGCTGCCCTAAGGACATACTCAAGCCCCACCCCCTTCATTCCCTGCGGCTTCCCTGGCCAGAGGCTCTCCTTGGAGAACTTCTCTCTCAGCCTCCACTCCTGCCTAGAATCACTCCCGCCCTGGCCCTTCTGAAGACGAGCTTCTCCCTCCGATCAAGCAGGAAAAGAAGTCAGGGCTAAGTGTACTGGGTACACAGTGGGTGCTTAATAATGTCTGCTTAGGGCCATCTTGCTAGAATAACCACCACACAAATACAACAAGTACACCCCGCCAGGATGTCCCCTCCCTCCAACAAGAAAGTCTGACCACCATTCCGATCTGCAGAGGCTCTTGGCTGGATGTCATCACCCTTGTAGTACAGTGGTTCTCAAACTGTGGGTCTCAACCCCTTCAGGGGTCGGATGACCCTTTCACAGGGTCACCTAAGATCACTGGGAAACACAGATATTTACATTACAATTCATAACAGTAGGAAAATCGCAATTATGAAGTGGCAATGAAAATAATGTTATGGTTAGGGGTCACAGCCTTACAAAGGTTGAGTGGGACCCTACAAGCCATGGCGTGGAAGGCCAGCAGGTGGGATGAAGGACACTTAGCCAAGCCTTTGGAGAGGCCATTTGCCAAGCCACCTCAGGATGGGGCTGGGTCATCTAGACTGTGAGACAAAAACTGACCCTTTAAGTAACGAGTGTGAAAGAAGGCCACCACCATGACCTCCCAGGCCCTAGCTGTCTCCTGTCTGATTGCATCTCCCCTCTGTCCCACCCATGCCCAACTCCAGCCCTCGTCTGGTATGCTTGTCCCCATGTTTCTGTCTTTTTAAAATGTCATCCCATGATTTGGGCGAGGTTGGGACAGAATCTCGCTGTGTAGTCCAGGCTGGCCTTGAACTCCTGATACTCACAGTCTCTCCAGTCCTGGCATGACAGATGTGTGCCACCTTGCCCTGCTTTGGTATTATTCTCCCATGACCCTCCTCTCTGAAATGTGCTCCCCTGAGCTATGGCACAGCCCCATCCCCATCCCTGTGGGGCTCCACCCAATGTCGTTTAGTGTCTACAGCACTGTTTGCTTGAAGTTCAGATTCACTTGTGTCTCGTCTGTCTGCCCCACCTTCCCACAAAATGTCAGCTCCCCCAGGCCAAGGCCCTGGCTTCTCAGCCGGGCTGTGTCCTCAGCACTGGGAGAGAGGCCTGGCCTATGGCCTGCCTCAAAAATGCTCGATGAGTGAATGACAGAGGGCCGGCTTGTCTCGCCTGTTTTGTTTACTGGTCATGAGTCATCTTCCCACCAGACTAGGAAAATAGGGGCCTGTGTGTCCTCCTCGGGGCTTGGCGAGACTTCTAGAACGGGTGGTCCCTGCTCTGTAGCCCTATCTCATGTCTACCTCTGGCAACTCTGGCAGGCTCTCTGGAGTCCGCCACACACAACTCATCTGGGCCTCTCCTAACTCTCTCAGATGAAGCCTCCTATAACCTACTCCCTATTGCCACTGAGGGAACTGAGGTACCGCGCCCCAGGGTCACCAAATAGGAAGCGGCAGACCATGAGAATATGGGAATCGTGGTATGGCTCCTGATTACACTCCTGGGTCCAGGGCTGTTTGTTGACTGAAAAACCGACAGCCCGGCATAACCGTGTGGCCAGCCACCTGCTCAGCTGGCTGCAGGGGACCCGGACCACCCATGGCCCAGGTGTAGCTGGGTGAATGCTCCCTGGGACTAGCAAGCGAGAGGGAACAGGCGGAGGTTGGCCATGGGGAGGCTTTCCCCAAGTCGTGGGATGGAAATGTTCACCTCATCTGGAAAGAACTCCCCGTTCTGTGGTGGTGGCTACGAGTGAGGTGCCTCCCCAGCCCACTCCCTGCGGGGCGCATTGTCTTGCTTTTGATAGCTTCTGTAATCTGTACCTGAAGCAGCTCCTGCCTACTCCCAAAGTAATCCTCAGTGCTGCTTTTTCCAACTCACAAGTGTTGGCTGTTGCTACCTCCCCATCAGCCACTGGTCCCACGGTCCCCAGGCAGGAATGGGACTCAACGGGAGGTTGCCGAGGATCTTGGAGAGAGCTTGGCTGCCCCTGCCAGATCATGGGCTGCTGACTGCGAGTTTCTCCCCCTCCGCAGCTCCAGCAGGCAGAACTGGGCTGGGACAGCCCGCCAGCGGCAGGCAGCCCTCAGAATGCCCCGGGCTCCCCCTCTGAGAGATGGGGAAGATTTTCCTAGAAGCTGGAGAGCTGACGTGGAGGGAGAAGGAACTGGCTCGTGGTCAACTTGCTTCTCTCTCTCTCCTACTGTGGGCAGAAGAAAACCGAGACTGGGAAATTGCCTTTGCAGAGATATGGAAGGGCCTCGTGTAGCCCAGGTTAGCTTGCTCCATAGAGCTAATCCTCCTGCCTCCATCTCCCAAGTGCTGGAATTGCTAGGACTGCAGGCCAGTCACCACGCTCGGTTTCTGCAGGGATGGGACTTGAACCCAGGAGGTCATGTGTGCTAGGTATGCACTCTAGCAGCTGAACCCAAGGCCCAGCAAGACTTTCTGTTGTTCAAGGAAAAACCTGAGATGCCCGTAACTGGAATTTTATTTTTAAATGTTCAGTGCTCCATGGTGTCTCTTTTTGCTTCTTCATTCAACAAACGTTCTGGCATACCTCAAGTAGGCTAGACTAGAGATGTGACTGTGAGCAAAACAGAGGCCAAGGCTTGGCCCGGCTGAGCTGGCAGCCCCAGAGGGTTCACCCAGAGTAGACGACAAATATTCAAGACACTGCTGTGCCCAGAAATGTGCACAGAGTGTAACGCGAAGACAGCACGGGCTGAGAAAGAGGTGGTCTCATTCAGTGGGTCAGAGGGGTCACTGAAGCAGAGCTGAGCATTGCTGAGTGGGGCCAGGGCACAAGCCCTGTGCACTGCTGGGAGTGCGTTGCCTGAGGATGAGGAAGTTCTCAGAGGTCAGGAGCCGCATTCATTCCTCCATCCACGGGACCGGGAGCCGCGTTCATTCCTCCATTGATGGGACAAGGGGCAGCATTCATTCCTCTATTTGTAGGATCAATTTCCTAGACACCTGCTGTGTTCCTGAACTTGAAACGAACCTGAGAGAGACAAGGCATGTCTTCTGGGTGTTCCACACAGCGGGTAAGAGGGATCAGCCGGCTGCACAACGCAGGGTCCAAATGCCTGACGAAGACTTGGGAGCCTCACAACACGTGGGGCCATGCATAGCCTGGTTGCGGGGCGGGGAAGTGAGATGATCTTCACAGACAGCAATAACCAACAAGGTTTATTGAGTAATCACACTGTGCTGTTTTAAGTGTTTGACATGTATTAACCTGTTAAACGTTCACAGCCTTTGAAAGAAAAAAAAGGGGGCCAAATGACTTGTCTTAGATGTACAGCAGAGGAACCAGAAATCTAGTCCTTAACTAAGTGGGCTTATTCTTCACTTTCCCTTGCCTCCTTCTGGAAAAGTGGGATTAGATGGTAGGAGCTCACGCAGCCGTTTTGGGCCATGAGAGGCAGGCAGAGCTGCCACAGAGAGGTGATGGGTCTCCATAGCAACCCAGAAGCTTCTGTCCAGATTCTGTTGTAAGAGAGAAATAAATAACTGTTTTTCTTTTTTTTTTTAAGGCCACTTCTATTTGCGGACTCCGACTAATGCACCAACATGGGTTTTATCTGAAGAACCCCTGGGAGCCATCAAGGAGAGTGACAATGAATGACTTGATCAGACATGCTGGTGTCAGGAAGGGTTCAGAGTCTGTCTTCAGGGCAGCTGGCCCAGGTACACCTCCCAGCTCTGCCTCTCCCTAGCTTTGGAGCCTGTTTAGCCCGCGTGTGCCTCAGTTTCCCTGTCAGCAGAGCGAAAATACCACTATCCAGGTACAGAGCCATAGTGAGGATCCACAATAGGGCTTAACACAGCACAGGCTGGCCCAGGAGAGGTTCCACAACAGGGCTTAACATAGCACAGGCTGGCCCATGAGAGGTTCCACAACAGGGCTTAACATAGCACAGGCTGGCCCAGGAGAGGATCCACAATAGGGCTTAACATAGCACAGGCTGGCCCAGGAGAGGTTCCACAACAGGGCTTAACACAGCACAGGCTGGCCCAGGAGAGGTTCCACAACAGGGCTTAACACAGCACAGGCTGGCCCAGGAGAGGTTCCACAACAGGGCTTAACACAGCACAGGCTGGCCCAGGAGAGGTTCCACAACAGGGCTTAACACAGCACAGGCTGGCCCAGGAGAGGTTCCACAACAGGGCTTAACATAGCACAGGCTGGCCCAGGAGAGGTCTCAGCGGTAGAGTGGCTGCTGTGCAAGCAGAAGGTCTCAACTTCAGAGCTCCCTCTAACACCCACATAAAAAGCCAGACATAGCTGTATACATCGTTACCCCGCACTGGCGGGGGGAACAGCAGATCCCATCGCTAGGGCTCCCTGGTCCATCATGGAGCTAGATCTGTGAGCTCCAGGCTCAGTGAGAAACGCAGTCTCCAAAAGTAAGGTGAGGAGCAATAGAGGAAGACACCTGACAGTGACCTCTGGCCTCCACGTGCACACACATGGTTACACTGACCTGCGCGCACACCACATGAACACCCATATACACTACCACCACCACCCCGTTCCCTTCCCACACACAACATGGTGCCTACTGAGCACCCAGGGCTCAGGGATCGTGGCCTCAAGAGGCCTTTGCTACCCACACCCTCTTACTGTGGAGTTGACCAGGCCTGCTCAGACCTCCACTCTCAGCAGACGCTGGCGGGAACCGGGAAACCATTGTCTCCATTGGAACGAGGACACTACACTAGGTGGCTCTGAACGAGAGTACCCAGAGCCTGGGACACCTGTGTCCAGAATGGGGCATTGACTGGAACCAGGCCAGTCTGCACAAAGCCACCCCTGTGTGGTCTAGCCCAGGGTGTTACCACAGAAGGGAGCACACATGGAGGCGGGCAGGCACCCCACTGGGCGGCATGCTGCCTCTCCACAGCCCTCTGGAAGATAAGAAGCCATACTTCCTGAGGATGTACTCGGAACCTCCTGCCCGTTCCTCCACACTTGGCAAAATATTGCTCTGTGGAGCCAACCCTGTTTTTCCATTAATGAAAGTATTTTTGGGCTCCCAGCAACAATGAGTGACTGTTACAAAAGACGTAGAACCTTCCAAGGTAAACAGAGCCTTCCCCAACCCAGGCTGCCTGCTCAGCCAGTGAACTGGTTGCAGCTGGTCTGGGCTCTCGGCTCTGAGTCCTGTGGGATCTGCAAGGGCCAGTCCTGGGCCTCCTGGTCTGAGGAGGCCCCAAGACCGGAACCTGCTATTCAGGGTGTCCCGGTTTGTGAGGGCCAAGCGTGCTACCCTGGTCTGTGCCTCTGGTTGACCAGCTAATTCACACACATTTGGGGTTGAGGTCATGCTCTGGGACTAGCACCCCTTGACAGAAAAAGATCAGTTTCTCTCTTATAGGAGCACAGACCCACAAGCAACAGACATGGAAGTAATTTCTTCCCTTCCTTTCTGATGAGTGGATAGATGGGTAGATGGATGGATAATGGATGAGTGGATAGATGAGTGGATGGATGGATAATGGATGAGTGGATAGATGAGTGGATAGATGGGTAGATGGATGAGTGGATAGATGAGTGGATAGATGGGTAGATGGATGGGTAATGGATGAGTGGATAGATGGAAGGATGGATGGGTAGATGGATGAGTTTATAGTTGTGTAGATGGATGAACGGATGAGTGGGTAGATAGGTGGGTAGGAGGGTGGGTGGGTAGGTGGATGGAAGACTGAATAGATGAATGGTTGGTTAGGTGGGTAATGAATAAAATGAAAGGCCAATGAATGGGTAGATTGATCAATGGATGGGTGCGGTAGGGGTGAGTGGATGTGGTGGATGAGAGGAAATGTCAATGAATAGGCAGGTAGATGGATGAATGGAGGGTAGATAGGTGGGTAAGTGAATGTGTCCGTGAGCAGACAGGTGGGTGGGTGAGTGAATGGGCTGATGAGTGAGTGCATTAGTTAATGAGTGGAGAAGGAGTGGATGGGTAGACTGAGTCCATGTTTTGGTGACCACATCAGCAATCTCACATAGTAAATCTCTCACCTTGGACTCTTTTTTTCAATTTTTTGAGTCAGGGTTTCTTGGTGTAGCCCTGGCTGTTCCAGAACTAGCTCTGTAGATCAGGCTGGCCTTAATCTTATAGAGATCTGCCTCCCAAGTGTGAGGATTAAAGGCATGCACCACCACCACCCAGCTCATTTTGGACTCTTAAGGCAACAGTGAATACTCATTCTGTGAGTCAGCACCAGCATTGCTTGGTTGAACTGTGGGAACTTTGCTACAATGGAGTCAAGATGGCAGCCAGGCAATGGCCTCTGAGGCGTGCCTGTGGTCAGAGGGTCCTCTCCAATGTGCCTCCTCACCCTCACAGTCCACCTGCCCTCCCAGCTGCTTGAGTGTGCCCATGTCATAGCAACTACCTCTCAATGAAGAGAAAGAACAGCCAAGCAGACTGAGGCTGTGACCAATCACGGAAGACCTTCCCAGCACACCCTGCTCCTGAGGGAAGAGTCACTGAACCAGGCTCCTACATTGCCTCTGGAAGGGCAAAGTGACCAGGAACTCACCAATGCCATTTCACATCACAACAGTGGCCCCTGAACAGTCGCCCCTGACCCAAAGTGTGTACTGAGCACACCCATTATGTGAGAGCCTGAAACGATCGGAACTGTGAACGATCAGACAGACAGGTGCTAGCAGGGAAGGTGGCAGCCAGCGGCAGAGGGTGACTATGGGTGCAGATTGCTGTATTACATCAGAGATGGCAGCAAGGCTGGCGGGCACAGACCCTTTGAATGCCCATTACATTATTTGTGAGCTAGATTTTTAGGAGAGGTGGTATTTTAGAACGCCAGTATTCTGTCTTAGGATACTAAATATCCCTTGTTACTTCTTGTTTAGCTATGCTTAGGATGGAACTCAGGAGGTCCAACATGCTAGGCTAATGTTCTATCACTGAGCCATGCCCCCAGGCCCTCACTGGGGGATTCTAGGCAAGGGCTATACCACTGAGTCACGCCCCCAGGCCATCACTGGAGGAGTCTAAGCTGAGCTACATTCCCCTCACCTTTCTTACCATTTCTTCAGCCTAGCCTAGGTATCAACAATGGTTACAGATTCTAATCCACTGCCTGCTTTTCCAGCTTCTCAGAACACACGTATGTTGTTCACAGGCTGCCTGTGGCTGTTCTCATGCTGAAATAGCAGAGTGGGACAATAAAGAGTAAAGAGGTTGCAACAGGGCCCAAGTAGACAGAAACAAGCACTTCCCAGCTGGCCCTTCACAGAGCGCTCACTGACCCCTGGCTCCGGGGAGCTTCAAGCTCATTTAGATACATCTGTTTCCAGGGCTGATCCATGCCAACTTCTTAATCTCCTCCTAAACCAGCCCAGCCCCAGCCCATGTGTGGACAGCCACTTCTCCCAGCAGGGGACAAATGTGGGCAGATCCAAGTCCTCCCACAGGGTCCCATGATGGTCCCATTTGGGAACCATTTAATATGCTCCTACGTGTGGATCTAGAGCCCACCCCTTGGTGTCTGGGAGCCCTGGGCTGAGCTGGGAGATAAAGAAAGGGGATCCTTGAAGCAGAGAGATGCTGGGCAAGGGACCAGGCAGCGATTTGTGGGGGTTGCAAACCAGGAATTCTTTTTATCTACTTACAACTTTTCTTTCTCCATTCCTTCCCCCCCACCCCCACCCCATCGCTTCAGAACAACCTAGCTACCAGGGTCTCTTACACTGACTTTTGTTCCAAGTGCCCACTCGGTGTGTGGCAGGTATTATAGCCCTGCACAAGAGGAAAATGAACTAAAAATGAGGAGGGAGCCTCCTCAGGAAGCCACAGCCCCCAGCTGTCTGCCTAGAATGAGGAAGTCCAGGCTCAAAGGGGTAGGTGACGGGAGCCATCTTCCTAACAGACACCTGCTTGAAGGGCCTCCCTGAGAGGCTCCCTGTGCAGACACTGGTTTTGTCCCAACCCCGTGCCCATTCTAGAACCCCTGCTCCCATGTTTACTCAGAAAGGCCATATTTATGTAGTTCAGGGAAGGCTGTCTCCCTCAGCTCTAGCCAATCAGCATCCAGAGTGAACGGCTCCTGCCAATAAGAATCAGCCCTGGACTAGGGAAGCACCTTATCCTGCACAAGATCATTTTGTATGGAGGGGTTTGTTTGTCTAGTTTGTTGAGACGGGCTCTTCCTGAATAACCGAAGATGACACTGACTGCCCTGCTTCCAACTCTCAAGTCCTGATATTATAGACATGGGCCGTCTTGCCAGGATGAAAACATCCCCTGTCCACTTTTGACACTTCCCATTGGCGATCTGTGGTAATCTCCGGGCAACGGTTGAGAGGTACAACCTTGACAAAAAAACTCATCACTGTGTACCTGAATGTCCTGTTTACCCAAGTGCCCCGAGCTTTACCGCCGTCAGTCTGGGCCACATTTCCACTCACTTGAACTCAAGCCCAGCCCAGCCCTTCAGCAAAGGTAGAGGAGTTTCCAGGGCTCTCCCACCTCTATAGATCAGAGACCCTCTGGCTCAGGGCAGAAATTTGCTCCAGCACCCCCTGGGCTGGCCCAGGCCTTGTGACATCAGTTCCTTGGTTAGCAAGGACTCGGTCCCAGCAATAAAGATCCAGGGCCCAGCCCGACAGTAGGAAATGTCCACATGGCCACCCATATGGCTTGGCTCTTGGCAGACCTCACAGGTGAATAAACAGCCTGCCTGCAAACCCGAGTCTAGCAGTGATCTGCACAGGAGGGATGCGAGACAGCCTGACTCAACCATGCTGAGGCTTCTGACTGGAGGCAGGACAGAGACCAGGGCCTCTGAGCCATGTGTCCTGGGGAGGAAGGGAGGAATTCGCAAGCAGCAGAACACAGGGCTCCTACCGGTAGGCTGGGCAGAGCCAGCCTCAGATGAGCATGAAGGAAGCTGGGGTCACCTGGGGCAGGTGCCTGGCTCTCACCCCCTGCTCCTCGGCCTTTCCCAGGCCCTCTTCCCAGCGGCTCTTCACTTCCTGGCTTCTGTTTTGTTTCGCTGTTTTTTAGGGAGGTTTTGGTGTTTTCTTTTTAAAGTTTCCTTTGTTGTTACCACTTAAAGTAAATAAATAAATAAAGCAAACGAACAAAGAGGCATCTGGAAAACTTTGTGGAAAATGGCACCGGCTCCGAGGACCGCCCCACCCTCCACTGAGTCAGGGCGCCAGAGCCTGGGATTCCCAACTGGCCCCCAAATGCGAGGCTCCTCTGTTCTTCCGAAGGCCCAGCTTCCCCTGGTAGAGGAGGGGGCTCCCTAATTCATCTGCCAGTGCCAGCAGATTCCTAGGACCTCCCACCTCCTGCCCAGTACACTTGCTTCATGCTGGACCTCTTCCTCCAACCCTGGAAGTCACTGTCCCTGCCACATTTCCACCAGTGCCGTGACTCCAGTTCCTGACCTGCAGGTCAGTCCTCCCTCTTGCCTCAGCTCAGACCATAAGACCCCACTGCTCAGCAACCACCTATGGCTCCTACTGTCTCCTGCAGCTAGTACTTGTTCCTTGTGGTGGCAAGCCTTCAGTTCCTGGCATCTATTGTTTCCCAGCATGCCTTTCTCTTTGGGGGCAGCAGGGGTTCCAGCAGGTTTCTTGGGGGTGTGGCACTGGGCATTCTCAGGTACTCACCTTTGGGTTTTATAAGGTTTGGAGATTTCCTCAATCCCAGGTCCAAATGTTGCTGAGGGTCATCTTGTCACCCCGAGGGAAGACACCACACAGGAAAACAAACCTAGAAGAACCAGATGGGGCTGGCATTTCTAGCTTCTCCCAAGTCACTGAATGCAGGCTTGCCTAAAGCTGGTTCTATCCATCCACTACAGCTCTGAGAGCCCAGAGAATTCTAATGCCAACAGCCCTCCCTCGTTGGCCTTGCTTCCCAGCTCTGTCCAAGCGTTTCCGTGCGTGTCTCTAAACCTCCGAGGACGGAGTTTCATGATCTGTTAGTAAAAACCTGCCCTGTGTTCTGATCCCTGTGTCTTTCAGGAAGCTGAGCTAGGTCCCATGGCGCCCTCTTCATAGGACAGATACTACACAACTCACTCACTCATATTTAGAGACAGACTCTCGCAGAGCCCAGGCTGATCTCAAACTCCCTAGGCAGCGAGGAGGACCTCTGACTCATTATCCCCCTACCTCTACTTCCCGAGTACTGAGAGCCCAGCCCCACACCATCACCCTGGTTTATCTGGTACTTGAGATGGAACCTGGTGCTTCCTGCATGCCAGCCAAACACTCCACCGAGTCCCAATCCTGGCCGACAAATCTTCCCAGAAACTTGACTCTTGGAGGTGAGGCTCTCTTCCTGAGAATGTCACGGCTTTCTCTTATGTCCAGGCCTCCCTTTCCCTCCTTGTGGGCAGGACTTAGGCGACATCATTGTTCAGTAGTGCCAGACCTAAAACAGAAGAACCTTTGGGTCCCTCTGGACTCACAGTGACCCAACCTGGTACCTCAAGACTCATGTACCCCGAGTCCTGGTACAAACTGGCCACCCCATCTTTTTGTCTCAATACCCTGATGTTCTTCTAGGGCCTCCTCCATCTCCTTTCCCCTGAGGACTGTGATGGAACCACCCTTACCTCTCTAACTCTTCAATGTCATGTATGTATACCCCACCTCATGGTGACTGAGAAGAGGTGTGTGGGAAAGGCCCATGAATCCAGACCTAGAACCTTTGCCAACAGCACTGGGAGGGAGGCAGGCTCCAGCTGCTTTCAGAAATGGACGGGACAGGAGGAACCAGTGCTGACTGCTGAGACCACTGAGTGAGCAGATTCAACCCCTGAAAGTAGCGGATATAAACACAGGCTTAGGAGACAGTGGCACCCTTGATCCAGCCATGCCTGAAGCCCAGAAAGTAATAAACGCTCAGTAGTCTGGCCTTCTGGTGCTTGTACCACTGACGTCAGCTGATGCATGCTCCAAGTCTTCATCACCATATTTATGCTAATTCAGAATATATCAGGTGATCTTCAGTTGCTTCTCAGCCATAGCTGTGGGCAAGGCTGGTTCTCAGCCTTGTCACCGGCCCTGCCCACACGACAAACTCTTGCTCCGTCTGAGACATCCCTGTCTCCTATCTCTATCATTCTAAAAAGCCCTTCCCTGACATCCCACAAGATATGGTTTCCTGAAAATATCTAAACCTCAGAACTGTGCCCCCCCCGCCTTCTTGGGTCCCCCTGTACGCATAAATTAAGCATTCTGTTTGTCACTCCACTGGGTCACATATCGTCAGGTTCTCAAGGGCCGGCACGGAGCCCCACAGATGCTCACCAAACAGCCACAGGCCTAAGGAGAGCCCTCCACCTCTCGGGAACAAGGACAGGAATGTGCCCCAGGCTTCTCAGCTTGGCTCAAGCAGGTGCAGCCCTTGCTGGAATCTGGTCCAGTGGCAATCAACTTCGGTGAAGCCTTGGAGAGCGCACGCCTGTTCGTGCAATGTCCCCGGACTGCTAGCATGCTGAACAGGATCAGAAAGCCCTACCCAATCGTGATTCATTCCCCAGGACCCTGACCACGCCCTGAAGCAAATGTCAGATTTCACACATTTAATGAACCCCATGCTTGAAATCTGTGGCCTGTAAAAACTGATTTACACCACCATTAAAAGCCTTGGTGCCTACAAGAGAATTTGAGAACTGTGCTGTGTGCTCAGAGGAGAGCTTTTCGTTCCCCCGTTCCCTGAGACATTAATTCCTTCCAAGGCTAGAAATCTTCCTGAGAGCCTTATTTCAATTATTCTTTCGGCACCTCAAATTTTCTTACCCCATTTTGGAGGAGAGCGGTTGAGCTAGGTTAGACACAAGCAACAAAGCCCAACCATGCAACTCTTAGACCCGCGGAAGGGAGGCCGGGTGACATATGAGAGGGACTGCTCCATAAAGACAGAGCACGGCTCACCTGCTACTGTAATTAAGCCGTGCCTCAGCCAACATCTCGTGGCCATGGTGTGTCCACAGCCTCCTTGATTTACTGCCAGTAACACCTGGAGTAACTCTTGTCTCCAGCCACAGTTCCATTTAGACCCTTTAGTTTTAATGCCATGGGGTGGCTGGGCTTTCTGGCTGGGTGACAAGTGCCCCCTTCAGCTGCCCCGTGGAGCCATGGCTACAGGAAGCAACTATGAAGAATATTCTAGAATGAAGATCTTGGGCATCTGGACTCCCATCTCCAAGTCCCGCGGGATGGGAGTTTTGTTCTCATGGGCACACCTTGAGCGATCAGAAGCAAGGTGGCCCCCCCCAGCTGCACGCTCTCACACAGCTGAACACTACAGCCCACACTGATTAGTCTGTAACCCAGCATTGATCAGTTAGTGGGAAGAGAACTTCTAAGTTTTCAGTCAATCAGGCCGGTCAGATGACTGAACAGGTAAGGGAGCCTGGTGCTTAAGCCTCTGAACCCAAGTTAACCCCTCCTGGAACCCAGTAAGAATGGGAGCACCAGCTCCACAAAGCTGTCTCCCGACCTACACGTGCATACCATGGCACCCATACCACGCACACATAATATTAATAATAAAAAATTTTTAAGTTTTTAAAGCTAGGAGCTGAAGAGATGGCTCAGCTATCTTGCAGAGGACCCAATTTCAGTTCCCAGTACCCACATAGCAATCGGAACTGTCTGCAACTTCAGTTCCAGGGGATCCAACACCCTCTTCTGACTTCTGCAGGCATCAGGCACACATATGGTGCACAGACACACATGCATGCAAAGCAGCCGCGCGCGCGCGCGCACACACACACACACACACACACACACACACATCTTTAGAATTTCATATTTTAAAAAGTTTTCAAAGCCAGTCAAAGGAGCAGCTTTCAAGAATGCACCCTCCTTTACCAAATATTCCCCCAGGGACTTGGAGAGCCACTGGCCTGAAATACCAGTGGGCTGCTTTTGACAGGACGGGGATGGGAACCTATGAGACCACAGTCGGCCGCAGAGCTCAATGTCAAAGCCAGTGTCGTCACCACAGTGGGCCTGAGTATCCTCCCGTCTTTGTTCCCAGGGGAAAGTAACTGAGCTCTTTAAGGATCTTTAACCTTGGGTAGCTGGTCTAGGAGGAACCGTCAGTGGAACACCTGCCATGTGACCCAAGCTTTGTGTAAGATTTTCACACTCTGACATGAACAATTTCAGTAGGGGATAAAGAGGTGTAGGGTGAGGAGCAACCCCCACCGGCTTCTCCAGGGGTCCTCACAGCCTCCTCCTCCTTAGTTCCAAGCAGAAGATCCTGTCTGTCTTCATTTCTCTGATGCAGGTTTCTGCCTTATGCAGCCAGAGCTATGACAGGTTCAGACATGACATGCATGACCTGAGCCAGGCCATGACCATGACAGGACCCTGTTTACTAGATCACTCCCTTGGCTGGCTTAACTACCTGTCTTACACAGCTCAGGCCCAGCTGCCTAGGGATGGCACCGCCCACAGTGGGCAGACCTCTCCTCCATCAATTAACAATCAAGAAAATGCCTCCCAACTTGATGGAGGCAATCTCTTGAGTTGAGGTTCCCTCTTCCCAGGTATGTCAAGTTGAGACCAGTCACATTCTAGGGGACAATGACATCCCAGCACTTGTCGGCACCAATCCCACTGTGCCTTTCTCTGTTCCTGAGAGCCCCGAGCTCTCCTGCCACAGGACGGGAGCACAGGCTTTCCCCTTTACCTGGACACTTTCTTCGCCTTCATGAATGTTAGCCCCTTTGATCTTATGGCTTTCAACTAAAAACACCTCCTCTGTGTTTTCCTCCAAGACCACAAAGTCTTAAATAATCCCCCTCATCCCCAACCCCAGACCCAACTTGGGTCAGTCTCCCAGGTGACACCCTGATTTAATCTTTCTGTATGATTGCTATTACCTAGTGTGTTTTGTTCTTCTAGGTGGCACATCGACTCTGCACCCTTTCTCCCCAGGCACTTAGAATCACAAAGGTATCAAACCTCCATCTCCACATCTCAGTAAATGAGACTGAAGCCAGGTGCCCCCAGGAAAATCAAATAAGGAGGTCCTGAGGAAGTCACGGGACTACCTAGCGAGGTGGGGAGACAGAGGATGTCCACTCTGAGGTGAGGCATCTAGGCAGAGACCTGAGGGAGGCTTGCTACCCTTGTACCTTGGGCAGACGTTCTGCCCTCTGAGGGTGGGGCAAGAGCCCCCACATTCCAAGAGCCTGGAAGCCTCCCTGTATCCAGAAGCATTCTAATGTTCATAGCTAAGTGCCAAGCATTGACTTCAGACAGCCCAGGGGCTGTCCTCCCCAAAGTGACGGCATCCCTGAGGTGACTCACGGTACGAGGCCTGCGCCCCAGCCTGAGGTCGGCTCTGTTCATAATTAGGGGGAAACAGCCACAATGACAGCACTCGAGAGTGTGGCAGTCCCCCAGAACCATATTGGGGACGGAGGCAAGGATGGTCCCCAGAGAATTCTGAGAGTCAGGGAAATGGAGCGTTCAACGTCACTCATGGCATTTCTCAGCCTCCCGAGACATGCCATCAAGGAATGAAGCTGACTGGCTGAGGGTGACGGAGCTGCTGTCACCAGCAATCTTGAACCCATGCCAGGGGATGGTGGACCACAGACTGGTGCCCAGCCTGGCTCTCCTGACCACCTCTCTGCGTCTCAGAGAACATGGGGTCCTCTTCAAATGACTCTGCAGGCAGGGCCCATTCATGCAGCTACACTGGGTACTGTGACTGAACCAGGAATCCAGAAAAAAAGAACTTTTGACACACAGCAAAAATAAAACCACCCGATTCTTGGGGCTTTGTTTTGTTTTGCTGTTCTTTGACAGGGAATTGTCTAGCTCAGAACTTGCCATCCCCCTGCCTCAGCTTCCAGAGTGCTGAGCAAACGGGCATGGGCTGCCACATCCGTTTACAATGTTTTGTTTTTTTAATGAAAAAGAGAGACACGCATGAGGGAAGATCTACGTGGGCTCCAGCTGAGTGTGTAGATGCCGCACTATCCTCCTCGAGGGACACACGCCTGTTGGGATGGATGGAAACAAGGGTTCTCTGAAGGAGCCTTATTGAGCTATACATCCACAGACCATCAGAGGCGCACAGGTAAACTTTTGTGAGTAGTTTCCAGCGAGCACCCAGACTTGTACAATCATTGTCAACTCGAAGGAAACTTAGTGCCCACAAGCAGGCCCTAAACAGCAAATTCCCTTGACCACCAAGCAACTTTTCCTCTGTAGAGCTGCCTCTTCCGGCACTTCCTGTACATGGCCAACTTCATCTACTCGCATTGCTTTCGAGGTTCCTGCCTCCCATAGCGTGCACCGTGTCTTGTTACTTTTTATTGCTGAGTGGTGTTCCACTGTATGGACATACCACATTGTATTTACCCTCTGGTTAGTTATAGAAACCAGAGCATCGTGCCCACTCTGGTGTTCTGATGGATATCGCTACTGTAGACATCTGTGTAACACTTCTTGCGTGGATGTGATTCAGTTTCTCAGTGAGGGCAGTGGACAGGACAGCCATGCATTTAACCATTTGAGCTATCTCATATTTCATGGTCTAGAACTTCGATCTCAATGAAGCTGCTGTCTTGAAAGTCCACCAGACCCATTTCCTCAGTGACCAGGCCATCTCTGCCCACCAGCCCAACCGCAGGAAGCAAGTCAGGCACTCAAGAGCCGCTCTGAGGCTCTCAAGTTCTTTTGTAAAGTAACGGCTGAACCTACGGGAATGACTGGGAATTAGGAAAGTGGATGATATTGTAGAGGTCTTGTCATACTGTGTTAGATGTGATGCTAGTTTAGCGTCTGTAAGAACTGTCCTTGATGCTTAGGGTGGTGGACCAGACTAGTGATAAAATACCCTTCAAGATACTTTAACACATTTTTGTGTGAATACAAGAATCAATAAATTCCTGCCATAATTAAAAAAAAAAAGTAACGGCTGCATCTCACACCTAGGCTTGGGCGGCCTCCGCTGCTCCACATCCTTGCCAACACTTGTCATGTCCCTTTTACTTTAGAAATCTATGCATACAAGGCAGGTTCCATGGAGGGTTGGCAGGCCATTTCCTCTAGTGCAGATCCATGTGGTAACCTGCATGGAAACTCACCCAGGGTGTGTGTGGCCTAGGTCCACTACATGCACTTGGCTGTACTGTGCATAGTGTTATGGTTTTCAAAAAGTTAAAACTGAAAAAAAAAGTCAAAAGTTATAAATTCAAAAAGAACAAGAAAGTAACAGATGTTTGGCTGAAGAGAGCCCATAGATTCTGGTTTCTCCAGTGTGTGGACACCGCTAGCGTACAGGCAAGGTCAGGTGTATGACACAGTTCCTCAAGTACTGATAGCCCCTGTTCTTCTGCTGTTTGCCCAGCTTCCATCCCTGCCTGCCTCAGAAACAGGGCTTCACTGAGCGAGATGCCACATTCCCAACCTTGCTATAATCTAGGTTTAGCAATGGGGTTGTTGGACCAAGATGTCAGATGTATGTATGTCAGAATCTGGAAAGTTCCCACTTCACGGAGAGTGCCCACATTCTTCTCCCATTTCCTGATGCTCCAACTTCCAGCGGTCATCTTAGATCATGAGGCTGAGGGCACAGCTTTGGTGTCTACAGCGGTTTGAAGGAGATTAGCCTCCATAGGCGTGTAGATTTGAATGCTGAGTCACCAGTTAGTGAAGCTGTTTGGGAAGGATTAGGAGGTGTGGCCTTGTTGGAGGAAGGGTGTCACTGGGAGTGGGCTTTGAGATTTCAAAAGCCCGTGACAGGTCCAGTCTCTCTCTGCCTGCTCCTTGAGGTTCAGGATGTAGTTCTCAGCACCATACCTGCCTGCATGTGCCCTGCCATGATGATGATGGACTAACCCTCTGAAGCTGTAGGCCAGCCCCCAATTAGATGCTTTCTTCTATAAGCTGCCTTGGTCATGGTGTCTCCTCGCAGCAATAGAACAGTGACTAAGAAACTTTCCGATGACAACCCCAGCCCTCACTGCTCCCTGGACCCCTTAACCCAACCGTCTCTTCCATGAGAAAGGGAGTGTTCTAGGTCATTTCTGCTGCTGTGACAAAACACCTTGACAAAAGATACCACAGAGGAGAAGAGGGTTTGTTTGTCTGACAGTTCCAGGTTACGGTCCATCATTAATGGGAAGTCAAGACAGGAACTCAAGCAGTTAGTCACAGACAAGAGCAGAAGAAAAGAGCTCACCCTTGCTTCCTGACTGCTGTTTTACTCAGCAGACTCTCTCCACGTTTACATAGTTCAGGGCCTAGGGAATGTGCCACCCATAATGGGCTGGGTCTTCCCGTATTAACAATCTAAACAATCCCCCATAGACATGCCCACAGGCCAAGCTGACCTAAACAATCTCACCAAACCTCTCTCCAGGAGGTTGTAGATTGGGGCAAACTGACAGTTAAAGGTAACCAGCAGAGAGAGGAGAGAGAGAGAGAGAGAGAGAGAGAGAGAGAGAGAGAGAGAGAGAGAGAGAGAGATAAAGCGCAACCCCGTCTGATGTAAGTCTGAATTAAGGAATTCTCTGGACTGTCATGGGGGTAGCTTCCTCTTGGGTATGTCTTCTTAATACTATGTGAGCCTGTTTTATCTTGTGTTGTCTGCTCATCTGCAATGGGGCTTGGGACACCTGCTCTGTGAGATGCAGGTGGGAAATGACGGAAAGGCAGAGTCCCCTTACCCACCCAGGCTCCCAAGTTCCCCAGATCCTGTCCTTAGCTCCATGATGTAATGTCCCTGAGTTGCGCAATTTAAAGTAGTTGCATGGCTTCATGCTATGTATGTTTTACCAGACTTTATAAACATTGAACTAAACAAAAGAAGAGGCCTCAAATGTCAGGAAGGCTTACTGAGTCCCTGTCCTGGGCCAGGCACTAGAGCTAAGGATAATCCTGGGATCTACTTCCACTGTCCCCTGGGGGCTCCAGGAGCAGACGGCAGGAACAAAGCTACCGTCCTCATGTGGGCACCAGCCAATTCCTCCCCATTTCGCCTCACAAGCTTTGGAATTTATTAAACTCAAGCAAATTCTGCCTTCTGTTTTATTAATGAATGTTTTAATGTAAAAAAAAAAGTTTGAAATCATTTTCCAGTTTGATTACTTCCATGTGGTCTCTCCCAAAACCCTGAGTACACAGATTCTTGGAGAGGCAACTTCACTTTTTCTGCGGTCACATAGGCCTCAGCCCTGCAGGGGACTGTGCCCAACTGGGTGCCCAGCTAGCCCAGCCTATCAGAGATGAGCAAAGACTAGACCACAGGCCCAATAACCTGCAAAGAGTGAAGCCAGTGATGTTCCAAGTGCCAGGCAAATGGGACCAGTTTTGACAAGGACCTTGGAGTTTGGGTGGAACAGTGTCTCTGTTCACTCCCTCAGGCTGCCCGTGAAAGGAACCTTGGCCACGTCTGCACCTCCAGCCTTGCCACCTCATTGCTGATTCTTTGAATAGGTAAGGAAGGAAACTCAAAAGAGGTTAGCCAACTAGCCTCAGGGTCACTCAGATGGGAAGTCAGGGAGGCATTCCAGCTGGGGTTTCTCTCAAGCCCACCTGACCTCTGACCCAGGTCCTCTGCTTCCTACCCCCAATGCCAGTGTAGACACTGACTCCTTACACCTCTGCTCTACCAGGCTAAGTAAGACAGCACTGTGGAGTGTGTGTGTGTGTGTGTGTGTGTGAGAGAGAGAGAGAGAGAGAGAGAGAGTGCTGTGTGTGAAAGATGGACAGAAACAGACAGAGAGAGTGCTGTAGAGTATGCATGAGACAGAGACAGAGACAGAATATGTATGTGTGAGAAAGAGACAGCAACGGACTCTGTGCAAGCACACACATTTGCATGCTTCTGGGTGGCCACAGGTCAACATTGGTGTCTACCTCAATAGCTCCCCATCTTTTCTGAGACAGGGTCTCTCGTTGAATCTGGAGATCGCTGATTGTCCTAGGCTGGCAGGCCAACCAACCCTGGAGCTGCCGCTCTGGGCCCTCCGCCAACCACCACTGAGGTTACTTGATGTCTGGGCTGTTGTACATCGTTCTTACCAGGGTTCTGGGGAATCCAAACCCGGAAAACACTCTGCAGATTGAGCCAGCTCCCCAGCCCCAAGGCAGAGCTTTGGCTGGCTCTCCTTCCATCAGGGCTGCCCTAGCAGAGCAGGAGGTTCCGCGGCTCTGTGTGTGCTGGCCCAGCTCTTGGAGGCCCTGGGCCATTTTCTCTAATGTGCCTACTGATGAGCTGCCTGACAATATTATGCTAAGTTATGTGCATACGGAGTGGCATCCTAGATTCTAATTACCAGCCTCGTCTTTGAAGGATTCCTGCCTCATTTCCAGGATAATCACTCACCTCGGTCTCTGTGGCTGATGAGCTGTTTGGGGCCAACTGAAGGCCCGGCCCAGCCCCGCTGGAATCCACAGGGTTCTGGGTGTCATTAGCGGCTCCGATTTGCCTCTTTACAAATCTGTTTCATATATAAGGACAAACGAGGACACATTTCTGCCCATCTTTAGGACACTCGCTGCATTCTTCCTGCAGCCTGCTCTTCTTTCTTCAGGGGGAGGGAGGAAGTGGGGATCTGAACATGGCCTGGGCACCGCAGTTCAGACTGCACAAGGTTTTGCCTTTGAAACTTGACGCAAATGAGCACAGGGGGACGGGGGACACACAGAGGGGTTTTCCTCTGTCTGCTCCTCCTACACACCATTCTTAATTTCAAGCGGCTGAGCTCTGCATCGGAACTTGAGAAAGATGGCACCTTGGTCTGCAGACAGTCAGGCCACAGGCTGAGCAAGGCTCTTTTGTATTGTTTACCTGGGAAGCAAGTGGTCATCTCACCCTCTTGATCTCAGAGTCAGCCGGGCTGATGTGCAAACACCCGGCATGGGCATGAGAGGCTACGGGGTGGTCTCACCTGAGCACCCCTGGTTAGGAGTAGAAATGGGACAAGAGGTGAAGCAGGAAAGCAGAACACAGTTTAAGGACAGAAGGCTGTTTCCAGCACTAGAGGTCTCATTGGCCTGAAGGTCAAGGTCTGCAAGCCCCACCAACACCTGACCTCAGCTCTCCCACAGAGGACCTTCAACAAGCTGGGTGCTTTCTACCAGGACCTTGGCACATCACTGCCCGAATGCCCTTCTCTGTTGTAGAATATTATTTTCAGGTGTGTGACTTTTGTTTCTGCTGCATTTGCTTAACTCTGTGAAGCTGTAATTCTTTGTCTAAAACACCTGAGGGCCTACTAAAGAGATGAACAGCCAATAGCAAGGCAGGAGCAAGGATAGGCGGGGCTGGCAGAGGGGAGAAATAGAAGGAGAAACAAGGAGAGGAGGACTAGGGATCAGCCACCCGGCCAATTACGGAGTAAGAGTGTAAGTAAGACATACAGAAGAAAAGGAAAAAGCCCAGAGGCAAAAGGTAGTCGGGATAATTTAAGTTAAGATGGCAAGAAATAAGCCAAGCTAAGTCGGGCACTCCTAACAAAGAATAAGCCTCTGTGAGATTTATTTGGGAGCTGGGTGGTGGGCCCCCCAAAAAAGCCAAAAGAGTAAAACATGAGACTACACTTCTCTGTTGGGCTTTCCATGGCTCCCTTTTCTGCCTCCCATCACTGTCCCTCCTGCTTACCCTGTGCCTGGACCTGTCTTCTCTATCAAGCCTCCTCTCCACCAGGTACCAGACTCGTGTTAGTGTACCACATGCCTGTCACGTGCACAGAGAAATGGTGCCATCCCTCCAAGAGCAGGATGTCTGTTCAGTGTCTCCTAACTCACAGTAGGTGCTTTGTCCACACCGGGTAGAAAACTTCAGCATAATCCATCCCCCTGCCTCCTCCGCCACTGTCTTCATGCCAGGCTCCCCAGTCTTTCCCCGAGGAAAGATGCCCAGGTGGATGGTCCAAGAGGCTGTCTCTGTCTCACTCTCCTCGTAACTCAGAACATCAAGTTCTCCGTACGGACAGACAGTGCCCATAGCCAAACACTAAGAAAGGGCCCTGGCTTGTGCCCAGGTCATGGGTGACTTCATGGTGACTCAGTTACCCCGATTTCTAGGGGATTCTGTTTCAGAATCGAACCTTAACGTGGAGCCTGGCATCTCTACCAGCGGGCAGCAGTCTGCAAAGATGCTAGGGAACAGGTCACTCATAAAAGAGGGGCGCGGGGAGGAGGGAAACCCCAGCACTGAGCTTCGGAGGAAACCCGATCTGGGACTTCGTGATCCTCCAAAAATTCACCAGCCCCATGAAGCGCTGAAGTTGCCCCTCCAACCACAGCCACATGGGGTGAAACGGAATCCCATGGAAAGATTTGACTTTAAAAAAAAAATTATGCAATGTTTGGGTGAAAAAAAAAGTGGGGAAGTAAAGGGAGGTATCAGAGAAGGGAGGGAAACCCAACTCAACTTTTTCCCAGAGCCTAGCAGAGTTATTTCTGTCTTTTAATGATAGATTCCCCGTGGCTTCTAGGGTAGTTCTGAGAGGCGCGAAGGCGGGGCCCGCTAGGTTATGTAACCCATTTAAAGTCGGAAATTAGCAAGGCCTGAATGAATCCTGTTACTGTATTCTGACTTCTGGAAAGCCTGGAGCCCGACAGTTCTATTTTGAGGTGAACCCATCCATCACTCCCAGGCCACCTCGAAAACACCACTGGGCCGCATGTCACCCTGCAAGGTTTCATAACAAAAACAGCTGAAGTACTCAGGGTATCGGAACATCGCGTCTCTAAACCAAATCGTTCCCAACAGGGAGTTGGCACGACCAAATGCCAGTTGCTCAAAAATGCAAATAGTTAATGCTAAATTAATATTCATCCCTTATACCTTCCCCTCCTCTTCCCAGCCATTTTTTTTAATGCTAAGCACAGCAAAATATTCTACTCAACAACATGAAAAGAAATCTGTTTTTAACGCAGCCTTTGGCTACGAAATAAATTCTGGAGGCCTTGAAGGAAGTGTCTGGAACTCAGGCAGCTGCACACAGGGTGTCCGGTAACTTTCGGTCCTCACATGCCCCCTGGTGGCTGAGATGTGCAGGGGCAGCCTGGGCAATAGCATCTCCCTCAAGGGAGTCCTGAGACCTAAGTGACGATTGCCACTCTGGTCTGGACACCTTAAGCACCTGTGACCCCTTTGCCCAGGGCATCACCGTTCATGCCAATAGCTGAGCCACCATTTTCTATGTGATCCATAGTGAAGGATGTCCTTCCCAGGGCCATGCCGCTGACTAAACTGTCCGACCAGATGGGTGTTAGAACTTGCTTCCGCAGGTGGCATTTCTTACTGAAATACTGGTGGCCAAACAGCATGAGCCCACTAAATGGGGCTGAGTAAGTTCAGCAGCTTTATCATGGGAGCTTGGGTCACCTTAGTGTGGGGTGCCCTGTGAACCTTGACCTCCGCACACAGGGAGTCAGAAACCCTGCTCACCAGCTGAGACAGACAATGGAGGATGTCTTCTGCTAATGTCACGCACCTCCCAGGGACGGAGGAGACAGGATTAAGCTTATGATATACCATATTGTTTATAAACCTCCTCTGTCTGACAATGGAGGCTTGTTCCCAAAGTTTCCATTCTTTGAAAAAGAAAAGCAAAAACCCTTCACGTCACCCATTAGAACTTTGATCTTTTCTCCATTTTTATCAATCAGGCTTAGGATTTTTGATAAGTCATACAGTGACTAACTGCATAGAGTAAGACCTGATAGGCACAGGACATGGTGGTGCACGCCTTTGATTCCAGTACTAGAAAAGCAGCAGGTGGATCTCTGAGTTCAGGGCCAGCCTAGTCTATAAAGCAAGTTCCAGGCCAGCCAGAACTATATAGCGAGACCCTGCCCAAGAAAAGGAATTGACATGTGTTACTTGGTTGTTTCATTTTTCTGAAATCAAAATAACCTATGTGTAGCTTTATGTACACACTAGTATTTGAGTACACGGGCATGTATATACAAGTGCATGTGTACATGTGTGTACCTGCGTGCGGAAGCCAGAAATTGATGTTGAGTGCCTTTCTCCCTGCTCTTCACTTCAGTTTTTGAGGCAGGATCTCTCGCTGATTGCAACAGACTGACTGGCCAGAGAGTCCCAGGAATCTCTATTTCCCAATCCCCATTTAGAGGTTACAGATGGGCACAACTACCGCTTTTATGTGGGCTCTTAGGATCTAACTCAGGTCCTTGCACTGGTACAGCAGGTACTTTACTGACTGAGCTGTGTCCCCAGGCCCCCACATAACTTGTAAGTGGGAGAAATTATATGCCGTGAAATAGACAAACAAGAGAAGCATGACCAGACATGCCTGTGCTTCATCGCCCACATACAGTAAAATGACCCCCAAAGGCAGAGAGAACACAAGCTTTATTGGACAGCAGTAACAGACCACGCTGGCAAACAAGGAGAGGGATTGCCCCAAAACCGAGCCAATCACGCATGTCATCACAGAACTGAGAATTTGAAGCATCTGGACATTCCTGCTAAATAAATTAAAACATGCTTTGCTCAAGTGTCTCTACTCTGAAGACAATGTACTGGGGAGCAATGAGAGAGTATCACGCATCTCACACACACACACACACACACACACACGGCAGTCCTGGTGAGCGCTGAGTGGGCATCACACACACACACACACACACACGGCAGTCCTGGTGAGCACCAAGCGAGCATCGCACATACACACACACACAACACTTCTGGTGAGCACTGAACAAGCATTTCTCTCACACACACATACACACACACATAGCAGACCTGGTGAGCACTGAGTGAGCGTCTCACACACACACAGCAGTCCTAGTGAGCATTGAGTGGGCATCACACACACACACACAATCACACACACACACACACGGCAGTCCTGGTGAGCACTGAGAAAGCATCACACACACACACACACACACACACAGCAGCCCACCAAGGAAGGCGTGGGACTCCTGGGTAAGTGGGGCCTGTGCCCCCACACTCACTGCTGCTACTCTATGCACCACATGCGCATCTCACCACAAACACAGCCGTGACTGACCCAGCCCAGCCTGCACTCGGAAAACTGCTCTAAGCACACAGGAAGAGCAGGTGTCACACAGGAAAGGTCCCATTATGTGACCGGAGCCTGTTTCTGGGGTTCCAGGTTGGAATGGTGGTACCTCACTCATTTCCTTCCACCAACATTAATTTCTCCCCCCTTCCCAAAAAATAAATGGATGCAATTGTGGAAAATCATCCAAGAACATAAACCAACAAAAAGCTTCACAATAAAAGGACGAGAAACTAAACACACTCATTTACAAAGCTCCTTCCTTATTTTTTCTGTGAGAAGGGGTCTGAGGGAGATGGAATCCGAGTACGCTCATGGAGCTGCCCATGGGTACACTGATCCACACACATCTGCATGTTTGCGTGGCGGTCAGAGGTCAAACTCAGTGCCACCACCCAGCTTTTTGAGGCAGAGTCTCTCACTGGACCCTGGAATGTGACCACTAGGCTGGCCGGCTGGCCAGAGAGCCCTGGGGTCCTGCTGTCCCCAGTGCTGGGATGACAAGCTCACACTACCATGTGACCTGTGTGCTGTGGTTCAAGTTCAGGTCGAACCCCCATCCCCCCCAGCCAGAGGGTGAGATTCAAAGAGATGAAAACCAAGTCTTTTGGGGGTGGCGCTTACTGCTTTTCCAGAGGAGTCGTTTGGTTCCCAAATCCCATCTCATGGCTCAGAATCATCTTACGCACGTGCGCGCGCACACACACATACACGCACGTCCAAGCGCACACACGTGCACACACACATACACAGTTGGCAATAATTTTGAAAAAGAACACCAAATTTTTTTCTGAACACTGGAAATGGTATCACTGACCCACTTAAATAAAATGGCAAAAATAGTTAAAAATGAAAATAGCTATGGTGTATATATGTGTGTGAATGTGTCAATATGTGCATGCATGTATGCATATGTGTGCCATGGTAGACATGTGGAAGTCAGGGAACAACTTTCAGGAGTTGTCCCTTCTTCCACGATGTGGGTCCTAGGGACCAAGCTCAGGGCATCAGGTTCAGCAGCAGGCCCCTTCTGCTGAATCATCTCTCTGGCCCCAGTATGTATCCTGGTTAAGTAGGTGATGCTGAAGAATGTGTAGGTCCCATTTGAAATTTCGGCAAAAGTTTAAGATGCTGTCCTTGAGGGGGTCTCTCCCACCTCCCATCACCCAGGAGATAAAACAAAGCAGAAAAACAAGTGTGCAGAAAAAAAATAGGCATTAACTTTCCAATGGGCCCAAAACTCCAAACACAGTAAAAAGTTGGGCGACAGTGGCACACGCCTTTAATCTCAGCACTTGGAAAGCAGAGACAGACTGATCTCTGTGAGCTCAAGGCCAGCCTTGTCTATAAGGGGAGTTCCAGGACTGGCTCTATAGCTACTGAGAAACTGTGCCTCAAAAAAATCAAAACAGGGGGCTGGAGAGGTGGCTCAGAGGTTAAGAGCACTGACTGCTCTTCTGGAGGTCCTGAGTTCAATTCCCAGCAACCCACATGGTGGCTCACAACCATCTGTAATGAGATCCGGTACCCTCTTCTGGCCTGCAGGCATACATGGAGGCTGAACACTGTGTACATAATAAATAAATCTTTAAAAAAAATCAAAACAGAAAAAAAGAAAACTGCATCTTAGACACCCCCCGATTTCAG
Organism: Myodes glareolus; assembly: GCF_982192425.1. NCBI lineage: Eukaryota > Metazoa > Chordata > Mammalia > Rodentia > Cricetidae > Myodes > Myodes glareolus. The sequence continues at coordinate 10,402,821 of NC_142035.1, read as the reverse complement.
GACTATGTAAATAGAGATGTTGGCAGAGAGGCGATGGTGTGGATGTATGGAGGACCAGCACAGACAGCTCTGCCTTGTGAGGAGCGAGGCTGGGACCTGGGGAGCTCTCGAAGGACGACCCATCACCCCACCTCCACCTCACTCCCGCTCCAGTGGGCTGGAGTCATTTGGCTCCACGCTCAAGGTGCCCCAGGTAGATACTGCCCCTGCTTGCCTAGCACTATAGCGACTCACATGTGCACACGTGCTCAGACCACAGCTATGGGGTGGACAGAGAGGCTGTCTGCTCCTCGCATCTTAAAGGAGAAAAAGGAAATAAGAGAAACTAAAAGCAAACTTGCTTGTCCCACCCAAGGCCATTATCAGAAGCTAGACAAATAACCCTTAGTCAGAGGAAAAGCCTAGGCTGTTGGGGTGGAGCTACTGGTGTTCAAAGGGAGGTGACAAGGCCCTGAGAGCCTCCGGCTTCAAGTGAAATGCTCTCTTGGGTCACTTAGAGTTCCCAGGTGAGGGCATCAGTAGGATATTTTCAAGGGAAAAGCCAAGAGTCCCACTCTCCTGTAGTGCCCAAGTGCTTTGGATTCTTAGTGGATGTGGCAGTTTGGTGCATGTAGCAAAGGCTCATGGCCTCTTGGCCACTGCCTTGGTGTTCTGAGAAATGAACATGACACCGAGTTTGCATGTGCTCTGCCACTCAGGGACTCCCAGGGATGGTGTTGGCAAGTTGCTGGTTCACAGGAAGTGCCAGGAGGGGCCGTCCTTCATGTTCTCGACCACCTCCCCAGAGACCAAGGAGCTCCTGGGGGATACTGTCCAGCACCTAAGATTTCAGGCATGCCAAGGCATCATCGGGGACCTAAAGTGCCGACTCCACCCAAGAGCAAGAGAGCAAACACCGGCTTTCTTCAACTCTCGGAGATCTGTCACTACGTGTGGGGCTGGGCTCGGGGATTGCAAACACAGCACAGATTTATGGCTTCCAGTGTTTCAGGGTGACTTCTGCAAGGATAGGTCCAAGACATTGGGCAAGACCTCCTCCGCCCTGAGACCTGGGGTTGGCGCCACCTCTCTGAAACACTGGGGAGATGATCTTATTCCTAAACTGTCACTCATGTGTCATGATCCAGCATACCTGGACACCTCTGCACTCAGAAGAAAGGACTGACATGAAGGGAACAACATAGCTGAATGACAAGATCTTAAAACACAATGGGAGGAAGTCCAGAGACAACTGGAGGTTTTAAAAGACTAGCAAGACACAAGGCCACATCTCCAAGGTAAAGCCGGCCACCCTGGCGGGAGCTGCTACCCACAAAGGAGAAGTCCGGGAGAGGCCTCTGCCTGCCAGCTCCATCCCTGGTAATCCCTCTTCTCAGGAAATGGGCTGTACCGGGGAAGAGAAGGTCCCAGGGCCCTGACCTCGCTGCCCTAGCTTCAGGATATCTGAGTCACCGCTGCCTCTTGTCTAAACAATGAGCAGAGCTCTTATTGCGCTATCGACACATTAAAGGGCTGCTCGGCCTCATCTTCCAGTTAGAGCAGCTCTGCTTGAGGCGTCCAGGCCGGCCTTGATGGCCACTGCCTGTCAGCAGTGGGGCCACACCGCTGGGGCTGTTTTATGATGTGGCAGGCACAGGGAACTTAAGAGTGACTGCAGGTTGTCAAAATAGATCAAGCCTAACATGCAGCCTCCAGCACCCGCACCCCTCAGCCTTCCGCTAAAGCCTGGGGTCCCCGCAGCTCCACAGGTAGGGCTGTACAAAGGGACTCAGCCTCTCCCATCGAGAGGACTTGAACTCTTCAAATTGCACCCTCTTCCTTCCACAGGGACAGCTTTAGATTTTTATTTTCTTTTCCTTTTCTCGTGTGTGTGTGTGTGTGTGTGTGTGTGTACTGCAGCAATCTTACTATGAACCGGTGTGTGTGTCTGTGTGTGTGTGTGTGTATTGCAGTCTTACTATGAACCCTGACTGGCTTGATACTCACTAAATACTCAAGGATGGCCTCTGCCTCAGCCTCCTGAGTACTGGGATTCCAAGCACACACCATGCCCAACTTCAGAACTTTTTATTCTTCTGAAAACACTTTTTTGTTGGTTGGTTGTTGGTTTTTGAGATAGGGTCTATGTGGCCCTGGATTGTGGTCTTGAACTCTCAATGTTTGAACTGGCCTTAAACTCAGAGGTCGGTCTTCCTCTGCCTCCCAAGTGCTAAGATTAAAGGTGTGCGCCTTTTTCAGAGCAGAAAGATTTGAGGATGTATGTGCGATAAGACTATTTAAAAATAAGAAGCCTTGGGCAACCTTCAACTAGACAGAAACTTTATCACGTGACAACAGGTTCAAGCCATAAGGAAGCTTGCATAAACCCACACAAACCTCAGGTGAGCCACCTGACCCCATCCCTTCACCCTCACTTCAGCACAGCACCCAAGGTTCCGACAGGTGCCCCTCTCAGGCCCCTCCCTCCCATTCCGCCAGTGTCACACCCCTGTTAGGTGCCAGCCATGACTGCAGCTGTCCACCGCAGGCGGTTCATGCACACAGGCCTTGAGTGCCTCCCCTGGGCGAGCACAGACTGGATTTCCTGCTGCCGCCCTGCAGCTTACGACGTGAGCTTCGAGTAGCTGGGGGGAGAGAATCGTCTCCGCAGGTACTTGAGGACGTAGAGGGGGAGACAGCTGACCAGGGTGATGACAGACACCTTCCAGAGGAATGACAGGGTGGCGATGAAGTAGACATCTGTAAGCAAGAAGATGGCCATGTCGGGAGCATTCCGCAGGACGGCCATGGGGCCACCAGAAGAAAGTGCTCTTTATTCCCTGCTTTCTACTCTCTTCTCCCAGAGGGCATGACACGGGCCAGCAGTGCACGTGGCCCTCATTTCCTCCCCTCCTCATTTGGTGAAATGTTACTTTCAACATCTAGGAAAAGAACCTACCAGAAAACATTCCCACAGGTGTTTTTGAGTCTAAATGACAACTGGAGTTTCTTCTAAGCCACAGAGCACAGAAAGGAACAATCAGTGCATGGCTCTACTTCTCAGTGGCTGTTCAGACTCAGTGACACCCACAGAAAGTCAAGAGAGGGACCCATGGCCACAGGGCAAAGTGAGCAGAGACCATCTGTCAAGATCAGGCTTTCACTTGGGGCAAGGTGCCCTGTCCTGGGCTGGGGTAGTGAAGCCAGGAACTTGGGGAAGCCTGGGAGGGGAGGCAACTGGGTAAGCCCTTCCCAGTCTTGAGCACAGCATGGAAGGAAGGATGTCACCACTAAAGCAACTACTACGTGGTAGGTCAAGAACCACTTCTCTACCTTTCACCTACCTGTCCAATGTCCAAAGCCACCCGAGCCTCCTGTCAGGGACCACACCTCTGCATTCCCTCAGACCCAGGCCCTTGGGCACATAGTAGGTGCTCACAAAACCTCTCTAAAAGGAGACCATTGTAAACTAATGTCTCACTTTCTAAGTGAGATTCTGAGGTGATGCTCTTTCTATCTCCACTGATGGCTTCACAGGAACTAGTGAGGCTGGGAAAAGAGCCTGGACCAAAGATGTTCCTCGAGAGTCAGAGTGTCACAGTTTACTCATGAGCATCCACTAAGGAACCTGGGTAGACTGCTCCCTCCCATCTGCCTCCTTCAATGCTACCAGTTAGCTGTGCCTGAAATGACACTGTGACATTTTATGCATGGATCTGCTCGTACCTGTCAAGGTATGGCCACGTTTCCCTGCCCTGGGAGTGGTGTTTTACCTGACTCTCTCAAAAGCCACTGGCTTCCTGCAGCCTCCCGACTCTCCCTGGAAGTCTCTGAAGAGGTGGCCCTGCCGCCTGGATTGCAGGAATGAAGGGCAGGGAAGCAGCTGAGAGAATCAAGCTGCCCACCGCCGCTCCCCATTAGCAGACTCGCCAGAGGATATCTGAGCACATTCAACACAGACCCATCACTGATCTTACTGAAGAGATCTAGAAGGCAGACTCTCTCTGCTGGCCTCCTAGGATGGCACAGGCCCTGGACTGAGGAGACCAGTGTTAGAGTGACAAGAGGACCCAGCAGAGAAATTGGTGGCTGTAGCAGCAGGGTCTATTGCACAAGTGGATGGAGGGGAGCTAGAAACAGGTCTGGGCCAGAATGGAGTCAGCCTGGCGGCTAGCCACACACGGGGGAGGACTGGCTGAGCTGATGTGACTTCTGGATGCCTTAATGCAAGTGTGAGGGTCAGTATAGGAGCAAACACGGGCTGGCCCTGGAGACAGACACAGGCACACTCAAACCCATGCCTGTGGCTAGGCCAAGAAGTGATGTGGGATTCCCCTCTGTATGTTGTGAATAAGTTTTATACCATTGGTTAAAAATGAAGCTGCTTTGGCCTATGGCAGGGTAGAACAAAGCTAGACAGGAAACCTAAACTGGATGCAGGGACAAAGAAGGCAGAGTCAGGGAGATGCCATATAGTTGCTGAAGGAGAAAGACACCAGAACCTTACCGGTAGGCCACACACTCATAGTGATACACAGATTAATAGAAATGGACTAATTTAAGATGTAAGAGGAATATGTCTAAGCTATTGGCCAAATAGTGTTGTAATTAATATAGCTTCTGTGTGATTATTTGGGTCTGGGCGGCCGGAAAATGAACGAGCAGTCTCCACTTACAGAGAAGTCACCCTGCCTCACACTTCCCGTCCCAACTGTCCCCACTCCCATGCTGTCCTGTTTCCCAACACTCTGGTCTGCAATCTCTTTATGGTTCACTTCTCCCCACTGTCTGCTTCACCCACTGTCTTTGGCCCCAGGCTGTGCCCCTTCCTCCCCACTCCCCCATAGTATCTAATCTGTGAGTTCCTACAGTATGATTTACTTGGGGTCTGCCTGGCTGCCTCTCACCTCACCTTGGTTCTCTCTGCAGTCTAGTCCCATCAGTCTTCTGCGGCCAAAGGATGCTTCTACATGGGTCCTGCACCCTCTAACCAGAAGGGTCAACTCCCTGCCACCCTGGCTCGGGACAGAGACTACTGGTCTACCAAATGAGCCAATGCTGGGAGCAACTGTCACCTCTCAGCCAGCTGTGACAGCCAGTAGTTCTCATGGAGCTTATGGCGGTCTCTACGGACTAGGGCAGAGGAGAGAGGACTATGTCAGCCCAGTTCCCTGGGTGCTGATGGGCCACAGTGCACTCGCACTCAGACTGAACTTCTGACTGAGATTTCATGGGAACCAAGAGGTTCTGTGATCCCCCAAAAAAGTGGAAGAAAGGAATAAAACTTTGCAAAGTCTGGCTTGGTGACAAGGCTTGTCCCAGGAAACTGCTTCGTTATTTATCCCTGAAGATGTTCCGCATCCCAAGAGAGATCACTGGAAAAGCCCAGCAAACCATGCACCCCTTCATGCCCGGGAAGGGGGCAGTACCCAGGCTCTCAGCAGACAGACACCCACAAAGACTTGGGTCCTTATGAGAAATCAGTTTCCTGTTCCTAAGCCTGCGCATATACTCAGTACCTGCTGAGCAGCTCCGGCGGCCCAAGAACCTGGGCGCACAGTTGCTAGATCTGCTACTGAGCAAACCGTGAGTCTGTGCATGTCTTTCACAGACACCTTCTCATTCAAATGCTCTGGATCAGCAGTTAGTTAGAACTGGGGTATGGAGACCAGAGAGAGCATCTCATTGTGCCTGGTGAATTCATGAAGGATTCCCCCTTCCTAAGTCAGCCAGCACTGCAGAGTTTCAAACAGACAGCTGCCAGATGTGGCGGCGCACGCCTTTAATCTCAGCACTTGGGAGACAGGCGAGTGGATCTCTATAGCTTGAGGCCAGCCTGGCCTGTGTGGTGAGACTCTGTCTCAAATCAAGTAAAACAAAGAGGACACTGTGTCCTGGGGCTAGGGCTCAGGGTCTTACCGATGAATTCGTGGAGGAACACCAGGGAGGCGATGTAGCAGGCCAGGCTGAGCAGCTCGGCCACTGTCATGAGCCAGTGCCACGTCTGGATGGTGAGCGCCACCATCAGCAGCTCGGTGAGGATGAGTGACGTGAAGGAGATGGCCACGATGTGCACGAACTCAGACTCGAACAGTAGCAACGCCCCGTACATGATGGTGCTCCCTGCAAACACCAGGAACACCTGAGACAACGCATCATACATACATGACGGTGCTCCCTGCAAACACCAGAGAACCTGAGACACGCATCATACATACATGACGGTGCTCCCTGCAAACCCCAGAAACACCTGAGACAATGCATCATACATACATGACGGTGCTCCCAGTAAACACCAGAAACACCCGAGATGACGCCCGTACATGATGGTGTTCCCTGCAAACTCCAGAAACACCTGAGACACACCTGCTGCCCATTTGTCACCTGGGCAATCCCTGGGGTAACTTAGTCTCTGCGTATGTATATGAGGTGCCTTAGGCCCCAAGTCTAGACAGGTTGTCCATTTATCTTACACAACATTTAGCCGGAGGTCATTTCCACCATGTCATTAGTGTTTCTGTATCCTGTGTCCCACCAGGTCAGGACTCGAAAGCTTTTGTGTTTTTGAACATTTTGGACTAGGATAAATGGACCTGAACCCCTAGAATCCCCTCTGGCTTTGCCAACCGGAGAAGCAGCCAAACTGCACCATAGAATCCTGCTGTGCATGTGCACACTGTGGAACCCTGCTGTGCACACCATGGGACCCTTTTCCCTGCCCCCCTCCTACAAAGGTCAATGTTAAAGCATAGGAAGAGCAGGCATTTCCCTCACCCCAACCTCACCTTGATAGATACTGATTAACACCCAAATTAAGAACGTCTTATAGGACAGCGGCCGCCCCTAGATAAGAAACAGAAAGACCAGGTCACTGCAGAGGCTGAAGACTCACTGCTATCAGCAATGTTGGGACTCTTTCCACAGACCGCTGCTGGTTTTTATCACAAACATCCACAAGGGGCCCCCCAACATCTGACTGAGGAACAAAAATGCCATCTTTCAAATACAGCCCAGAGTGGATATATGCCTGTCTTCTCAGATACTCTGAGGACACTAAGACAGGAGGAAGGTGGGTTCAAGGCTGGCCTGGGATTCAGAGTGAGTTCAAGACTACCCTCGACAACTTAGTGAGACCATTGGGAAAGGACAAAGAGAGTCACGGTGGCACACGCCTTTAACCTCAGGGTTCAGGAGGCAGCGGCAGGTGGGTATCTGTGAGTTCCAGGCCTGCCTGGTCTACTCAGCCAGTTCCAGGCTATCAGGGAACGTAGTTCAGTGGTAGAGAGCTTTCCTAACAAACACACGACCCTGGGCTTACACAAAATAAAACAAAACAAAAACAGCAAAAGGAAAACCCCACACATGCTGAGGAAAGCCCCTGCCTCTGGCAGCGCGGTGTCAGGGCTCCTCTAGGAGCGCAGCCCCGCGGGTGCAGAGCAGACCTGTGACTTTCAGAAACCACCTCTGTTTGCAGTCTGCACTGGCCCTCCCACCCTCCGCCTCCAAAGGAAGGCACAAACCCCCCCCCCCCGCCACCTTTCCCCCATCAGATAGGAGGAGCAAGTGCGAAATGAACGGAGAAAAGAAGGGAGAGGTGGTAGGAAGAAGTGGGGGTAATGGAGTGGAAGTCGGGGAGGGCTGGAGAACCTTGAGGAGGTCCTTGTAGAGCTCAGGATACAACATGGCGACTTCCGACTTCACGTCTTTGTCCAAAACCAGGGAGAACACGGGAAACATGGTGTAGATGGTAGAATACCTGAGGGGGATGGCCGCTGTCAGGGACTGCTTGTCATCCCAGCCTCTGCAATCCGACCTCCCTCCTGCTCACCTGCTTACTGCACCCATCATGCACCAGGCCCAGCTCTTAGCACTAAGACTCCAGATATAAAACAGAAGTGAGCATCTACCCTCGAGGGCTCTTGTGTTAGTCTCCACAAAAGGACTGTTAAAGACCAGTGCCAAGGAGGGGGGCAGAATGGGGAAGAGGAAAAAAACGTGTGTGTGTGTGTGTGTGTGTGTGTGTGTGTGTACACGTGTGCATGGCGTGGGGCACGGACTCAGAAAGTCAGCAGGAATGGGACATTTCTGTGGACACCCAAAGAGGAGTTGCTGGGCCAATCTGGAAGCTCACACCAGGTCCAAGCAACACCTGGTGCAAAGGCCCTGAAGCGAGGGTGCAGCTGTCATGAAGACAGAGAGTAGCCAGGATGGCCGGGGCTGCAGGTGACAAGGGGCAGATTGTAGGTCATACTATGTTCTGACACGTCCTTTCACATGTCTGGATGAGGGGACATTGTTTCCTCTCAGGCTGACCCAACCCGCGGACACAGCAAGGGAGAAGCCTCTGCTGCGGTCCCTGGTCTGGCCCTTCTGCCTCCCTGGTCTTTTTAAGCAGAATTGGGCTCTGGTGCCTGGGATTGTGGAGCCACCTGCCATGTGCCTGAGTAAGAAGAAGCCTGGGGATTCTGGCAGGCCAGGAACAGAGGTGGTGCCAATGGTAGCTGATGTACCATCAACACTTTGTACTCTGTGCAAGGCGCTGGACCCCAACATCCTCCTGGGCTCAGTTCCAACCAAAAGGACAGATTATAAATGCTTCCCCTATCCCAACACCCTAGTAGGGTCACCTCAGACTCTCTGAGTCTGTTCAGTTTGTTCATCTTCAGGTCCCAATGACCGCAGGCTGGAGTACAGGGGTGACTGCCTCCCCCATCTTGTGAGGGTGCTTCAAAGTCTTGCCAATTCAGGAGGCTCAAAACCTGCCTTACAGCCAGAAGCCAAGGTGCCACCAACACCTCTGATGTCTCTCCCCTCTGTGGGATGTTTCTCAGGATGTCATAAAAAGTGAGCAGCTTGTCTGCGGTGACTTACCCGATGATCAGGAACCCTTGGTAGAGAGGAACGGATGCGAAGTAGAACACAGAGGAGAAGACAGCCTGCATGGAGGAGGGAGGGGGGTCACCGAGAGTTTACAGCACAGCCCCCACCCAGCAGATGCTACACGTCCTGTGCAGGGGTTCCTGCAGCCTTCACGACTGCCCTAGGAAGTTAGGACCATCGAGACCCAGAGAGGGTCATGGTCTGGCCTGAGACCACACAGTTCATTCACGACAAGGCCAGTAGTGAGCGTCCACAGTCATGTTCAGCCTTCTGTGTAGTGGGGTTGGGAAGGCTTCACACCCAGGTCCTGAAGTCACTCATGTTTTACACAAGGAGAAATTGTAGGGCCCTTTGGGATTCAAGTCCACCCCTACCTAAGGAGCCTACACTCCCAACCGCTCAGAATTATACCCTGCCAGGTATACACCCTGACTGCACACTGTAGGTACAGAAACTAAGCTGGGGACAGAGCTACCAGTGTTTCCACATTGGCCACCTTAAACACTGGGATAGAAGACAGTACAGTTTGGAATTCGGGTGGGAAGATCTATTTTTGCAATGTTCAGGATCAAACTGAAGACCCCGTACCTACTGGGTGAGCAAATGCTGCCACTGAGCATGTATGGGGCCTATGTACGGGGCCATACATAGGTGGGGGGGGAGGTTTGGTTTCTTTGTTTTGAGACAGGGTTTCTCTAAGTAGCAGCTCTGGCTGTCCTGGAACTAACTCTGTAGACCAGGCTGCCCTTGAACTCAGAGATGCCTGCCTCTGCCTCCCAAGTGCTGGAATTAAAGACATGTGCCACCAAAGCCCAGTGAGAATATTTTTTTCAAAGCATATGACAAGCTAGTGTTTCAGTGAGAAAAAGCAGTAAGGATTTTGCCAACTCTCACTTAAGTCTCTGCTTATACTGCTGGAAAGCAGAGCATGCTGGGAACACCTGGTGAGGAAGACAAGAGCTGATGCTTCCCAAATCCTAACATCTACAGATTCATGGAGGGACTGTGGCTCCCAAGCTTGTCCCCCTAATGTAAGCCCAGGGAATGCTGGGAGTGCCAAGTGAAGGCTTTTTGTAAAAAGTTAGCTGAGCCAGATATGATGGCGCACACCTGCTGTCCTAGCTGTCCTAGTAGCTCTGAAGTGGAGGTGGGTAGATCAAGGGTTCAAGGTCAATCTGAGCTACACAGGGAATTTGAGGCCAGCCTAAGATACATTAGACCAAGGATCAAAAACGAAACAAATCAAAAACACTAAACCAAAATTTAAAAAAAAAATCCTAAGCATCAAGAGAGGTTGGATCTTGCAGCAGCAGGGAAGGCAGAGCACTCCTTCCTCCACCCGCACTCCTCCCCACACCTGTGTTCCTCCAGCACCTGTGTCCTCCCCATCCGTGCTCCTCCCCACACCTGCGCCATGCAGAGTGACAGCATGCCATGAGCCTGCTTGCTAAAGCACTGCACAGCCACAGGAAGCCTGGCTCCTCTGACACTGTCACAACCTCACCGTGGGGAGAGCCACCTCCCAGTGTCTCCTCATTCAGCTGCACAAACGTGCATCTACACACGGGCACATCACAGGAAGTGAACACACCTGTCTTGTTCATCAGAGATCATCATGCCAATGTGCAGTCTTACGGGCCAGGTTAAAGATCCTCAGAGGCACAAGGAACAAGGCCAGCCTCACTCCAGAACCGTCTGGAACCTTTGAGCAGATATCAATGGGAATGCAGATGGCAGCTCATCCGCCTGCTTTTGCGTGTGTGCCCAGGGACAAGATCATTAATCTACCTCCCAGTGATTAAAACCACAGCATGGCCTGGTCCCATCGGTGAATTAGCATAACGGTCTGATGATGGATTAACATAAATTAAAAGTGCAGATGCAGTCTGATGATCGGCAGCAGCTGTGCAGCTTGAGAACGTCTCCCCCAACAGCCGGTGAAAGGCCGGCAGGGAACTCTCCCACGTGAGGCAGGACGAGCACCCTCCACACACCGAACTGCCGTCCACATCTGGCCACACCTTTCCTAAGAACATTTACGCTGATGCACGTGTGCACATGGACACATGCTGTGTGCTTTCTACAGCGCTGGAATGGAGGTCAGAGAGCAGCTCGGGGGAGCTAGTTCTTCCGTCCTACCACATGGGTTCCGGAACTGAACTCAGGTTATCAGGTCTGGCAGCAAACAAGCGCCTTCACCCACTCAGCCATCTCAGCGGCCTCCCTTCTGTTCATGACATGACCTGCTTGGTCTTACTGACAATGGTTTTCCAACCAAGTGCCAAGTTCAAGGTCAAAGCAGATCCCACCAGTTCATTTCACAGCTGGGAAGGTCAGCCTGGGGTCAGGGAACTGTGTGCAAGGGCTTCACAGGTCCTCAGTGATACAGGCGAAAAGAGACAAGAATCAAAAGGTCTTATCACCAAACTCAAGTACTTCACCCTGAGGCCTGTGGAGGGGCTGCAGTGGGAAACGAAAGTCCACAGGCCTGGGCCAGGAGTGTACCGCCTTCTGCAAGCTGAAACTGCTTCAGTCCCTTTCCAGTGAGGTTTGACTCTGATGGGCAGGCCATGCTGCAGTTCCCTGCGATGATGGCACTCTGACTCAACCTCAACCTTTCCACCTGTAAAATGGGCTCAGGCTATAGCGTGAGGAAGACAGGAGATGCTGACTCCATTACAAGCATTGAGCCAAGGACTAGGATGCACTCAGGAAAAGTGAGTTAACACCAGGTGTGTGGCGCATGACTCTACTCCCAGCATTTGACGATCACACACTTGCACACATTCAAGCCTGGGTCGCTTAGCAAGTGCCTGTCTCACACACATAGTTATTCCTCTGGTGTGGCTGCCACCTCTTGGCCCTTGTCTGCACAAAAAAAAAAAAAAACAAAAAAAAAAAAACAGGAGCTGGGATGTTTGGCCCTAACCCTGCCCCTTCCAGGGAACCCATGATGAGATGGAAGAACTTAACTAGGGGCTGTCAGCTGGGATGTGGTCAAAGGCTTAAACTGGCCAGGTGGGGGGTCCAACTGCTGGGATTTTCCATGACAACGACTGTCCTAAGCACCCAGGCACAAGGCTAACTGCCACCCACCTGGGAAGTATGCCCACTTGTACCGAGACAGAGCTACATATGCCCAGGTGCACACATAAAAAGGTGCCAACTGCTGCCCACCTGTACAGCGTACCTGTGCACACCTGTGCAGAGGTGCCAGCTGCCTGCCATGCCCACATGGCCCTACGAGAGGCACTAGCTGCCACCCACCTGCACGGTGTGCACATGCGTCTGTAAGGTCGGTTGCTGCCCTCCTGCACAGTGTGTCTGCACTGCCTGGGTGGTGCACCGACATGTGAGGGTACCAGCTGGCTCCCACCTGCGCATCGTGTCTGTGCCTACTCTCTGCCTATGAAGAGCTGACTCTCTTGAGAGGACGCCGCGGCTGCACACCTGCATGGTGCTGATGCAGAGGCTCCTGTGGATCACAAACTGGCTGAGGGCCGCCGAGCGCTTGTAGCTGTTCCGACCGTGCACCATGAGTAACCGGCCAAGATGCTTGAACTGGGTGATAGAGAAGTCCGCAGCCAGAGACGCCTGCTTTCCTTCCTGCAATGCGCACACAGAGGTCAGGGAGCATGTCTTTGTTAATTGAAACAACAAGACATGACAAGGAGACCTTTGAAGACATTCAATAACGAGACTTTGGTTTCAGGCTACACGCAGTTGGTGGTCCAAGTCAAATTGGATTTAAGAAGAGGAATTTACTTAAATAAAAACCACACTAAATCACAGATACTTGTAATGTGAGGGTCAGAGGAGGCTTGTATTAAGTTCTCCCCCACTCCCAGTGTTTATGAGAAGCAAAAAATCATCCATAGGTGCTTTATAACACTGAAGGTCCTAAGGGTTAAACACGGGGGAAGTCTGATGCAGTCACAGTGTAGAACATTCCTGAACATTCTGCATGCTCCTGGATGTGGAGCTCACACTGCACCCACAGTGACACGCATGCTTTCAAAGGCAGATGACTGGCACAATTATTGAGAGACGGACATCAGCGCCTACTGGTGTGACCCCGAGGATACGAATCACCCTGGAACACTTTCCACACAGGCTGCTCAGAGTGCACCGACCCAAGGACTCACTGACATTCCTAGTACTTCAAAAATAACAATGGAGGGCCGGCAGGATGGTTCAGCAGGTAAAAGAGCTTGCTGCCAAGCCTGATGACCTAAGATCAAGCCCCAGGACCCACATGATGCAAGGAGAGAACTGAGTCTCACAAAGGGTCCTCTGACTTCCTCATGAGCACTGGGCCATGCATAGACACACACTCACATTCAAATACATAAATAAATAAATGTAATATATATATATATCAATGGCATAAATACCAAACACGCCTAAAAAAAAAAAGATCAGAGAAGTGTTTTACATTATAGAAGATTAAAGAGACACGAACGCACGCTAATGAAGGAAATTCGGGGTCCTTGATTATTTCCTGGGGCTTCTTTTGTTCTTAAGCTACAAAGACATTTTGGGGACAATCGGGCAAAATGCCCATGAATCATTAGGTCAGCATTACATCTGGGGCAGGAGTGGGAGGGGGGTCCAGCTGCTGCGCTGATGCAGGGAGATGCTGCTTCTTAAGGATCCTGGGAAGTATTTAACATGAACTGTGTGCCCAGAGGGAGAGAAAGTGGAAGTCAGCAGGTGAGAGAAACGAAAGGCCGATGGAGCTCACTACCAGAAAAACATTATATATATATATACATATATACATTATATATAAACAGTATATGTATGTATATATATTTTTTTTTCATGGTACTGCATTTACACAGGGCCTCACTGACCCAGAGGCTTGCAGGCTTGGCTGGTGGTCCAGTGAGCTCTCAGGATCCACCTGTCTCCATCCCCCAATGTTAGATATGCCCAGCGTTTTAAGTAGGTGCAGGGCATTTGAACTCAGGTCTTCACATTTGCAACACAAGCGCTTGTACTCACTGAGCCACATCCCCAGTTCAAGATGACATTTTTTTATATAATAGAAAGTTACAATGCTTGTGGTTTTGCTGAACTGGAGACAAAGACTTAGAGCCGGGCACAAAAGCCAATCCTTGTTCAGCATGAGTTCTGAAGTAAGAAATGGGAAGCTGAGGACAATTCAAAGAGATGACGGCCTTGATAAGGAGGTTGGTCCTGAGAACAGAGTTGATGACTTAAAAGCATGGTTAATAAGAGATTTAAAAAAAAAAAGAGGGAGGGTTAGAAGTGACCGCTGTCCCTGTCTCTGATGAAGAAAGGAATCCAAGACGTAACAGATTTAAGCAAGCTGCATGACAGAGAGTGTGGTGTGTTTTTAATTTGAAAGCATACATGAAAATAATATATATACATGGACAAAATATGTGTAGATGGTATCTATAACAAAAGCACACACACCCAAAACCATAATGCCCAGAAAAGAATTTCGGAAGATTCCCCAATGTCACTAGTTTGGTGCGGCTGAGAGGCAGGCTGGGCGTGACTTACATGATGTATGTCTGCTGTGGCAGGCACTCACTACTGTCATGTGCTAAAACCAAGGACTCATGAGAGAATTTTTAACAGAAGGGAAAACGTCTCCTTTGTAGATAGCAACCTATAAAAGGCTTGTTAAACTCCAGAAATCCTTCAAGATTTGCTTTAATTCTGAGTGTCTATGCACGGGGGTGGGTATGCATGGAAATGCATGTGCCCATGAGGCCAGGAGAGGAGTGCGGATCCCCTAGAGTGCCTGTGGGTGTGAGGGGCTGGATGTGGCGCTGGGGACGAAACTCCAGTCCCTTGCAACAGCAGCACATTCGGAACCACTGAGTACCTCTCTGGCCCATGCCTCCCACAACCCCACCACCTTTCTGGTTTTCTGAGGCAGGGTCTTTTTCTGTGAGCTCTGGCTGGCTGGAACTACACAATCCTTTCACATCTACTTCTTCATGAGCACTGGATTTAGAGGCAAGAGCCACCACTGCTGGCTCAGTTGCACTTCTTAAAACCTACACCTAAAGGACTCTGCACAGATTCTGGAAGCAAAGTCTCACCCAGGAACCACGGCATAGTGAGTGTGGGGTGGAACAAGCCTCAAGGAGACAGGAGGGTCAGGGTCACATCCTCAGCTGTGAATCAACTTCCAGACCAGCCTGGGAAACGTAGAGAGAGAGAGAGGGAAGGAGGAAGAGAGGCAGGGAGTGGGGAGTCAGGGGGAGAAGCAAAGAAAGGAAAAGAAACAGAACTAGAAACTCCAACCGAGGGGAAGAACTGTGTGCACACACTCACCTTGCCCTCCACACCCACACCACAGTCCGATTCCTGGATCATGCTGACGTCATTGCCTCCATCACCTGCGGAGCACACAGACCAGAGAGGAGAGGTAGGAATGTGGGGACATGGCAGTCTCAGAGAAACCATCCATGCCGTGCTCTTCACTCTGTGCCAGCCATCCTCAAAGGGGCAGCTGATGCGTGCTGGAGACCAGGTGGCTCGCTAGGGTCAAATGCTGAGCTGTTGCAGAGGCCAGCATCTACAACCTCTTCTCAAGAGCCCCTGCAGGACATGCACGTCCTCAGGACCCTGTGGCCAGCACACCTCATACTTTAGTCCTTGAACACCCAGGTGAGGAGGCCACCACCATTGTCTCCATCCTGCTGAGGTGCAAATGTAGGCCCAAGAGGGAAAAGGAGCCACCTAAGATAACCAGTCAGTGACCACTTGGTTGAGAGATTTGAAACAGATCTGAACCTCAGCACAGGGTCTTCAATCCTCTGGAACGCCATGGCCATCAGCCACATGCCAAGAGAAAGGACCCTTCCCTTTAGGCATGCTTGTCTCCTCTCTCTCAAGGGAGGGGAGGCGAGCAACCATAGCATCCTCTTGGCCTGAGTTAAGAGGCCTGGGGAGTCTGAACACACAGCAGCAGAATTCTAAGGTACTTGTCAAGTCAGTTCAGAGCATCTGCAGGGCAAAAGGCAAGCAGACAGGGCCAGCAGGACAGCGCCTCCAGCAAGCCTGAGCACTCCCGGCGACGCCTCCTTCCACCAAGGCGAGCTTACCCACTGCGCAGGTGAGCTTTCCAGTGCGTTCCTGGAGCAGCCGCACGATCTGGGCCTTCTGGGTAGGGGCACAGCGGCAGCACACAACAGCTGGGCACTGGCAGGCCAGCTCCATGAACTCATATTCATAGTACTTGAGGCAAACCTGGGGCGGGGGTGGGGGAGGCGGGCAGTGTCAGCCAATGCCACCCCCTCCCTGCAACCCACAGCAGGAAGAGGTGCCCTACCCATAAGCTCCTAGCACCAACCTCCAGAGAGTCTCCAGAGATGACCAGCGCACAATCATGCTTCCTGCGGAAGGCGTTTAGCTCAAGGTGTGCTTCCCCACGGTTGGTCACCTGAAAGGGTACGGAGACAGAGAAGGCCTGGCTCTCTGGAAATGGCAGACGGCATTTTGAACAATGGTCTCCTAGAGCTTGTGTGAACAAGGTCCTTCCCCTCCCATCACCAGTCTTTGGGTGAAGGATGCTGTGGGCCCAGGAGACTGTATTATGACATTCATCCCTTTCTGTTTCCCAAGGACTAAAACAGGTACACAGTCAGGACTGGGCAGGCACCATGGAGACCTCTTGCATTTACTCTCAAAAATGCACCCCAGGAGACCAAAGCTTGGAGGGGCTCCTTAGCCTTGAGCAGGGTCACCAGAGCCCTGGAGGGCAGCCTGGGGACCTTTCTGTACCGGTACTGCTACAGGCTTTGTGCATTGTGCTTGACTGTTGGCAATGCCAAAAACAGTCACAGTGCCTAACTTTCTTCTGCTCCCCAAAGGAGAACACAACCACCAAAAAGGATCAGAGCACAGAATGAGCTCAAGGCTGTGTAGTGGGGTCCTTGACACTAGCTGAAGGGATGGTCGGCTGGGACCCCTAGCCCTTCAGTAACCTACACAACCACCTGAGGTCACCAACGGCTGCCCCTCCTCCCTTCAGAGGCCCATTCCAGGTTATGGGTTACAGGACGAACGCAAGCATCACCCCGCACGGCCCCAGCAGGATGCTTTACCAGCCGGAAAACATGAATGTCTTGGTTTCTGGTCACCAGATGTGCGTTCTTGGCCGTGCACGTGGCTGTCTCCAGCTTGTCCCCTGTTAGCATCCAAACCTGAAATCACAGCAGGGAAACAGTCCTGAGTGCTGGGCTCTGAAGGTGCCCTGGCCCTAGGGTCAGTGAGGCTCTCAAGAACATCAAACCTCCCGAGACTCGTAGTCCCTGTGATTCCAGGGATAGCCCAGCACGGGACTTGGTGGCTACTGAGAGTGGGAGCAAAATCTGACTGCTCACCAGAGAAAAATCGGGCTGAATGGGGTGTGGTGGGGCACAACTTTAATCCTAGCACTCAGGAGGCAGAAGCAGGAGGACTGCTATGAATTTGAGGCTAGCCTAGGCTACATATCAAGAACCCTCCAAAACAATAAAATAAAAAACAATAATAAGCAGATATGGTGATTCATGCCTGTAATCCCAGCAGTCAGGACTGAGGCAGGAGTGTTGTCAGATCAAGACCAACCTGGGCTACATCTTAAGATACAGCCTCAAGGGGGCTGGAGAGATGGCTCAGCGGTTAAGAGCATTGCCTACTCTTCCAAAGGTCCTGAGTTCAATTCCTGGCAACCACATGGTGGCTCACAACCATCTTTAATGAGGTCTGGTGCCCTCTTCTGGCCTGCAGACATACACGCAGACAGAATATTGTATACATAATAAATAAATAAATACTTTTTTTAAAAAAAGATACAGCCTCAAAAAGCAAAACAAATGAAACAACAAGCTACACAGAGGCTGACTTGTAGCCAGTAAAGAACAGTGAGAAATGAGCAGAGAGACCTAAGTTCTGGAAGCCATGGACAGAACTATCCATGCCCCACAGAGCCTATGTCTCTCATAGGATGAGGAGAGGGATCCAGAGGTGGCACGTGAGACCCTGAGGCTCCAGGGTCTCAGTCATGCAGGTTATGGTCATAATCCTGCATACGAACGAGCAGAGCTGAGGCTCAGGTCACTCTCCTACATGTGTGTACCTCTGAAAGACTGCCAAGTCTGACCAGTCTTCTTGGCTCAGTGTGACGTCAGCACTCAGCACACTCTAATCAGCAGGGAGCCCTGTAGTGGGCACACCCACCACTGTCATAAGTCACATATGGCACTTACTAATGGAACATGTGAAAAACAACACACATTTAGGTGGTGTGCTTTGCCCCTGTTAAAGTGTTAGAGTACACTTTAAACTCCACACAAAGTTGACTGTGTAGCCAGAGGTAGCAGTCTCATCCGTCTCCTGTGCTATGTGTGCTGAGGAGACGGCTGAGCTGGGTGAGGGCACTTGCAGCATAAGCACGAACTCCTCAGCACCCACACAGGAAGCCATGTGCAGTCATGCACACCTACAACCTCAGGGCTGGGGTCAGGGGAGCGGCAGGGACAGGAGGGAGAGGTGCTGGGCTTGTGGGCAGTCAGCCTCATTCCAGGCTCAGAGAGAGACTCTGTCTCGAGGGAGGGAGGAAGAGAGGGAAGGAGAGAGAAAGAGAGACAGACAGACAGACAGACAGACAGGAGAGAGTAAGGAAGGAGAGAGAGAGAGAAAGACAGAGACAGAGAGAGAGACAGACAGACAGACAGATTAAAAGCACAGGGTGTGCTCAGTGGTAGAGTGCTTGTCTGCCATACACAGAGATCTGGGTCCCACCCCCAGTAGAGCATTAAAAAAAAAAAAAAACAGAACCGCAACCATAATCCCAGCCCTCAGGAGATGAAAGCAGTACAATCAGGAGTTTGAGGACAGCCTGGGCTACACATCCAAGTCCTCAGCCTTCAGAACCCAGTGTCTCACTGGTCCTCAGACGCCCTCTACTGGCCCTGCAGAGTAGCTGTCTGGATTGCTTCCACCCCAACAGCAGATTAATACAGAAGTCTCTCTACTCCTCAATGGGGTGTCTGTCCCTTTCTCACCGGGCCAGAGCAACCAACTGTCGCTAGTCAGTCACTCAACAAAATCACATGGTGCAGCGGGACCCAGGGCTGCCCTGAGTGACCAGGAGACACATACCCCTGACCTTTGGAGAGCTGGCCCTGTGAGGAGGTAGCCAGGAGAAGCAGTCATTTAAGATGGTTTCCCAAGCCAGGCCTTCTGAACTGAGGCACTCTTCCCAAGCCAGGCCTTCTGAGGTAGGGCACTCTGGGGTCCCCTTCCCAAGCCAGGCCTTCTGAAGTGGGGCGCTCTGGTGTCCCCTACTTCTTCCACCTCCCATTCATTTCCTTCTTTCATTTCTTCCTTTTGTGGGCAGGCTCTCACTATATCCCAGGCTGACCCTGAACTTGAGATCCTATCACTGACTCCCACATGCCGAGGTTAAGAGGCATCTCACCCAGCCTTACACCCTCAATGTCTCCCTGCTGCGGACCAGGCTCCGGCTCTCCTACAGTCCTACCTTGATGCCGGCATTGCGCAGCGTCTCCAGCGTGGGCCTGACGTCGGCTTGAAGCTGGTCCTCCACACCAGTCAGACACAGCAGCTCCATCTCCATCTCCAGGCTCTCGATCACCGTGGCCACCTTGAGCGAACGGTCATGCACACTCAGCTTGGCTTGGACATAGCGGGCCTGGAGAATGGCAGAGACAAGTCAGGGGGTGGGGAGATGAGGTGAGGCCATCACCCCACCACACTGCCTGGGTCAGCTGGGCCTCCTGAACCCCACTTCTGAAGGTAACTGACTCCAATCTGACCCTACTTACTCCCTCTTTATCTGGCAGGAAAACCGAAGAGAAGTCCGGATTCCCCGTGGAACTGTGGAAACAGTCACAGCAGGCACCATGAAAGAAACCTGATCCTAAAGTCTTACAAACACATAGGGCACATCAGAGGCACAGGACCAAGCCAACTACTGGGGGTCTGGCAAGGACCCTAGAGATCTGTCCCTCAACTGCATGCACCCTGGTACTCGTGTATGTCAGTCTTGTACCCGGGACACAGGCATTAGCCAGACAAGGCCCTTCCATAGGGAGCATGGTCAATGACGTGAGAGAACCACAAGTAGATAGGATTGGAGCACAAATTTAACCTGTTTTATAGCTCAAAACTAGTTGGGTGTCTCATGTCGGTCACCTCAGCACTCAGGAAGCTGAGGAAGGAGGATTCCAGGCAAGCCTGGGCTACACTCAAAACCTTGTCTCAAAACAGCAGCAAAACAGAGACACAGAAAGATGATGGGGTAGGGGTGTGGAAGTGATTTAGTTCAAATCTTCCTAGAGTAGGTGACAAAGGTGAGTCACGTGGGAGATTGTGGAAAGTGACAGGCAGTGTGGGAGACATCTTGGAGAGGTCACGCGTGAGCGTGAAGTGGGAAGCGGGCAATGGAGCGAGAGCCAGGCAGAGCAAACGCCTTTGCAGGGGCCATGTGCAGAGGCCCAGTGCTGACAGGAAAGCTGCCATGCTCATAAAGGCCAACGCGACCAGAGTGGAAGGAGCAAGGTGTGCTCCAGGAGAGGTGACTGAGGTGGGTCGGGGATGCAAGGCAAAGGTCACGAGCCACTTACTTCAAAGTCTTGGTACTGCTCCTCTGTGAGGGACTTCTTGGCCACCACGAGCACCCGCAGTCCCTCCCGGGCCATGTTGCCACACTGCAAGGCAGACAGAGATCAGTGGGAAGCTATGTTCAGGCCCAGGTCTGAGGCTGCCCCAGAGGAAGCCAAAGGATTGGGGAAGATGGCAAATAAGAAAACTGCCTTCCCCTAAAGCTACGGTCTCCCAGAGCCAAGCTTCTAGCTGGAGCTGCAGAGGGGCGAGCTGCAGGCTGAGCCCAGCACACATGGGTTTTCTCTAGTCAGCACAGTGTACTCCAAAGCCCAAATCCACACGGTAAGGCTCAGTGGACAAAACTTGGTTAACTGTGGGTTGAGCACCATTCACCATCCCCTTGCAGTCACCGCTCCTGTGTGTACCCCTAAACACTGGTGCCACAGACCATTTCAAGGGGCTACATGCGTCCAAGTGTGACCCCGAGAAAGACAAACCCAGGCCCGCCATTTATCTGTGTGCCTCACCTGGCCCTGTGGGCATCTGGTTTCCAGTCCCCCAGGAGGGAACCGCATTACTAACTGGCAGAGTGAGCGCTCACCTGCCTGAAGGTGAGATCTGGCCTCCTGACCTCAACCAGCACTCCTCCCTCCAGCTAACTGTCCACCAGGGATCTTCACCCCTGTAACTCCCTACACAATCACTTTCCCCTTGAGTGCGGGCTGGACCTTGTGATTTGTTCCCAACACACAGAAAAGGGAGGGGTGCTGTTTCTGTGCTTAGGCCACCAAAGATGGAGACTTCCATCTTGTCTGCCATCTTCCACTGCTTGGATGAAGACAGCTGTCATGTTGGGGGTGCCCATGAAGAAATCCATGGGGCAAAAGACAAAGGGTGGCAACTGAAGGAAACCCAAGACCTTGGACCACAGCCCTAAGGAGCTGGGTGCTGTCTGCACCAACAGTGCAGCGCAAAGCACCAAGCACTGAGCACCAAGCAAAGACTGAGCTCAAAGAACATTCTACCCCAGTTGGATCTTCAGCTGAGCTATCCACTGACACCCTGGCTGTGGTCAATGGGAAGCCCTAAAGCAAAGACCCCAGTTGAGGCACGCCCAGACCCTACTCCAGACAAATCAAGAAGGAAAAGCAGGTTGTTAAAGTAACTAAGTTTTGCAGTAGGTAGTACCGCAATTTTACGGTAGTCGGTGCCACAGCCAGCAAGCAAGTACAAAGATCCGCTCACTCCTCACTGCAAGGCCAGGCTCTGCAGGGCAGGTTCCCAGGACCTGGCTTCAACTCACAAGCCCAGGCTCACCTCTTCCTCCAGCCAGTCATTGTATTGGACGATGCCGGCCATGACAACGTCTGCTCCCTTCATGTAGAACGTGATTTCCCCCGTGGATTCATCCTGGAAAGAGGGTCAGGAAGTGATGACCATGGAGGGGACACCAGCCTGTAGGCCTGACCTGCTTCTTGTGACAAACAGTGTACAAAGTGCTTGGAAGAGCCCGTGCTTCTAAACTTTATATGTGTATGTATGTATGTATGTATAATTTATTTATATGTGTATGTGTTTTCTGCCTGCATATATGTTTGAGTACTACATGTATGCCTGGTGCCCTTAGAGATCAGAAGAGGGCACTGGATCCCCTGGAACTGGAGTTACAGACAGCTGTGACCTACATGTAGGTGTTGGGAGTTGAACCCGTATTCTCTGGAAGAAAAGCCAGGATTCTTAACTGCTGCACCATCTCTCCAGCCTCCCAGTGCTTTTACTGGCCAAAGATAAAACATTACTGGAGCGAAGGGGTGGCTCACTCTGGGGCAAAGGCCACAGAAAGCAGAAGAAAGCTCAGCTCGGAGCATTTGGAAAACTGTTAAATGATAAAGCAAGATCAAAGAGCCAAGACATTTGTCTGGGAAGTTGTTGCCATTCCAGCTGGAACTGCCCACACGCAGCCGGCTTGTTTCAATTGTACCATGGGCTGTGCAGCGGTGGCCAACTGTGCTCCACAAACAACAGGAAGACGGCAACAGGGAACTGGGGACCCTCCACATCTCAGCACTGCTTGCGTGTGAGGCCTGAGACTCTGCAGTGGAGCGGCCCTGTACCTTGTAGGGTGATAAACCCACCAGGTGTCAGGAGAGGCCCCATGCTGACAGTGTCTTCAGACACTAGTAAATGTCCTCTGGAGAGACAGCCAATGTTTCCACATTGAGACTGCCGTCTGAGGATGTGTTAGGTCACATTCTTAGCTAACCTGGGGTTTGTGTGGCCCAGAGGCCACAGGCTGGACACATCTGCTCACCGCTGAGTCTTGCACGAGAAGGCATACACAAAAAGCAAATGGCCTCTCAGATTTTGGTTCCTCTGAACTGACAGGCATCAAACACTTAGCCTGGTACCAGTTCTTAATGAGGAGCACAGGGCGAACTGTCTCCTCTCTGCCTCAGCATCCTCCTCCGTCAAGCAGGACGTGCAGCACAGTCCTATGTACTGACCACCACGGATGAAGCAAGAGCACTGGTACGTGGCACGTGGCCTCACACAGAATGTGGCGTTTGTGATAGTGTTCTGGATGGTTAGGTGCACCCTAAGTCCCTCCAGTCTGCTCTGTGGGGAGAGGCTCAGTCCCAGATTTGTAATGGATGACAATGGACAGACACTATCAGCTGCCACAACCCTAGAAGAGGCTTCAGAGAGGCCACAGGTGCCACCATGCATCCCAGAATCCTCAGGGTGGCCACACAAGCAAGAATTCATCACTAGGCTCCATCCCTTGACAGAGCAGAGGCTGAGACACGGGCTCTGGGGAAAGCTGGAGGGCAGCGGATCCTCAAGTCTCCAAAGGAAAGGCAGGTGACAATGGTGAAGAGGGCACGGGGCAGGGCAGTCAATGCCGTGCGTATACACTTTACTACTCTGAAAGTAGAGGAGCTGAAGAGATGGCTCGGTGGGGAAAGGGAATGCCACAGCCATGAGGACCAGACCAGAAGTCAGATTCCCACTACATACTTATATTTTTTAAGGTTGGACATGATCGTGCACCTGCAGTCTCAGCACTGGGGAGGCAGAGACAGTCTGCAGCATGTTGGCCAGTCAATCGGATTGACATGAGTTCCAGAATCAGAGCGAGACTGTCTCAAAACATAAAGTAGAACCAAATGAAGAAGATGCCAAATGTCAGCCTCCAGTCTCCACAAGAATGCACGCACATGTACATACGTACACACAGAGAGAGAGAGAGAGAGAAAGAAAGAAAGAAAGAAAGAAAGAGAGGGAGAGAGAGGGAGAGAGAGAGAGAGAAGGAGAGAGAGAAAGAGAGAGAGAGAGAGAGAGAGAGAACATGAGCTAACTAAGGGTATGGTTCAACCACTGGCTCAATCTCTTCACCTTCATTTTGGGCACAGACAACTGCACGCTCTGCCCAGGAAGGACAGCCCTCGGGAAGAAAGAACATAAAAGCATTGGGGGTTTTCATCCCTTGCCCCTTCCTGAAACTGGTGCTTAATACCATGGCTGCAGGAAGGATTGCTCCCACACGGCTTCCTTTACCAGAGGGGCTCTGGCCAGCTCGGTCGTCGTATCCAATATAAACACTGCAGCCATTATCTCCTCTGTGAGTCACTTCCTCCCACCCAGGTCATCCCCAGTTTACTGTGTTCCCATGTTATGGCGACATGACACCATAAACATGCAGAGATGGGCTGGTCTAGTCGTGTTGTCTTGTGTCCTTATAGTCTGTGTCTGGCACCTGATTACAGGTCTCATTAATTCAACGACAACGGTGTGGTCCCTAGCAGTGATCCAATTCCACTACTCCACATGGGAAGCATGGAGCATAATAGGACATCTTATACAACATGGGATTCTCAGTTCCTTCAGAAAGATGTGCACAAATGCCTGGGGCCACAGGCGTCCCTGACCTCACCTGACCCCTTAGGAGGCAGGCCTCAGACAGAGAAGGAAAAGAGCTTGGGGATGAGGGAGGATGGGGAACAGACTGTGAGCACCCTGTACGTTCACTCACACCAGTCTAAAAGGTTGGATACAATCTACTGGGAGGGCAGACAGCAGCAACTAAACCCAGTCAGAGTGGCATGTGGTAACTCATGCCTGCAATTCTGGCACTTGGAGGTGGGGACTGATGCAGGATGGCTGCTGTGAGGGCCAGGGTTCCAGCTTGAGATCTTGTCTCAAATGCCCTCCCACCCCTGGGAAAGAAAGCAAGTCAAAGACTGAATGAAACCTGTCTACAGCAGGCAACAGGACAGTCATATGCACACAACAGGTCCGTCCCTCCAGCACAGGAGAAAATGGTTTCTCAGGCTCTATACAACACACAGACAAGGCCAGACTCCGCATCACAGAGGCATCCCAATGCCAGCAGCATCCCCCTTCTTATATTGTGACAGCTATAAAGGTCTCGCCTTTCAAAGGTCACAGTGAGAGTTGCTGAGCTGGAGAAGTGTGGGGAGGTTGGTACAAAGTAAAAAAACCATCTCAAAGCCTGGGACAAACCAAAGATAGAGGGACAGGCAGGCAGAGGTGAAAACATTAGCTCACTAATGGCATTTCCCAAATACCTAAGGCCGCCTTGAGAAGATGTATGCTACCAGCATTGTTATTAATAGCCAAAAATGAAAGATGGCCATTCAGAAGGAAGAGAAGTGGAGACCTGAAGGAGATGGCTCGCTGGGTAAAAGCACTTGGTAGCAAGTTCCAGGAGCTTGATCCCTGGAACCCACATGGTAGACAGAGAGAGCTAGCTCCCACAAATTGTCCTCTGATCTTCAGAGGTGCACTGTGAAGTTTTAGAAGACTCAATATTCACAGTTAAGAATAGAACACACCGGCTGGAGAGATGGCTCAATGGCTAAGAGCACTGGCAGCTCTTCCAGAGGACTCAGGTTCAGTTCCCAGGACCCACACTGTAGTTCACAAGGGTCTGTAACTCCAGTTCCAGGGCATCCAATGCCACTTTATTGGCTCCAAAGGCATCAGGCGTGTGGTGTATATTACATACATACAAGCAAAACACTCATACACATAAAATAAATCTTTTAAAAAGTTCAAAAGATCTAGAAAACATGTGCATGCATATATGTAATTTTTTAAAAAATCAAAAGAAGTGAATGAAACGGAGTATCTTCCCAAACCCCACATACACATGAAAATCAGCAAAAACCATGTGTTGATAGTATAAGGAAACTTTCACTGTGCATATACACATAGGCAGGCAGGCAGGTGCACGCACTCACACATGCACACATGTGCATGCACACACATGCACACACTCGCATGCTTCAGTAAGGGCAGGGAAGCGAGCTTGAGATGAAGTTAGAGGCTAAGTTTATAAAATGTATATGGATATTTACAATAATATGCTTAGGAAAAAAAAAGACTGAAATGAAGGTCCTTGATGTGGCAAAAGGCTGGCTCCCAACTCATGGCAATCCTCCTGCCCAAGTCTCTGAAGTGCTAGATTACTGGCCTAAGCCACCATGCCAGGCTTGATTTCCCTTTTTATTAACTGTGAAGGCTGAATCTTAAAAGCTGAGTGTTAATTAAAATAATAATAATGAACTAGGCAGGGTGGGGGCGCACTCTCCTAGGTGAAAGCAGACACGCTGGGCCAACAGCACGCTGTGCTCCAGCCACCTTGCGTGGGAAGACACAGAGCCACTTCTCACAAAATATGACGAATGTCTGGGAATGAGATCCCCTCACAGCTAAAGGAAGGGCGGTGTGTGCGGTTCCGCTCATTCTCAAAGCCGGGCGCTGGGGACGATCTGATGAGTCAACTCTCAGATGACCTCAGCAGAGCCCATGGCCCTAGAACTTGAAAAATAAAGGCTGGAAGCAAGTGAGAGTAACTCTGTTGATGGTGCTGACTAACTCCAGGAAACGCCCACCCAAGGGAGTTCTGATAGCCTTGAACTCAGATGTGCCCTGATTGGCTAAAGTCAAGGGTCAGGCCAGGTGCAACCCGTAGGAAAAGCCGCAGCAGCTGCATGGGAGGGAGAGGTTCCCTTCCCATCTGGCATTTGCCAAGGACAAATGTCCCACAGGGAGGGTCACAAAGTCCCAGCCAGCATCTGGGATCTGAGCTGACTCAGATGGGGATGTTTCAGGAGCTCCCCCCAGCCTGTCACTGGGTCTCCAGAGCAGCAGTGCATGGAGCCACTGCCACAGTCCCTGGATGGAGGCGGCCTTATCTCCACCCCTGGGGATGTGCTGGACCCAACAACTGACTCCTAACAACAGAACAAGGCTGGCTCCCGAAGTGGGCTTCCAGCTTGCACACTCCCACCAGGGTGAAGCCAGACACGAGGGAGAGACCCACAGCGCAGTAGCTGAAGGTGGCCTCCGTCGAGATGTCCTGCAGCCACTGAAGCTGTAGTAAGTGAACTTTGTCCCAGGAGATCTCGAGGAGACAGTGACCTGGACAAGTCCTGAAGCCAGCCTTTGAGACATTGAGTCAGATACCCAAGCTGCACAAGACTCCTGGTCCATAGGAAGTGTTAGGGAACACACGCAGCATGATTTCTAACCACCATGTGGCATAGCCCCCAGAAATGAATAATTAATACACCACCCCAACACAGACCCAGGGCCATGGGCTTTTCCACACCCTCCCTGTCCCATCTAAGCCCTAGCCTGGGAATGAATCTCAGACCCATCACCTCCCGGTGTGGACTCAGGTGCATACCTTCAGTCTTTCTATGCCTCAGTTTCCTTCTCTGTCAAAAGCAAATCACACAGCTAACCTGTGAGCTTCTGCTGAACAGGGTCTTGTCAGCTCAAGCCAGCCACTGAGAAGAGACACAGCACTGGCCCCGCCTAGCTGGCATCCGCACCCATCACTGCTGGCGCTCTCACCATGGTTACCTCATCTTACGGACCACTCTCCCTACTCATGACTGCACTTCACTGCCAATCATCCCTTCCTCCACTGACCGCATCACTCCTGCAGGATGCTGACAGCCCCTCAACACTGACTGTGGTCTGGCTTCACGCCCCAGCGATGCATCTGCCTCTGTCTCCCTAGCACGGGAATTGCAAGCACACACCACCACACCCAGCCTTTTCACCTGGGTTCTGGGGTTCAAACTCAGGTCTCTGTGCTTGCCCAACAAACACTTTATCTACCAGTCCCTAGCCAGTCCCTAGCCCCCAGCTTCAGAAGTCTTTGGACATCAACAAAACACCATGAGCAGAAAATTCTACACCTGCTAGACAGTGGCGGCACACGCCTTAGATACCAGCACTCGGGAGTCAGAGGCAGGAGGTTCTCCGAGCCTGAGGCCAGCCTGGTCTACATAATGAGTTTTAGGACAGTCTGGGCTACAGAGAAATTCTGTTTTGAAACAAAACAAAACAAACAAAAAGAAAGAAAGAAAAAGAAAAATTCCACATCTGACTCAGGTTATAGTCAAAATAAAATCATACTAAAAACAGTGTTTAAGATTGCCTTCAGGCCACTGTGTAAGAATTTCATGTCAGGATCTGGGGATAATCCAAATACCTAATGTAAATGTTCCTTGCTGGTCACAAGCATTCTACAGAAAAGATATTCAACCCCCACAGACACACAATGAAGCACTACACAGCCACAAAAATGAAGGGAAAGACTGGTATATACAATAACAGAAATGCACCTTGAAACGTGTTAGCAAGAAGAAGAAATTGAAAGGTCACATTTTACATTCCATTCACAGGAAGTGTAAACAGGTAAATCTGCAGGGGCAGGAAGCAGACTGATGGGAGCAAGGATCTGGGGAGGTAAGGTGGCTTAATAACTGCATGGGTTTCTTTTTTTGAAGATTTGTTTATTTTTATTTTATGTATTTTATGTATGTGGGTGCTGTGCCTGCAGGGATGTCTGTGCACCACATCCGTGCAATGTCCTCAGAGGCCAGAAGAGGGCACTAGATCCCATGGAGCTGGAGTTACAAATGACTGACCATGCAGGTGCTGAGGGCTGAATGAACCTGGGTTGTCTGAAGAGCAGCCAGAGCTCTTAGCCACTGAGCATCTCTCCAGTCTGTTTTCTACCACATTTTCACTTATTCTGTGTGTGCGCATGAACGTACATGTCACAGCACAGGTGTGGAGCTCAGAGTCCTATCTCTCCTTCCCCAGCGTGGGTCCTATGGTCAGACTCAGGTCCTTGGGCTCAGTGGCAAGCGTTTCACCAGCCCTGAAGAGCTGTCTCTGGCTGTGACAGAGTCTACACAGCAGTGGAAGCGAGCAAACGAGGCTGCACCAGCCCAGGTCGTCACTTCCTCTATGCTACAACCAGACCTGAAAAGAAGCACCTTCAGGCAGGGAGGGGAGAGGCGGGAGGGGAAGCATCTTCTGGCCCAGCATAGGGGATAAGGCATGGTGACAGGAAAGGGAGGCAATTGGTCACATTGCCTCCACACTCAGGAACCTGAGTGAAGAGGAAGTAGGCTGGGCTAGGACTCTCAAACCTGCCCCCAGGGACCCACATCCCCCAGTGAGGATCCACCTCCTGAAGGTCCCAGAAGCATCTAAAATTCCACCATCAGTGGGAGCCAAGTGTCCAGACTCACAGCAACTTTTAAATGGTTCCCTTTTCTAATGGCTATTTTATGTTTTGTGAATGTTTTTATGGTGCTTTTGTTCTTTGGAGACTGGGCTCACTCTGTAGCACAGGCTAGACTGGAATTGACAGGGACCTCCCTGTTTACTCCCAGCTCTGAGACATCAAGTGGGAGCCACCACACCTGACTGCTATGTGGGTCTGAGCTACGAAGTACAGGTGGCAGGCTGGAGGAATGGCTTGGCAGTTGCAAACACTTCCCGCTCTTCCCAGATCCCAGCACCCATGCCAGGCAGCTTATAACCACCTGTAACCCCAGCCCCAGCGGATCTGACACCTTCTAGCCTCCATGGGCACCTGCACACATGGGCATACACCCACACAGACATGCACACATACTTACAAACAATAATGTTTCTAAAGAATAGGAGGAACTGGGCGTGTGACTTGCTTAGTATGTGCAAGACTTGGGTTCAACTCCCATACAAGAGAGAGAGAGAGAGAAAGAGAGAGAGAGAGAGAAATATGAAAAGTGAGAGAACCAACAATATGGCTCAGCAGGTTAAGGTGTTTGCTGCTAAGTCTGATTGGGTGATTTTGAGTCCTGGAATCTACATGGTAGGAGAGAACGGACTCTTCAAGTTGTCCTCTGACATATTCTCTCTCTCTCTCTCTCTCTCTCTCTCTCTCTCTCACACACACACACACACACACACACACAAAGAGTATATTACTCCCTGGCTCCTGCTGATATATGCTAAATAAACAAAAATGTAATTTTTTAAGAGACTGAGAATGAGAAATGATCTACTGAGAGCTGCCTGACATATATTCACTGCTTGAAAGCCAAGCTCACCAGGCTGACCCGGGTGTGTCCACTGGTGGAACCCATTTCCCTCCTACTCGGAATCACACTCCCTCACTAGTCTGAGTGACAGTAATGAGGCCCCAGCAAGGTGTAAGGATCCCTGATGCATACTCTTCAGGGCAGGGGAGGATACTGGGGGGGGTGGGCAGGAGAGGATGCTGAGGGGCAGGAAGAGGACAATGAGGGGCAGGAGGAGGACGCCGAGGGGCAGGAGGAGGACGCTGAGGGGCAGGAGGAGGACGCTGAGGGGCGGGGGGAAGACAGAGGGGCAGGGGAGGACTCCACTCACCCTCACGATGATGCCCATCCGTTTGCTCTCATAGGTGAAGGGGAAGACCTGCAGGATGGTGAGATTCAAGATCTGGTCGCCAGGGGTCCTCAGCTGCATGGAGGACTGGTCTCGGCCCACCAGGGTCAATCCCACGCTTTCTGTCCACTGGACCAGGGCCACCTGGAGGAAATGGAGTGTGGGACATCAGACACCCTGCACATGAACGCTGAGAAAGAGGAGATGGAGGCAGAAGGGGCTGTCTGGCAGGCCCGAAAGCAGCCTCACACCACGGGCGTATGGCAGAGACCCTGAAACCACAGATCCCTCTGAAAGACTGTGCACCAAGTCTTCATCCCTGGCTCTCCCTTACCTTAGCTGGGCACACTCTCCTTTAGATATAGTCTAGTCTTTAGTGGGTGATTCTGTAAACTGCTCCCCCATTAGAGGGGAGGGAAGGGCTTGCAGCAGCCTGTGGGGCATTTGTGGCTACCGCAGCTGGGAAGGCGCTGCTGACAGCTGATGGTGATTACACTGCACAGCCAGGAACTCAGACTCCCAGGAGGTCGTGGGACTGCCCACCAGCGATGGAGCTGAGAAGTGGCCAGGGCCAGGCCAGGAGGCAACCCTCATCTGCCTAGGTCAAAGGCCCAGGACACTCTATTCCTGGAGGGCCACTGAGGTCTCCCCAGCCTTAGGCAGGCTGGATCCACTTTAGCGACCCAAGGGAGAATGCCAATCCCAGGCCAGTCAGAAGCCAGGCCTTCCTGAATAACATAAGCCTGTGTCGCTGGGACCTACTGTTACCATTACAAAGTTGACAGAACAAGAGGCCCGAGTCCCTGTCCCTGGGGCCTGGGAAAAAGTCCCTTTCCATGGGTATGGATGGTGGGCACAGCTGGGTAAGTGTTCACACTGAGGTTCTCCCAAAGGACCCACAACCTTTTAAGGCTGTGGTCAGGGACTGAGCTCCACTGACACTGAGGACTTATAAGATGGGGAAGGAGCCAGCAACCAAGGAAGTACAGTCTGACAACTATTGACTGTCAACATCTGGAATTGACTAAAACCCAGGGGGCTTGGCATACCTGTGAGGAATTTGTTTGTTGTTTGTTTTGGTCTTTGAGGCAGGGATTCTCTGTGTAGCC
Organism: Myodes glareolus; assembly: GCF_982192425.1. Classification (NCBI taxonomy): domain Eukaryota; kingdom Metazoa; phylum Chordata; class Mammalia; order Rodentia; family Cricetidae; genus Myodes; species Myodes glareolus. Next base: position 10,371,505 of record NC_142035.1, on the reverse strand, counting down.
CTGACTAGCCAAAAGCTCACAGAGATTGGTCTGCCTCTGCCTCCTGAGCGCTGGGATCAAAGGCGTGCACCCCCACTGCCAGCTGAGGAAATCTTTTTTTGTAATTAAATCATTTGAAATTAGAAGACTCACTTCTAATCTGGGTCTTTCGAGGTGGGACGATCCACCTTTAACCTGGGTCACACCTTCCTCTGGCAGCCTGGATAAAGGATGTGGAAGAAGGAAGCTTGTTCTCATCTGCTTGCTCTCACTGGCATTAGCACCCACCTCTTCAGGATTCCAGAACCTACTGAAGAGCAGCTAGACATGTAGCCTCATAGACTGAGAAATTACTGGGCTCTCGAACCTTCTGTTGGTAGACAGCCATTGTTGGACTAGCTGGACCATGGCCTGTAAGATCTTCTAATAAACCCCCTTTACATATATAAACCCATTCTGTCAGTTCAGTTCCTCTGGAGAACTCTGATCAATATGTGCACCTGGGCCTGTGTGCTTGAGGAACAGGCCAGGCCACACTCGGGAGCAATGCCCCCATGTTAATAAAGAAAGCACGGGCTCTGCAGGATATTTGACATTTCATCCCACAGGCTCCTTGGTGGTCTTCAGTAAGACAAACCCCTGGGGGCTCATAGAGGAGCTGGCCCAAAGCTGCCTTTCTGGGTTATAAATCTACCACAGGCCTGAGGGATCCCTTCCCCTCTCAGGAAACACAACCAACCACAGTCATGTGGTGGCTGCAGGTTCCAATGTCAGCAGGGGCTGAGCAGGCAGGAATAAAGCATGCATGCCTGGTCCAGGGGTAAACTGAGGCAGCTGCCAGTGGACAGCTGAAGCAACTTAGCCAGCTGCAGCTAAGTTTTTCTACATCTGAAATATATCTTCATCTTTTTCAATAGAAGCTTATCTTCATGAAAAATAGAGAGGTTTTAAAGTGCTGCTTCAAAGTAAAATTTAGAGACAGCATGCAATAACAAAACAGCCTGCTACCTTCAGGGTCAGTGGCTGGAACAAAGAGGATCCAGGTTTCAGGGACTCAACACTCAACCTCCAGACCTTACCTCAAGCTTCAAGTACCAAGTCATTTAGAAAAGGCATGCCTAACCGGGCAGTGGCAGTGGCACAGGCCTTTAATCTCAGCACTTTGGAGGCAGAGACAGGGAGATCTCTGTGAGTTCAAGGTCAGTCTTGTCTACAGAGCTAGCTCCAGAACAGCCAAGAAACCCTGTTCCAGAAAACCAAACCAGAAAGAAAGAAAAAAAAAGACAAAGAAATGACATGCCTGAGTCTATAAGGCCGTCATAACCAGCTGATACGGAATGTTTCCCCTGAATCCCTTGACTTTTGGCCTCACCCTGTGGGTAAGCACACACCCTAGAAAGCCTTTCTGATACAACACTCTATCCCCAGTTCGGCTGTGACACGCCTGAGTGCTGTCACTGTCCCCAGGGCCTGCAGCTTGGGCTCAGGGAACAAGAAAGCATTTAGGGTGTGAGTGACCGGAAAAGACTTCTCAGAGCCAGGGCAGGCCTGCCAGACAGCTGCCTCTTCTCTACTCAGGGGAAAAGTCACCCGAAGCTTCTCACGTTTTCACACAGAAACAAGCTGAGAGTGCAAAGCAAGACAAATGAGACCCTGCACAGCCAGCCACACAGTCACGGATGCGCAGAGCCGCATGAGGCATCGTCATGACGGTCCTGAGTGGGAGACCTCACCAATGAGAAGCTCGAAAAAGAGAAATAATCAAAGCTGTGTCTACACCACAGTGTGCAGCCTTAGTATACTCTGCTCATGGATGGTTACCAGCAGGGGGACGAGTGACGGAGGACATGCCTTGCTGACAGAGTGCTTGCCCAGCATGCCTGAAGTCCTGAGTTCCGTCCCCAGCACCAGGTTAACCAGGCATGGTGGTAATATATATCTATAACCCTAGCACTTGGGAAGTGGAGGCACAAGGATTCAAAGTTTAGGGTCATCCTTTGCTACATGGAAAGTTTGTGGCCAGCCTAGGCTACATGAAATCCTGCCTCAAAAAAGAAGGATGGGGCTGGGGATATGATTCAATGGAAGAACTCCTGCCTTGGATTCAGGAGCCCTTAGTTCGACCACCAGGAACCCCTGAGGGGTAGGGGTGAAATCAGTAATTCCTCGGGCATGTTAGATGGCTGAGCAGTTAAGGCACCTGCCACAAAGGCCTGCTGACCCGAGTTCAATCTCTGGAGAGAGAACTGACGCCCATAACTTGAACCCTGACCTCCACGTGTCCACCACAGTATGTTCGTAAACCATACAGACATAAATAAGTGTAATTTAAAAAAAAAAAAAAACTTAGGTGGGTGGTGGTGATGTATGCCTTTAGTCCCAGCACTGGAGATGCAGGAGAGGCAGAAGCAGGTGGATCTCCTGGTCTGAGGTCAGCCTGGTCTACAGAGTGAGTTCCAGGACAATTGGTCTACACAGATAAACCCTGTCTCAAAACACAAAGAAGAGAAGAAGAGGAGGAGGAGGAAGAGGAAGAGGAGAGGAGAGGAAAGGGAAAAAGAAAGGAAAGGAAAAGAAAAGAAAAGAGAAAAGAAAAAAGAAAAGAAAAGAGAAAAGAAAAGAGGGGCTGGAGAGACAGCTCAGAGATTAAGAGCACTGACTGCTCTTCCAGAGGTTCTGAGTTCAATTCCCAGCAACCACATGGTGGCTCACAACCATCTGTAATGAGATCTGGTGCCCTCTTCTGGCCAGCAAGCATAAAGACAGACAGAACACTGTATACATAATAAATAAATAAATCTTAAAAAATCATGGAAGGAAGGAAGGAAGGAAGGAAGGAAGGAAGGAAGGAAGGAAGGAAGGAAGGAAGGAAGGAAGAAGTTGGTAGGGACTGGAGAGATGGCTCAGTGGTTAAGAGCACTGGCTGCTCTTCCAGAGGTTCAGTTCCCAGCACCAATATGGCCACTCACAACCATTTGTTGCAAGGGATCTGACACCCTCTCCTGCCTACTACAGGGAAAGCATCCAAATAAAATTAAAATAACAAAGAAGTGGGTAATACAAGATACTGCCATTGGAGGAAGGAGGATTACACTCATGATAAACTCAGGAGGATTGTCTCTCAATCAAAATGTTCAAAAACACAGTATTTTGGATTTCAGGTTTGGGGATACTGGTATATATACAACGAGATACCCTGGGAACAGGAGGCACGTGTCAACAAGACAGTCCTTCAAGTTTCACACACACTTTATACATGTGACCCAAAGGTCACATCACATGGCGTTTTGAGAGCCTCCAATCTGGTGCTGACCTCCCACGGGGTCACATATGGAAATCTTCATCAGTGCTCAGAAAAGGAGCCTGGGGAAATGGTTCAGAGAGGAACAATGCCTGTAGCACAGGCTAGCTAGCCACAGGCGTGCTAGGTAGCCAAGGATGACCTTGAACTTCTGCTCCTTCTGCCTGTGTCTCCCAAGTGATCACAGGCAAGTGCCACCACACTGTTTCCAAGGAGCTGGAGATGGAACCCAGGGCACGTGAGGAAAGCAGCCTGCCAATTTAGCTGCATGGAAAAGTCAGAACGGCAGGGTGGACCCCAGATGCTAGGACAACAGCACTCCTTGACTTCTGACAGCAAAATGAAACGATACTTTAAAAGTTGTGAAATGGCTTAATGTGGTGGTGCACACCTTTGATCACAGCACTAGGGTGCAGAGGCAGGAGGATCTCTGTGAGTTCGAGGCCACCCTGATTTACAGAATGAGTTCAAGGTTAGCCAGGGCTACACTGGTGAGACCCTTTCTCAAAAAAGAAAGTTTTGCCATTGTTATGCCCCTCCCCACACCCCCAGGGCTGCCACGTGCACCAAAAAGAGAAAAAGCCACTGAGCTGGAAGCTGAGCATAAATGGAGCAGATATTTATTTTCCTAGTTCTGGTTTTACAGTAGAGGGCAGGAGGGCCCAGACCCTGAGGCTATAAATCTATAGCAGAACGCAGACGTCCAGGGCTGACCATGCACTGGCAACAAATTTCAGAAATCCTGCTTCTTTGACAAGAAGAAGTGGCGGTCACTCCAGTCGCCCAGGGACTGCAGCCTACTGCCAGTGCTCCCCAGTGCACCTCAGTGCTCCAGCAAGCTAACCTTGGGCTTCTACAGGCTTGGTTGACGGTGAATTTCAAAGGGACCCAGCCAAGTTCAAATGGAATCCCCCAAGGAATCAAAACAGTAGGGCTTTCTCAAAGATCTCGCTTGTGCAGCAAGCCTGCTTCCTGTGTGGCATGTTTACATAAACACGCTGGTATTTTGTGTAGAAGTCAGATGTACACAGTATTATCAGTGGCTACAGCCTTTGTGAGTTACAGATCATTTTTCTCTTCTTACCTAAGTATACTAAAGACATGAACTGCACTGAAGAGCTAATAAAGTTGTTCTTTAAGAACGGGCAGGGCAGTGAGAAGGCACAGCGGGCAAAGCCTTGCTGTGTAAACCTGGCGATTCGAGTCCAATCCTACAACACTGTAGGAGAGAAAACAGCTCCCAGAGGTTATGTTCTGGACTTACACGTGCACCACAGCTCATCCCATACAGATACACAAATAATAAAAAGGTTTTAATTAAGTAAATAGAAGGCTGGGAAGATAGTTCAGCAGAAAAAGGAAGAAATTAACTCTTGGAAGTTGTCCTCTGATCTCCACATATGCACCATGGCACATATGAACACACACATGTAAGTATGTAGCTGGAAACTCTGCTCTGTCTTGCCCAGTCCTACTGGACTGGTTTCTATCCCGCCTGCTGGTCCATGCAACCACTTATGAAATAACTATTTGGAGGCTTAATATTAATTATAATTATTTGGCTAATGGCTCAGGTTTCTTACTGGCTAGCTCTACATACAAATTAAGCCATTTCTAATAACCTGTGTATCACCACGTGCCCTGGGGTTTACTGGTGATCCTCTGGCATCTTACTCCTCTCTCTAGTGGCTGCTGGTGTCTCTCTGCCTCCCACCTTCTTTCTCTCTCTCTGTTTGGATTTCCTGCCTAGTTATATTCTGTCCTGCCATAGGCCAAAGCAGCTTCTTTATTAACCAATGGTAATAAAACATATTCACAGCATACATATGGGCCATCCCACATCATAAGCAAATGCAATAAACAAAATTTTAAGTATCAGATCCTTCTGAACTGTTGAAGACTCCAGAGACAAGAAAAAAAACATCCTTTTTTTTTGTTTTTAATCACAAATCAGAAACTTAAACAAGACAAAGCAAATCTCATTTAGAAGAACAGACAATGAAATACAGCATCTCCTCTATGTGGGGAAGCCTTCAAACCACAGCATCTGTGAAAGATCAAACCACAGAACATACACACACACACACACATCCCTCAACAGCCCCAAAACAGACACAATGAGGCTCAGCAGAGAGAGGATGCTTCTTCACAGCTGGCCAGGCACAGCCCACAGCCAGCGTGCAGACACTGTGCCGAGCATCAGTATCTCAAACTCTGACGTCATCACATGTCTACACATGTTCCTGGTCCCCAGTCACTAACTTGCAAAAAAAATACCATTCTTTCTCACAGCCCAAACCCCGAAGGGTCCCAATTCCATTCCTAAAAGAAAACAAGACGCAATGGCTAAGCCTGATGGAGCAAAGAAGAAATCATGTACACTTACGACAGCTGAGCAGAGAACCCAGCCCCGCCTCCCTGTCTGCCCTCCACTTACACAGGACCCCCAGTTCACAAGTTAAGAGTTGCCACATTTCACTTGTAAGACACCTGGCTTGAATATCAGTGGCCATGTTGACCAAGGATTTTGGGTTGAGCTACCCCACAGCACCACACCATTAACAAGAAAGTCTCCCCCAGGGACAAATTTTTCTCAAAAAAGGAAGAGACAGGTCTGGAATGAGATCTCCTGGTATCCCTGTGCCTGTGAGCTCAGAAAAGGCTACATGGCGCCACATCACAGCCACCATGAGCCACAGAGCCCTGGTATTTTGAGGGCCTAGCCCGGTCTACGCGAGACACTGTCCCCCCCCCCAAAAAAAACGAACAAACAAAAAAAACCCACAAACAAACAAAAATAAAACAAAAACTTTCTATAATCAGATGCCAAGTTTTGTGGGCAGGACGGAGGGAATAAAAAAGGCAAGGTCTAGACCATGAGCAGTCAGGGCCACACAGCTGTGTCCGACCCTTGCTGACCTGCAGGAATGGCAGTATGGCTGGGCCCTCCCCAAGGTTACCTCATCTGGGCTGGATGCCTGGTACACACGACACGAGTCCTCAAACTGCTTCTCAGCCTCGGCCTGGTCTGTCACGCCGTTGGACTCGTACACAGGTGTCACGTTGTGGCACAGCGCAATGGCCTTCACAGCCTCATGTACACGGCTGCTCATGGTCCTTCGTACCTTGGTGGTGACCGTGGGGCCCTTCTGAGCTGGTGGCTCCTGGGATTGCTAAAGGAAAGGAAAATACAAAGAAGTTGAGCAGAAAGACCAGGGGTCTGGACATTATGTCACGGTAATGGCGGTTAGTGTTTTCCTCCTATAGTTCGGCACACAGGACTCCTTGGCTTATCCATGCTCGAGGGCCTGGGTTCAGTTACCAGATAAAACACCAGAGAGCAAACAAGTAAGGTGGAAGGTGATTGTGGGAGACACGAACATAAACACAGACATCCCATGGGTCCCCGGCTCAGCAGTCAGGTAAAATCCAAGTCCTCTTCCTCAGTGCAAGGCCCATCGGGTTGACCACTGCCAAGCTCCACGAGCTCCCACATCATCTTCCTCCCACTCACACTGCCTGGGATCCTGGTCCTTCTGGATTTCTGTAAGAATGGTTGGCTCAGTCTCACCACACAGACTTCTACTTGGAGGTGAACTCAGAGAGACCCCTGAAATCCTTAATCCTCTCAGCCCACTCACTCCCTCATGACAACTCAGGCTCGCCCCTCCACTACGTCTTGATGTCTTCATTACCTAAGCCTGGCTTGTTCACATGGTGATTTCCCGCCCCTGGCCTCCAAGAGCACAGGCTGACAGTGGGCGCTACTCATCACTGTGTGCCTAGCGGTCAGCAGTGCCTGGCAGGAGAGATGCTGCTGAACAAACGGGAAAACCGAGTACCATTCTGCTTGGAGGAATGGCACGGTTCACAGAGCAATCGCCCAGCAAGCTCCTGACAGCCATAAAATACGGCATGACACACCTGTCACCCATCACTGGAGGAGAGGTAGGAGGACCAGAAATACAAGGAGGTTAGCCTGGGCTACGTGAGACCCACTACCAGTTGGTAAATAAGCAAACAATTCCTGAGGAAGGGGTAGGGGGAGTTCTCAACATATTTTTCCTCCATTTCTTTTTTCAGAAATATTTGTTTTATGTATATGAGCGACCTGTCTTCAGGCAGGCCAGAAAAGGGCATCAGATCCCATTACAGATGGTGGTGAGCCATGTGGGTGCTGGGAATTGAACTCAGGACCTCTGGAAGAGCAGTTACTAATCTTCACTACTGAGCCATCTCTCCAGCCCTTTCCTCCATTTCTAAGAAAAATAAATATTAAGGCCTGGACAGACAGCTCTGTGGGTCAAGGCACTTGACATTAAGTCTGACAAACCAGGCTTGACCCCCAGGACCCACAGACAGCACAAAAAGACCCCTCAAAGTTGTCCTCTGACCTCCACATGTGTGCCCCCGCACACACACATACACACACAAATAGGTATGTGTAAAACAAATAGATATGAAATCACTGGGCTGGGCGGTCAGAGTCACTGTTTTGAACAAAGAGTTGCCTGCCAGAGTTGCACAGGAAGCCAGAAGTGTTTATGGGGTCCTAGATCCCACTGAAAGTGTGTAGAGAAAAGCCATGTGAGACTTTGCCACGCGTGATGCTTAACACCTAAGACACGTGGTTGGCCCAAACAGAGAACAGATGGCCTGAGAAACAAGAAAATGACATTCATTAAATTTTTAATACTATTTTTAGTAGTGGCATTAGGCTCCTTGGGTAATTAGACAATTACTAAATTATTCTAGTCACTGTGGGGACACACAGGGCTCGGACTTCCTGCTCTGTTAACCTCTGGTGTCAAGAGTACACAAGTTGCACTTCCAGGTCAAAGGGCACAACATGGTAACAATAATTAGAGTGAGGGATCAGAACTCCGACTTCAACGGCTCATTAGTCAAATGCTTTTAATTATGAAGATTTTTAACTTTAAAATTATACAGGGGACTGAAGGCTTAAAAGAAGTCCCCTCTGCTGGAGAGATGACAGTTTCTAGTGGCCTGTAATTTACGTTCTATTAAATGTATGTGACAGCGTCGCCAGGACATGTTTTCATTTTGCCCACACGGCTCTGCACCTGGACTGAATCATTATTTAAGATCGGGGTCAATGGTGAAGCTTCTCACAAGGCAACTGCTGGGACTGCAGGGCGGAGTAACCACAGGCTGGGGAGAGCCACTGAGCAGAGCACCTCCAGGGACAACTTCTGGAGGGGGAACTTCCCAGATATCGGGGTTCCAGGCTGGCTCAGTCAGTAAAGGAAGATGGAGAGCAAACCGGGCTCCATGCACACAGGGGCCAGCGCTGCTGCTGCTGCAGTTTGGGATGGGCCAACCCACAGCTGTGGGGGCTTGCGCTCTGGAAGAAACACATTCCGAGCCAGGCCAACGGAGCCAGGCCAGTGGGAGTCCCACAAAGGGACTCTCCATCCAGGGAAGCCACTTCTCAGGCAATCAGAAGGTGGGGTGACGGCAGGTCAGGGTCATCAGTGGCTGGCTTCATGTGTCACCGCCATTTCCTACATCGGTGTCTTCCCCACTTCCCTGATGAGATGGATTTCCTCTCAGGGTGGAGAGGAAATGACCATGAATGCTGAGACTATCTCAGTTGTTAATCAATGACTCCTCTAGAGAGTAGGGCTGAGCTGGGAAAGCATCCACCCAGCTCACATGAAGTCCTGGGATCAATCCCAGTACCACAAAGACGGTGTGCACACATCTGTCGTCCCAGCACTCAGGAGGTGGAGACAAGAGGATCAGAAGTTCAAGGTTATTCTCAGCTAAAAGTTGGAGCCCAGTCTATACTATGTCAGACTTTTATTATTATTATTTTCATATCATATCAATGTAGTATGTGGTGGTCAGAGAATGGTTGTGGGAGGGAGGTGGTTCTCTCTTGGATCCCTGGGATGGTTTGGTGGCAAATGCCTTTATCAGCCTGAGCCATCATCAGCCTCCACATACATGAAACTGTATGTATGTGTGTGTGCACGCCTACCCCTACTGACCACTGTACCAGGCCTATGACAGCCACACAATCCCATATGGAAGAGTTTCACTCACCTGACACCATGTTCATCCGTATCAACCTCAGCCCCACAGACCCTTTAACCCTTGCACATTTCTTACTTAAAAAAAATACTAAGAAAAAAACAAAACCAGATGTGGCATCCACAGAGATGGGTGAGGTTTTTATTATCCTGGAGGAAACTCCTCCTATGGAGGGAGAAAGGCAAAACCACCAATGTTTGTACGTGTGTGCATGCCTTCATGTGTGCATGCATGCCTGCATGCCTGCATGCATGTGTGTATTTAAATATATCTACCTTAAAAGGTTAGATGGGCAGCAAGATGGCTCAGCGGAAAAGGTAGGGTTGCCAACCCTGACGACCTGACTTTAATCCCTAAAACTCACAAGGCAGACATGAGAACTAAACTGACTCCTGCATGTTACCTTTGACTTCCATGTACACACCCTCACACAAGAATATAAATGTGAAAAAAACTTCAAAGGGTTAAATGATTAATCCTCAAGCCCAGGGGATGTCCTCCTAGCCCCTGTCCTGGTAGGAGTTTTACCTCATGATGAACTGGTCATTTTCTTACCGTTTGTTTGGCCTTGTATTAATAATCTAGAGTTTCCCTTCCAGAATGTTTGAGACCACTGTTTGTGAGGCCAGTTTAGTTACAATCACACTCTTTACACCATCACCTGGGCGCTCGTAAACCTCCGTCTGCGCTTGGACACACGGAAGATAAACAGAGACAGGATCCCGGGTCCTTCTGCAGGACGTGTCAAGGACCGCACCTGACAAACACCCGTCTTGATATATTCCCCAGAGGTCCCGGGTCAAGCTCGCGAATCTTAGGGGAAGAGGTCAGTGTTGTGTGAATTTGGGAGGTGGAATGTCATGCAGACACAGACTGGCCTTCTTTCTCTCCCTGTGCCCCATGTGTCATCTTGTGAGCGCTGCCTTGGGGCCTACAGATTATACGCCAGGGCTCTCGAGAGCAAGGACAAGCCTCACCTCATCCAGCAGTGCTCACGGTGGCTTCTGTCCTGTGGGGTCACTGGGTTCACCCACTAAAACAGGAGTGGGGCAACAATCAGGGTTTCCAGCTTGACCCACATTATATGGTTTGGAGCTGCAAACCACCCTTGAAGATCAAGGAGGCCAAGGAGATGGTTCAGGGGGTGACCTGGTCCCCAGAACCCACATTAAAAATAAATACATACATACATACATACATACATAAAAGAATAGCATAAGGAGGTAGAGGCAGGAGGATCAAAGCAAGTTTGAGTCTTGCCTGGTCTACACAGTGATCTCCAGGTATCCAGGGATACAGTGAGACCCTTTCTCAACAAATAAAACAAAGCAGGGCAAGCCCCTCCTACTAGAGGAGCAAGAGACTGCACAGTCAGCCAGTTCTGGGGACCTGTTAGTTTACTGAGAGTCCCTCAACTGTACCTTCAGCATGTAGAAAGTATATCTCAGTAGGTATTTAAAAACACAGAGTGGCTGGGCATAGGGGCACACCTTTAAACCCAGCATTTGAGAGGTAGAGGCAGGAGGATCTCTGAGTTGGAGGCCAGACTGGTCTACATAGTTTGTTCCAGAACAGCCAGAGCTACACAGTGAGACCTTGTCTCAAATGAATGAATGAATGAATGAATGAGTGAGTGAGTGAGTGAAAGGCCAGAGAACACACACAATTTTTTAGTGTTCAGGATATCTGAGGCTGCAGCTAAGTTGGTCGAGGGCTTGCCTAGAATACACAAAGTCCTGAGGCCAACTCCCCAGCATAACCCAAACCAGACATGGCGGTACAGGCCTCTAATCCCAACATTTGGGAAGTACAGGCAGGGGATCAGGAATTCAAGGTCATCCATGGCTATGCAATGAATTTGTGGCCAGCCTGGGCTAAAAATAATTCAAATGTACAGCCACTGACTGATGAGTTAAAAGCGAGGCTTTACCTGGGTGTAAATACTGAAGATGTGGCTTTGTACTTCGTCCATGGAGTCGAGGCCATAGGCCACTGTGCCCAGGTGCAGCCGCTTGAACACCATCTCGTTCTGGGTCAGGGTCCCTGGAACACAAGAGCCACAAGCATTCCTTCTGCTCCCCGAGTCAGCGCCACCTGCTGGCCTCAGTGCCTCCCCAGTGGAGGAGACTGGAGAGGGACCCACTCTTCTGAACGAGCACCCCAAGACTGTGCCTATTCCCTGGGGCTGTCAATGAGGGTGCTTGAATGTCCCCAGAGTTAAGAGGGGGCCACATGGCACACACTGGGCCATCAGCCTGAACTGAGCAGGAACATAGACAGAGAGATGAGCAAAGACTCATGACTCCTACGCCAGAGCCCCACAGGGCCCATTGCAGGGGCTCGGGGCTGACACAGCTGGACTTTCCCATTTCTGTCCTTGCAGAATCCTGGCTTCTGTTGACTTGATGAGTGTTATGGGTCAGAAATAAAACGGCCCCAAAGGCTCAAGCTGGTGGCACGGTGGAGAGGTGACGGCTCATGAGGGCACTAACTTCATCAAGGATGAGCTCTGCTGAGTTACCACTGAGCTGAAGTGAGGGAGCGAGGAGGGGCCTCCTGGGACCCTGTGTCTGTCAGCTGGACACACTCTGTGACAGCCGGGGAACAATGCTGATGAGGAATCATCTCGACCAAATGGCCCATGGGTATGTCTGTAGGGACTGTATGGATTATTACATAATATAGGAGGGACAGCCCAACTGCGGGCAGTGCCATCCCCTAGGCTAGGAGTCCTGAACAGTGTCAGAGAGAAGGAAGCCAGCTGAGCAGTAAGCGGTCCTGCCTTGACTTCCCTGCCTGATGGAGTGTGACCTGGAACTGTACGCAGAATAAACCCTTTCTCCCCTAAGTCGTTCTTGCCAGAGGTCACAGAAACAGAAGTTATCTTCTCCCTAGACCCTTTCTCCCGCGTCCCGCCAGTCAGTGAAGAGCAACCGCATCACCCTGCCTCACCAAGAACCTAAAGCACTGGAGGCTGCTACCTTGGGATGAAACACCTGAGGCCAGGAGTCCAAATAAACCCTTCCTCCTTTAAGTCTGTTTTCGTGTTTATTGTCATAGCAACAAAAGCACCAACCACCACCATCCTTGTGCAGGCTTCCCACACTCTGTAGCCACCAAACAGACAGAAAGGTGTGCAGCCAGGTCTCCCACCTGCACCTACTCCCCGTCCTTGATACGACCCACCAGAGGTCAGCCCAGAGCCTGGCAGGGGTTAAAGCAGGAATCAGAGGTGATCATGGCCAGACTGCCTCGGTCAACCCTGCTGAGGCCAGCTCTGTGCCTCTGACAGACGCTTTGTCTCTCTGTTCCTGGTCCTGCCTGTAAAATCCTTCCTGCCTCACATGGCTGGTGCGGGAATAAACTGAGAAGCACACTTCCCATGACAGCAGCACCCTGCAGGTGTCTGCTGACAGCAGCACCCTCACCACACACTCCCTCTTCACCCAACAGCGAGGAAGAAAGCAGCTGCTGCCACCTCTCCCAGCTCCAGAGAGAGGACCGAGATCTGCTGGACCCCACCCAGCCTCTCTCTGCCCCTTGTAGAGGCACTCACCTGTCTTGTCCGTGAGCAAGTAAGAAATCCTGCCCAGCTGTTCAGGAATTGTGCTGGAGCGAACCACGGTCCCGGGGATTTTTGAATCCCTGCGAATCACCCAGCTGTACACGATCTTGCCCATGTCCAAGTTCACACGCAAGCTAGGCAGGAAGGAGAGGAAAGGGCCACCAAGACATGTATAAACCACACAGACTACACACGTGTGCTGTGCACATGAAGTCAGAACCCCACCCAGAAGCAGGAGACATCAGAGGCCACACAGCCATTCTGCATGGATTCAAGTCACTTAGGAGTAGAGGAAAGGAAGTTTTTCCTTTTTAATTACTGGTCTCTGGACAAGTGAGACAGCTGAGGGCTAAAGGTGCTTAGGGCCTTGTCCTTGCCAGGAAAAGGGGTCTAGCACAGAGCTATAATCCCATCAGAACCAGGACCCTGGAGTGAGTGCAGAGAAAGATACCCTTAGCACGCTGACACCCGCCCCCAGCTCACCTGATGGGAATGATGTTGGAGAATAGGAGCAGAAAGCGGATGATCTGCAGGTACCAGCGGCCAGCGAAGTGCTGCAAGGCCACCATGACCAGCGACACCACCACCAGCGCACCGAACAGGATCTTGGTGAGGCAGTTCACCTCCAGGTCAAACAGGCCAATCTGGGGGACAGAGTACAGGGTGCAGAGGATCGGAGTGCAGTCCACAGATGGGGTGAAAAGAGGGTCTCAACACGTGCACCCCAGCCCCTGCCCAGTAAGGCGTGAGATACAGAAGGTGCTGCCCTTACAGCAGTGATCCAAGAACAAGAGCTACGGCTGAGCTCCTACAGCCCTCAGGGCTCTGAGACACCTCATCATCAATGTCTCTTCTAACTCAAGATTCAGACTCAGAAACACAAGGCAAGTAGCCGCTGTGCTGGGCAGTAGCCGCTGTGCTGGGCAGTAGCCGCTGTGCGGGGCAGTAGCCGCTGTGCTGGGCTGGCCTCCGTGCTGCACGGAAGCCCTGCTGCAGCCGTACTCCGCTGGTCCCCCACCACACCCCAAAGCCGGCCCTGCTGCAGCCGTACTCCGCTGGTCCCCCACCACACCCCAAAGCCGGCCCTGCTGCAGCCGTACTCCGCTGGTCCCCCACCACACCCCAAAGCCGGCCCTGCGCACCGTTCTAACGGCTGAGTCCTTGGGGACTGGGGCACAACTCAGCTGCAGAGCGCTGCTCCAGCATGCACAGCGCCCAGGACTCCAGCCACACAAAACCAAACGTCTGTGTCTTTCTGGGTCAGAAAATGCAGTAAGGACACCAATCCATATAAAGATCAGGTCAGTGCTGGCGTGAACCTGACTCAGGTCTGGGAAGCGGCCTCCACCTGTGTACCAATATGGCACACCTTTTCATGATATTCTGTTCTCTTTTGTTTTGTAAACAAAACCTTGCCTCTTGTAACACAGAAGGACCTTGAACTCTCTGTGTAGACAAGGATAGCCCTAAACTCCCAATCTGCCTGTCTCCACCTTGGGAATGCTGGGGTGTGGGGATGTAGCACCACACACAGCCTGCGACATTCTAAATAAAAGGATGAAGATGGAAGGGGGCTGGGACAGCCATGATGTGCAAGAAAAAGAGGAGACATGTTGATGGGACATGGGACATACACCTGCTGTGGCTACACATGCACACTCAAAGCCACACTCTCTCTCTTCCTTCCCTCACCCCCCACCCCACCCCATCTCTCTCATCTGACAATCAGTTAGTGCAAGGCAGCTTTAAAACCCAGTCCCTCACCACCTGCCCATCGTCAACGCGGACCCATGTGAGCTGGAGTCCCCCTACCTTACTCCTGGGGTCGGAGGTGTTCATGACACTCCGCAGTTCTCTGCCCGTGTACAGAACAACACCGACAACAGTGCCTGGAACAAGAGACCAAGTCCAAATGAACACGAAGGCAGGGAAGGGAGCAGGGAGGAGAGGGAGGGCGGGCGGCAGGTCTATAAACAAGTCCTCTATCCCAGCAGCTTGAGGACCTTTCCACACACTGCTCAGTCAGGACAAGAGTGCCAGGAGCCACTTGTGGCATTGCCACAAGCCCAGGCAATGGCTGAAGACGACCCTTAGTTCACAGATGCACGGCAGCCTTCACTAACCACGCAGGGCTATATGTGCTTCATGCAACAGTAAAATGCAATGTTTCTATGGTTACCTCCAGCTCTGGACAGGGCTGGCCTGCGGAAGCAGCATCCTCTGGTGGTAGGTGAGTTGTGGGTAGGAGCTTATCTCCTGTGCCACTAGCCTTATAAGCATACAGAAATAACTAGAACGTTCATCTGCATGGAAACTTACAACTGCCTCCCTTCTGTCCCTGGCCCGTTCTCTTGCATGACTGCTTTCGGCATGTCTACCTAACTTGGCCCTTGGAAGGAAACTCCTCCTCAGAACTTCCCCTCCTTCTCCATCCTCCAGACACATGAAGCAAAGCCCTCACTCCCTCTAAGGGAAAATGGCTTATAGAAGGAATGCAAACAGCAAGGTATGTAGAAAAACACTCAGCCAAGCGAACTGTCAAAAGCATTTTCCCTACAGTGACAACAATTGGAAAGGCTGACATCGTCTAGTGCTGGGCAGAAAGGCGGAAAGCGACCTTGTTGCACGCTGGTGGCCCGCTGGTAAAGCGGTACTGTCTGTTTTGATGGGAATTTAACAGTACTGTCAAGATGTAATTCTCCCTTTTCCCATGTGAGAAAATGCTAAATGCAGGGAGCCAGATGATAAGGAGGCCAAGAACCATCTCCACTAAGTCGTGTGGAGGATGCCACAACGAAACCCAGCAGAGGGAGGGTGTGGGAGAGGTGGGCGGGATGCACCTTGTCAGCTCAGGGGACCCAGGTGAAAGTCTAATTCTAGGAGAGGCTGGCCTTGCTGAGAAAATCTGAAAATGAGCACCATGTTCCCTGCTGGGAAAGGCAAGTTCCTACCCTCCGTTCCCTCCCCCTCCCACACAGGACCACCGCTGCAGAGGGGTTTAAAGACATCTGTGAGGAGGGCCCGCCACGGGGCTGCAATGGGACAAAGGCTTGTGTCTAAAGTGCTTGGCCATGCCTGCAGAGAACACACAATGAGGCTCCGCTCACTCGGGAGACTCAGCAGATGGCAGAGCAGGAGGGCTCTGTGCACAGTCTCAGCAGATGGTCGGCTCTGGGATGAGGGCACCCCACCCTCAGCCTGTTGCTGGAGCAGGTGGTTAGACAGCGGGACCCTGGCCTGAGCTAAGCTGAGGTGGCTATGTGACCACTCCTCCTCTCCTACACTATTCAGCCCTGCCTGGACCCTCATAGTCTGGGGAGAGGGTGGTAAAAAAGAGTGGCTCCCAAGAACACATCCCACACTCCAGCCCGGCCACATGCGGAGTCACTGAAATGGCCCTAACCACCCCGTGCTTCCACTAGCTTGGCACCCCAGCTCCGTGTTCCGTGTGGCTGTTATCCAGGGAGATAAACACTCGGGAGGCTCTACTGACTGAGCCACATGCCCAGCACCGAATCCATGGCTCTAGTGCCACAACTGTTCAGCACAACACACTCATGGAAAAGCCCTGCACACGATCCAACTTCTAACCTCTTTCTGGGTCCTCACTTTCTCTTCCTGCTCCTTGCACCCTGCAGCCAGTGATCCTGCTGGTCCCCCCAGTCCACCCCCTCGCTTCACTGCGCTCCCAGAGGACAGTTACCCTGCCGGGTTGCTGGGTTATTTTGTAACCCATTTATTTCACCCAAAGAGACACAAGCTAAGCCTCTAAAAGGGGTTCCCAGGAATATTCACAACAGCTCAGCATTGATGCAGTGTCCCACCATGGATCTAGAGTCAGAACACATGAGCCAGACTGTATACCAGACGGGTCATTATCAGTGACATGGCCCAGTGTCCATGAGTAACTGTGTGCTGGTCATTTGCCAGGACAAGACCACACCACAGACTCGGGGAACAACCCACAAACTAGCCGTTTCCTACCCAGTTTGAGAAGCAACCAGCTAGAACTCAGGGCCCTGAAGCACACAGGCTACCACAGGAACTGCTCAGACCAAGAGTCTCGCCAACACCTTCCATTTCCATCCAAAGTAGCAGTTGTCATAGCAACTGCATCCTCTGCAGATGGATGCTGACTAAGGCAACTGGACCTTCAGTGCATGCTAGCAAGCGTTCTTATTCTTTAAATATGCATCTGATGGCAGTGGACTGACCAGCATGGGGAGGCGGGTTCTACAAGGAACACATTAAGAGTCCCTGCACAATGACTGAGTAGAGTGTCACAAGGAAACGGTCAATTTTTTGCGTTCAATTCTGTGTTCACACTACAACCCGAATACAGCTAACTGTCTACTGGGTGACACGCAGAGACCTGAAGACGATGAGGAACAGGAAATGTCCAGTCCTCTCACTCCAAACACAGGCCTGCTGAAGGCAGAGCAGCAAAGCCTGCCTGCCCCACATGCAGGAAGAACACAGACCACGTGTTACAAGATTCCAGTTTGCCTAGACTACTCCCGGGAGATGGCGCTCTGAGGCTGTGCGACCCCAAGCAAGAAGCTTGCCCACTCTGAGATTCAGTTCCGTGATCCAATGAATGTCTTCATTTTATATTGTAAAACCAGACCGAGAGGATGGTAACGGAGCTCTGTAAGGTGTCTATTGTATCAAAGTCTTTGACTGACAGTTTCCAGGCAACAGAATGAGGTGTGGGACAGAAGCTTAACAAAGGCCGACAGTGAAGTGGGTGAGATGGCTCAGAGGGATACGACGCCATACTGTCAACTCTGCCAACCTGACTGAATCCCACAGAAGAGAAGGGACTCCACCAAGTTTTCCTCTGCCTTCCACACCAGCACCAACGTGGTGGTGCGTGCTGCTCCTGCAGAGGCGCCAACTCAGTTCCCACCATCGTGGCGGCTCACAACCACCTGTGTTCCCAGGCCAAGGAGTCAGGCACCCTCTCTGTCTGCCTCATCTGGTAAATGTTTTTATAAAAACAGAAATGAGAAATAAGTAAGAAAAATATAAAGACTATGACAGAAAAAATGTCTAAAGGACACAACACCAACAAGGCAAAAACAAAGATGACTGAACCCCAGGCAGTCAATGGTACCAATTGCTTGATTTTGTTTTGCTTATGTTTTTGAGACAGTATCTAGAGAGACCTAGAATCTAGGCCAGGCTGGCCTAGAACTCACAGAGATCCCCTGCCTCTGCCTCCAGTGTTGGAATTAATGGTCTACCTCCTCAAGTCTAGCCTTGTTTTTGCTTATTTTTAAAGACAAGGTCTCACTGTAGCCCAGGCTAAGCCTGAACTGAGGCCCCTCCTGTCATGGCCTAGGAGAGCTGAGATTGTTAAGGATGAAAGGAAACCTTTGGGGCTGCAGAGATGGCCAGTGGTTAAGACTGCTGTTCTTGCAAAGGACCTAAGCTTGGCTCCCAGCACCCACGTCAGGCGGCTCACAGCAGCCTGTAACCCCAGTTCCAGGGTACTGATGCCCTCCTTTGGGCTTCAAAGGCACCTGGTCACACATTCACATAAATAAATATTAAAAAGAAAAGAGAATCTTACTTTTCAGCTCAATCTTCAAAGCACTGAAAACTGTCATGATCATAAATACTTACCAACGGCCTAAAAGCAGAGAACACTAGGAACAGGAGCCAAGCAAGGCTGCAGGGGCTGGGGCAGGCAGGGTGGGCATGGGCAGCCACACGCTCTGTGAAGCAGAGGCTACTGCAGGCCACAGGCATGTGTGTCCAGGCCTAGGAGGCCCTGGAGGCCACTCACTCTTAGGACCAACCTCTCGCTTCAGGAAAACTGAGGGCCTTGTAGATTCCGGTGCAAACAAACCACCACAAAGACAGTGGCAAAGGAAAGAGACACCTGTCTCCAGAGGTGCTCACCTCTGCATCCTGCTCTGACACACACACACTGACACACACACACACACACACACACGCACGCACGCACGCACGCACGTACAAGAGCGCACGCTGGCTGCCAGAGTCACAGAATCCTCACCTGTCTGTGCTACAGAAGTCACAAGATTCATCAAGCTAGAGAAATGGGGGAGGGGTGATGAGAAGGAAACACTGAGTCCTTTGTCTGGGATTATAATATAACAATTTGACACCGTGTCCACTGCTCCACATTGTAGCCCCCCCCCCCACGCACACAACTGTTGCTTCCACCCCAGGTTGACAGACTGAGCTCTATTCTGGACTGCGCTTCTGACCCACTGTGCACCCTGACCTCTCAGAGTTGACCCACTGTGCACCATAACCTCTCAGCATTGACCCACTGTGCACCATAACCTCTCAGCATTGACCCACTGTGCAGCCCTGATCTCTCAGAGTTGACAAACTGTGCACCCTAACCTCTCAACACTGACACCCTGTGTGGCCCTGACCTCTTAGAGTTGACCCACTGTGCACCCTAACCTCCCAGCACTGACCTCTCAGAGTTGACCCACTGTGCAGTCCTCGCCTCCCGAGCTCAGATATGGTGACTACCAGCTAGGTATGGCAGACAGGAGGTGACATGCAGAAGCACCCAACACCCTGCATTATGCAGTATAAATCCCTGCTGCTGTGGGCTAGCTTTGGCTCACAGCCCCCACTGCTCAGAGTCACCCCAGCAATCAATATTGAAGCCACCATTCCCATCTGCCTCTAGTGTAGCCTTCCCAGTACTCTCCTGCCTCTGTCTCGGCAAAGAGAACGGTCCCCACAGACATACCTTCCAACCAGAACATCCACACCACTCCAATTTTGGGTACTATGACGCCAACTGAAGTGGCAATTATGGGCTGTTCCCGGCATGGATGCTGTAGAAGGCCCACATCAGATGTCAGTTTAGGCACCCAGGGATGCTGGAGGAAGTGGGAAACTCCATTTGACCTAAAGATCATTTCCCAGCTGAGAGGTGATAATTCTAATTTCACAAGGACTGGCTTCCGGGTTCAAACTGCTCCCACACTCCTTAGCCAGGCCTCACCTGATGCAATGACGGTGCCGGCCCACAGCGTGTTCTCGATGCTCAGACTCTCGCTGATTGGAGGGTCGCTGTCTTCCTGAAAAGATCAACAAACACACACACTGACAGTTGTCCCTCACTTTCCATGGCATGAGATCCAGGACCCCAAAGATGACCAAGTCTGACAAGGCTAAAATCCTTCTGTACAAAATGACAGATTTGAGTTGGAACTGTTGGTGGCGCTAGAGGCTTGCCTGACACAGACAAGGCCCTGGGTTCCATCTTTAGCATCACACAAATACACCACACACACACACACACTCACACTCATACAAATACCTCATACACACACGTACATACACAATTAAATGTCAGTTTTGCCTGGCACAGGGATGTGTAAGTATGAAATCTCAGCATTTGAGAGGCTGAGGCAGAAGGGTCATGAGTTCAGGGCCACGCTATACTACCCAAAGAGACCTTGCCTCAAAAAAGAAAAAAGGCAGGATTTTGTAGCTGGGGATATGGTTCAGTGGCCACAGGGCTTGCTGAAAACTCAGGAAGAACTGGGCTTGGTTCCCAGCACCAAAACATGGCAGGCTTTGCATGGAACCAACACACATTGGTTTGTGCGCTTTAAGATTTATTTTTGCCAAGGGTGGCTGCATGCCTTTCACCTCACTCTGAAGGCAGAATTACTCTGCTCCAAATGTCAATTTTAATCTTATATACTAAAACTAACAAATTCCATTTTGCTTTCTGTTATGAAAGATCTGAAAACACCTGAAATGCAAGCTGGCACACAGAGCTTGATTTCTTTGTGGTTGGTTCATCTGTTTTGACAGGCTGGCCATGAACTCACAGCAATCCACCTGCCTCAGCCTCCTGAGTACTGGAGTTGTAGGGATATGTTGACATGCCCTGTTAGCACAGAGGATCTTCAAGACCAGTTAGGACCCTGGGATTGTGTTGGCCTCAGAGCCAAAGTCGGTGACAACACCTGCTGCCTTAGAACTCAAGCTCAGAGCTGGGAGAACAGCCCACCTGCCAGCTTTCAGGTGGGGCTTCGGTAAGGAATCTCAGACTGACAGCAGTGCGCAGCCGTGAGAACCAACACAGCCTCACACACTTAAGATGGGACTCAGGTCCACTCACCCTGGTGAAAGTCCCCAGGAAGTTGTGAATGTCAATGTTGGGCTCTTCAGCATACACGTAAGACCGAATCTGTAGAAGGTCCTGTTCCAAGAGGGAAAACACCCGGTTAAAAACAGAAGTCTGGAACCAAGATTTCTTTTATTTCCCCAATAAACCCTCCAAACTACAGGGCAATAAAAGGAAAAAAATCCTCCCTTAAGTCAGTGTAGGTATTGCCATACACAAACCCCACAGCTCCTGTGTGCAGACACCTGCTGACTTCTCCCACCAAGCACAAGTTACACTGCAGAAAACAGGCGGGCAAGCAGCCACCGGCTGACTCACTCCTGACCTGCATGGCACCCCATCCCAATGGCAACAGTTGCCCCATTTAACAAGAAGATACTAAGTATCTCCTGCGTGTGAGGCCCTAGGAGGAGGGGGGGGGGGACTAGAAGAGCCTCAGGTCCCTCAGGATGGAAATCGAAAGGAGAGAGGCAGAAAATAACCAGTGCTGGCAAGGATGAGAGCGACTGGAGCCCAGTCATCAAGTACGGAAGACAGCACAGCTGCGGGAGAACAGCTTGGTGCTTCCTCAAGGAATTCCACAGAAATTACCACAGGATTCCGGAACGCCATTTCTGGATGTATACCCAAAAGATTCAAAAGCAGACACTCAAAGAGATACGTCTTCACCCCTGCGCATTCTTCACAAAAGCTAAGAGGACTAATCAACCCAAACATCCATCACGGAGGAATGGGTAAAATGTTTTACATGCTCTCTGTAGAACTACTCAGCTTCAGAAAAGGAAGCAAGCCTAGCTACAAACAGGTGAACCTTGGAGACATTGTACCAAGCAGAACAACACACACACACACACACACACACACACACACACACACACACACACGGTGACCTCCTGAAGGAATTATTCTTTCCTCCTGTGGGTCCTAGGGATAGAGAGAATGCGAGCAAGCACCTTTACCACTGAGCCCTCTGACCAGCCTACTATGAACTTACCGTAAATTCATTTTCTCAAGCTTTTGCTACTGACTAACAGGAACTGCTTCCAGAGCTTGATCTCTAGAAGGTTCCTCAGACCAAGGTTCCTGGTCTTGGTCAATCACCTACTAGTCACAGGCGCAGAATGTGTCTGTAGCAGCAATGGTCTTGCACACTTAGTGCAAGACCAAACCCCAGCCCCTTCACAGAGCTGTCACTAACACACGTGGCCTCAGTCTCCTTACCTACCACCTAAGCTCAGAGTACAGCATATAAAATAAGATGTAGAAAGGGCTGCACCTGCCTCACAGTAGCGGCCACCACCTCTCCTAGGACCCTTGAGCCGTCACTGTGCCTGGCTCTCACTTGAACACATTCATCTGATATGGCTCCTCCCTCTCCTCATCCTTTGAGCTCCTGTTTTTCACACTTTATTCACCTCTGTGAGTGTGTGCACATGTGTCAGGCACACACGTGGAGGTCAGAAGACAGTTCTCTCCTCCCACTGTGTAGTTCCCTGGGATTGAACTCAGGTCATCAGACTTGGCAGCAAGTGCCTGTTACCTGCAGAGCGACCTCACTAGCCCTGACTTCCTCATTTCCACAAAGATCTTTAGAAACTACACTAAGATCCTGAGCACCTCCCCCAGGGAGCCAGGCTGAGACGCCAGGTCCTCCAGGGGCCAGGCGAGCTACGGTGGTTGTGCTGCCTAAAAGTCCCAGCGCCTGCCAGCGCACACCAGCGCCCGCCCTGAAGAATCTAGACATACTATTTTCATTTCTCTGTCCTTGTGGTGCTGGGGACCATGACACACACTCGAGTACTCCCACGCTGCCCACCCTACTCTTGCCCCTTGGAAAGTTTCTTCCCACCCCCTCCCCCACGTGCTTTTCAAGGGAACACAGAATAGTTTATAGGGAAAGGGGAAATAAGGGTCTCCTACTAAATAAATATTATTTATCTGCTTACGTATTTAGAGACAGGACCTCATGCAGCCCAGGCTGACCCTCGGCTACTATTTATGTCAAGCATGACTTTGATCTCCTGATCTTCCAGCCTCTACCTCCTGAGAGCTGAGACTGAGGTGTGTGCCACCATGCCCAGCCAGGTTCTGTGGTGCTGGGGACCAACCCGGGGCTTCATGCATGTCAGGTGAGCAGGCTAGCAAGCCCAGCACAGCCCGATAACCCTTCCCCTGAAACAAGGACGCCCTAGGGAGATAGAGCAATGGTCGAGTGCTCACCTAGCTTGTGTGAGGCCCTGGGTTCAACCAAGATACAAAGAACTAAACAGACAGAGCTGCCTAGAATGTTCAGGGGTCTTAGCTCAATCCCTAATACCACACACACACACACACACACACAGACACACACACGCACGCGCACACATGTAAAGAAAACAGATGCTTTGTGATAGTCTTGTAAGATTATACAAATGTAAAAAAATGAATTTTTAATGATCTACATAACAATTTGAGTGATTTGAGGCTGTCATTCCAGCGTTTAGGAGGCGGAAGCAGAAGGGTCAAGAGTTTGAGGCTGGCCTGGGCTACAAATTACAATCCTGTATCAAAACAGCAAAAGGTAAGTAAGTAAGTAAGTAAATAAATAAATAAAAGAAGTTCCACAATCAATCAGGCCATCAAGCAGACTGGCACCAAAACAGCAACTGGAGGGGGCCTGGAAGCTAGTAGAGGCTCCTGACCACCCCTCAGGCACTGTGCACCCCAGGACTGATAAGGAAAGGCACCAGAGATTTCCCCACACACCACACTGGGGACAGTCAGAGTGGCGGAAAGGTCTGGTTCTATCTCCAGAAACCATCACCACTGTAGTAAGTCACACATCTCTAAGAGCACCGCTAAGGGTCTGGAAAGACCAGCACCCACTTCACAGATTCTCCTCTGGAAGGACGATAAGATCTGGGGCAGAGGCTGGGAATGGGCCTCTTACTTTCTTCCACTGCCTCAAAAGCAGCTCGATTGGTTTTTAATCAGGAATAGACTAATGGGCTCCTGGGGAAGATGCCCCAGCAGATTTCTTTGTCCCTGATAGAATTCTTTCACTCTAAAACAAACAAACAACAAAACAAAACCACAAAAACACTGGTCCTCTTGATCCCTGCAGGTCCAATGGGGCAATCACTGTTTCCCTGACAGCAGAGCCAACAGCTTTATCTATTTTCCCCCAGCACGGGCCTGGGCCAGACAAGGGCAAAGTGAGGAGGCTCTTCTGATCTGAGGCCACGGAACACTCTGGCATCTTTGCTTCCGACTCTGGCACCAAAACCTCCCAATAATTCTAGGAATCAGATTCCTTTCTCTGGGGAAACTCCGACCAGGAAATAAAACACAGGCCCCACGAGATAAGAGCAGAGCCCATCCTTGGAGTAATTCTCTCCCAGGTGGGGCAGTGCCAGAGCTGAACCACAGCTAGAAGCTCGCTCTGGGGTTTCTCACTAAAATCCAGACTTCGGAAAGGATGTGTCTAACCAAGCGTGAGTATGAGGGCCACGCTCATCACCACACTGATGCCACTGAGGTGCAGCACTTGCTCCTGCCCACGCCTCTACACTGGCATTCCACTTAGCCACTCGAGAATGCTCGTGGGAGAACTGGGCTGTGAAATTTAAATTGGCTTGGCATGGAGCAGTGAGATGGCTCAGTAGATAAAGGCACGTGTGTCCAATCCTGACACAAACGTGAGTTTAATCCCTAGAACCCACTTGGTGGAAAGTGAGACCTGATTCCCACAAGTTGTCCTGTGACTTCTATACATGTGCTGTAGCATGTGGGCCACACACACATACACGCACACTAAATAAATAAAAATTAAAGTTAAATTTTGTCAGCTACTGTGCCAAACCTCTAGACAGGGGCTGTGCCCTGTGGCTACCTGATTCTATGTACAAGGGCACAGCAGGGCACACTGGTCGGTGGCTACTGGAAGGGACCCTGCCTGGAAGTGGGTAGGGAGAGAATGCCAGGTGCAGGTGATCAGAAAATGTGGGCGGTAGCTCAGTGGTAACACAAAACCCTAGCACTGGGGGCTCCAGGTTCAATCCCCAGCACAAAGGCAATAATAGGGAAAAAATCAACACCCAGGCAAAACCAAAATCAATACAGGCACCTGTTGGCTAGAGAGACACTTGTTCACAGAGCAACCCCTGAGAAAGCACATCTCTCTAGAGGACGGTACAGGAACAATCCAAGGCAGTCACACACTTGAGCAAGGGACCAGGGATCAGAGGGGCAGCCACTGAGGTCAGAGCAGAGACCTGTGGCTGAAGACAAGGACAAGGCCTGCTGTCCTACTCACTGTTGTACTGCTGTGAAGAGACACCAGGACCAAGGCAACTCATAAAATGAAAGCCTTAGTGGGGCTTGCTTACAGTTTCCGGGTTAGTCCACTATCGTCACGGTGAAAGCATGGTGGCACGCGTGGTACTGGATCCACAGCTGAGAGCTACAATCCACCGAGGCTAAGGGAGACTGGGCCTTGCATGCGCTTTTGAAACCTCAAAGCCCAACCTCAGAGACACACTTTCTCTGACAAGACCACACCTCCTAATCCTTCTCAAGTACTGCCACTCCCAGGTGACTAAGCATTCCACTACATGAGCCCATGGGGGCCACACTTATTCAAACCACTAGCACCTACAGAACAGGGTCTCAATATGATGAGCAGCCTCTACCAACCTGTGGATCACAACAGGGGTGGCGTATCAGAGATCCTGCATATCAGATATTTAATGTTTCAATTCATAACTGTAGCAAATTTACACTTTGGATGTAGCAATGAAAACAATGTTACGGTTGGGGGTCACCACAACATGAGGAACTGTATTAAAGGGCCACAGCATTAGGAAAGTTGAGAATCACTGCCCTGGGAGCTCTTAGCAGAAGGACAACATGTTGGGCCTTCCCTTACAACCCAGGAAACTGTTACCGTCACCATCAGAAGCACTCACTCCTCATATGCGGATTGGGGCTGACTTTGGTACAACCAGTTAAGTGGAACCAACCCGGCTCAAGGTTCTCCAGTTCCCCCACCGCACCACTTCACATGTCACGCCCCCCCCTCCCCCGGCCTCTGAGTGTGAGAACCAGGCTGTGACCTGGTGTTCAATATACAGTTCTTAAGAGAAGCCACTCACAGCGGCTGTGGGGAGCCTCTGTGTGCAGGCCACCGGCAGTCGAAGCTTCCAGTCTGTCTCTCCATCCAGCTGGTCTGTGCGCAAGAAGCAAGATCCTACAGAGAGATGGGGTACTGTCTGATGTCTGCAACCCAAGTGTGCTTCCCTCAGCAGCTCAGGGCAGTGTCTTCTCTGCTCCTTGAAGAAATGGCCCATCAATGGCCAGAGACTCACAGGGAAAATAGATCTCCACTTCCCACCCCTCTACAAGCTCTGGACCCAAATCCTCACTCGACCACTCACTCACTCTAGGACTAGGGTCAGGCCCTTGACTTTGTTGAGCCTTAATATGTAAAAAGAGGAGACATGTTGCCTGTTGTAACAATCCAACAGGGTGAAGCACAGGACAGTCACTCCTGTGACCATTCCCAGGCAGAGGCATAAGCATTTCACCAGTTTGGGTATTTTGTTTGAGACAGGGTCTCACTATGTACCCCATGACCTGGACACAGAGATCTGCCTGCCTCTGCTTCACAAATGCAAGGTTTAAAATGTGTGACACTTGGTAGTGCATACCTTTGATCCCAGCACTCAAGAGGCAGAGGCAGGTGGAGCTCTGTGAGCTCAAGGGCAGTTTGGTGTACAGAGTGAGTGCCAGGACAGCCAGGACTACACAGGGAGACCTGTCCCAAAACAAAACACATGCAATATCTGTGTTTTTAATGACCAAAATTTATGGACCTACAAAGCACCCAAAACACTTTTAATTGTGAAGGACCCCACCCCTCTACAGAGATGTTCTGGCTCACCTGTGAAGCCCCACAATGACATCTACCCTGTGACATTTCCAAACGATGATGGTGCCGAATTACCGCTGGGAAGGCCACTCTGGGTGTCCATCAGATGCTTACCGTTTTTCTCTGATGTCCTCAGGAAGATCATGTCGGCAGGGACCCGCTGGTTCTGGGGAAGGAAGGGAAACTGTAACGTTACTATGAACAGCCACAGGTGGGGTTTCATCCCAGCCCACCTTTCCTTTAAGCCTCAGCCTCTGTCACAGCTAAGCACAGGGTGGCTTTGTCTGGAACCCACAGCATCTTACACACCTAGCACTTTACTAACCCTGCCAAGACGTTGTCTGGGAAAGCGGACGCGGGTTCCTGAACTCGGCCTTCACTTCTTAAACCTGCGACCCCACAACTCTGCCCCTACCCAGCTACAGTCACTGAAGGCAGGACCCACGAGCACTCTCTGCTGCCTCTGCCCACTCCACACCGGGCTCTGCCTGCCCCATACAGGGCTCTACCCAACTACAAACTGAGTTCTGTCCACTCCACACTGGGCCTCTCTCCTTTTCTGTGTATGTGTGCATGAGAGTTCATGCACATTTGCAATGTGTGTGTGTTTGCATGGAGGACGGAGGTCCTTGTTTCTTTGAGATAGGATTTGTCACAGCTGAAAACTCGCTGAGTAGATTCAAATTACTGGCCAGTGAGCCCCAGGGATCTACCTGCTTCTGCCCCCAGTGCTGGAATGTGCCACTTTTACATGGATGTCGGGGACCAAACTTGGGTCCTCATTCCCATGTGGCAAGTGCTTTACTGACTAGCCCATTCCCCTCCTGTTTGTCTTGCAGTAGGGATGTGAGGAGGTAAAGTGGAGAGAAGGAACTAAAGTGCTCAAGATGAAGCGGGAAGGCCAGGCGAGGTGTATAGGCCTTTATACCAAGCAGAGGCAGGCAGCCCTGTGAGTTCCCCAGTCTACACAGTAAGACCTTGTTTCAGAGCCAAGTAATAAATACATACATACATGGGGGGGGGGGGTGTCCTGACCCCAAGCATCCCCGTTTCCCTTATAGTAACCTTAAGTGCTTGGACTTAACCCTCTAACAAGTGGTACCATTCAGTTCCTACAGAAACGGTGTGTGGTTTTTTGGTTTTTTTTTTATTTATTTAAAAAATGGGAGGAGGGGGCTGGAGAGATGGCTCAGGGGTTAAGAGCACTGCCTGCTGTTCCAGAGGTCCTGAGTTCAATTCCCAGCAACCACATGGTGGCTCACAACCACCTGTAGAAAGATCTCTTCTGGCCTATAGAACACTGTATACATAATGAATAAATAAATCTTTAAAAAAAAAATGGGAGGAGGGGAGGAAGTGGAAATTTTTATAAATAAATAAATAAGTAAATTTAAAAAAAAAAGGTCCCTTAAGAGAGTGATACTATTAGGAGGTGTGGCTTTATTGGAGTAGGTGTGTCACTGTGGAGGTGAGTTTTACGGTCTCATATATGCTCAAGCCACATAGTGAGAGAGATAACTTCCTGGTGCCTGTGAAGATGTAGGACTCTCAACGCCTTCTCCATCACCATGCCTGCCTGCCTGCGTGCTGCCATGCTTCCTGCCATGACGATAATGGACTAAACCTCTGAACTATAAGCCAGCCCTAATGAAATGTTTTTCTTTATAAGATTTGCAGTGGTCATGGTGTCTCCTCACAACAACAGAAACCCTAAGGCACAGGGTAAAACAGGACCTTTTTCTGACCAAATATGACCCCAGACTCTCTAGACCCACCCGACCTCACACCTTCCAAATATGCACAGTCAACAGACCCGTGAGTGTTTGTTCAGTGACAAGTGTAACACAGACTTCTGACACTCTTGTCACTCCACACCCCACTTCCACCCCCATAAAACTCTTGGGAGGCTCCAGGAGTCGGGATATGCAGGTTAACAGTTCAACAAAGCTGAATTCAATAAATATTTTTAAGTGTCAATGTGGTAAGCTGACTAATAGAAAAAACATCATGATTAAATGAGGTTCTTTTTGAACCCCCCTCCCAAACAAACATACCAAGTAGAAAACCAAATGAATGCTGTGTTTATCATTAAAAGCAGGGCTCCTGGTTCCCCAGTACATGGGTACCTTGGGGAACTCTTTTTGTGTCTGTCTCATGGGATAGAAGTTTTTCTCCCCAAGGAGGAGATGTCTGCTAGCATCCCAAAGATCAGTCCACCGGATGCACAGAACACAGGCAGGGATCTCCCCACTGTGGACCACTCCCCACTCGCTGGCTCCCAGTGATGCCCGGCCCCTAAGAAGCTTCCAGACTCCACTCACCTTTTCAACAAGGATGAGATCCCCCACCTGGATGTTCGAACTCTTAACCTTCACGGTCCCTGCAAAATAACAGACCAATACTACCTCATCACTGTCTCCAACAATCTACATCAGTGGCCCTCACGCTGTGGGTCGTGACCCCTTCGGGGCTGAACAATTCTTTCTCAGGAGTCACCTAAGACCATCATAAAGCACATATATTTACATCACAATTCATAACAGTAGCAAAATTAGTTATGAAGTAGCAACAAAATTAATGTTATGGTTGGGGGTCACCATAACATGAGGAACTGTATTAAAGGGTCGCAGCCTTAGGAAGGTTGAGAACCACTGCTTTAGATTCTACTGGGCACAGACGAGTGCCCACCTCCCACTTCTGGCTTCAACCCCACCAGGAGGAGGTCTGCTAATGGCCCCAGTGGCTCCAGAAACCCAGGCTCTGCTTCACAGATACCAGATCTCAGGCCCTTCAGGAAAAACGGGCTGCCCCTGCCATAGCCCATCATTTCTCAATTAACCAGTGCCATGACACAGTTATTATTCGCCAGGAGATTGATAAATCGTCAAAATAAAATGCACAGGGCTGGGGAGACCGCTCAGTGGGTCCTCCAAGTTCCATCCCTGAAACCTATGTAAAAGCCTGAGAGATGGTCTGCCAGTAAGAGCAGTTGCTGTTCCCTCAGAGGTCAAGTTCAGTTCCTAGCAATCATGGCTCATAACTGCCTGTCATTCCAGCTCTGGAGAGACAAGATGTCCTCTTCTGATCTCTTCCAATACCTGCACACCTCTCACACACTCACGCACTCATGTTTTATAAAAAATAAAACCTAAAACAGCAACAGAAACAAGTATGACATTCTTGTATCTGTAATTCCAGGGCTGGGAGGGGGCGGAGACAGGAGCTGATCCTCATTGGTGAGCTCACTCACCAGCCAGCTCCAGGTTCAGCAACACCTGTAGCAAGAGAATCAGGCCATGAGAGCAGCCCCTGTTTTCCTTCTGCGCATGCTCACCAAACACTATCCAGCGCTTACCTCTTTGGCATCCTCACTAAACAAGGTCCCCAAACAGAGCTCGCTACAAAACTTCTAAACCCTGATACAACACAAAGGATGCAAGTAGGTATGGAGTTATTGCTTGGAGGAAGGGAAGATCAACCCTATACCTGTTTACTACAAAAGTAACCGCTGGACTCTAAGTGGATGCACTTCCGCAGCACCAGCAACAATGTATCACTAAAGTGCTGAGGCGTGCGCGCGCACACACACACACATATATATACATAAATGTAACAGTTCTTTTCTTTTTTAAAAAAGGCCAGAAATGATGGCCTACAAGTTTAATCTCAGCACTTGGGAGGCAGAGGCAGCAGGACTCTGGGAGTTCAAGGCAAGCCTGGTCTACACAATGAGATCCTGTCTCAAAATAAACAAAAGCAGCAGATCCTTTTGATCCAGAGCTGGGTCATTCCAGAGACTCCACCAGGGGGCACCAGCAAAGGAAGACAGCAGCGCTCTGGTGGACTCCAGGCCTGGAGCTACGGTGTCTTAGATCTTAAATCCAGCCCACCATAGCTCCAGTGAACTTCTCCTTAGGCGTGCGCTCATTCCAGCTTTACCAAACTTAAATTTATATTGTCTTTGTTTTTATTACCAAAATATATGCCAACGGCCTGATTCGAGTGACCACACCTGGGTTCAGATCTTAGCCACCAATGGTGAAGCCTAACTTACTGCTAAGCTGTTAGCCATGGACGTGTGTGTGTGTGTGTGTGTGTGTGTGTGTGTGTGTGTGTGAGAGAGAGAGAGAGAGAGAGAGAGAGAGAGAGAGAGAGAGAGCGCTTGACAGAGAACAGGATGGAGCTCTCACAGGTTTAACAGGGATTCACTCTAGCAATGTTGAGACTTATTTCTAAATCCTTCACACTTTTTCTTTTTACAATAAACATGAAGGAGGTTGCTTTTCTAACTCAATTTTTTTTTTTAAATGCCCAGGTCCATAGTCTTTTCCGTCCACACCCAATCCTGACTTAAACCAGTTCATTTAAACTCTGTCTCTATCAATCCATTTATTCTACCTCAGCAAAACTTCCTTTAATTTTGCAGGTTTGCAGTTACTAGGTCTCCCCAATAGTTAACCCTTCATGCAAATAATACCTGGCCCAACAAGCAAGATCTCAAGGGGACCACAGGACCTATACATGCTAGGACACTTGTATTGTGTCAAGCAATTGTTACAGGGATTGTGACAAGCATTTTGTCATTGTTTTAGGGTTTTTTTGGTGGGGGGAATGAGTCACAGGTCAATATCTTCAAGAGAGACCCCAGGACAGAAGAGATAGATCAATGGTTAAGAGCACTGACTGCTCGTCCAGAAGACTAGGGTTCTATTCCCAGTAACCCTCATGGTGGCTCACAGCCATCTGCTAACCCCAGTTCCATTAGGTCCATGACCTCTTCCGGCCTCCATAGGCACTGCACACGTGTGGTACACAGACATATAAGCAGGTGAAACACTCATACACATAAAATAAAAACATCAAAAATTAATGAAAAGAAAGAGATCCCTAGATTCACACCTGTTACATTAGTGTGAATGCCAAGCATAAATCTTGGATTTCCCACCTCATACATGGTGGGGTGTGTGTGCGTGCGCGCACATGTGTGGGGGCTGGATGACAACTTTCAGATTGGTTTTCTCCTTCCGCTGTCAAGTTTGGTGACAAGAGCCTTTATGCACTTGCTCCTCTCACCTGCCCCATTTCACGAGCCACTGAAATACAAGGACCGGGGCAGCCTCCAGCGGCTGGGACTGACTCCTGGAACCAAAGGCAAATTAGATCCTACGACTCCTAACTGTGTATCCACCACCGTCTCCCGGAAATGTTCATAAAACAGGAGGAGGGTGGGACAGGAAGAGTAGAAACAGCAGTGGAAAGCACGGAAGCAGTCGGGGCAGGAGCTGAAAATCCTTAACTAGGGGCCAGTGTGATGGCCCAGTGCGTAAAGGAGCCTGCTGCCAAGTGCGTGATCAGACTTCAGTCTTGGGGACCCACATGGTAGGAGAGAACAAATCCCTAAAAGTTGTGCTCTGACCTCAACACACACACACACACACGTTTTTATGCTTAAATTTAAAACAGAATCTGTATTTTTGCTCTGTACTGAGCCCTGCCTACTCTCCAGCAGGCTCAAGAGAAGACGACAAAAGGCCAAAACATTGTCCTCAGAAAGCAGCCTGAGAAGTGAAGACCTGGAACCTGGCTTTTCCCCTCCAGGGTCCTGTACCCAGAATCCACTGCCAGGCTCTAAGATGTCTCCACACATGCATTTTGCTTGTTTCATACATGTACAAAGGTAGGTACTGCATGTATGTGTAGGTACTGTGTGTGTGTGTGTAGGCACTTGTGTGTCACAGCGTGAGTGTGGAGGTCAGAGGGTAACTTAAAGGCGCTGGTTCTCTCCCTCCACCACGTGGACTGAGGAGCTCAGACCCGGGTCATCAGGTTTGGCAGCAATGCCTTCCTCACTGACATCTTGCCAGCCCCAAGGCCCTGAGGTTTTCCCAGTGCAGTGGAGACTCCGACAGAGGCTGAAATGAGATGCTTATAGACGTGGGGAGGGAAATTCTCCAGACACATCCCTGATCATTAACCAGCTTCTGAGAACTCGGCCCCACCCAGTCTCACCACCCCACTCCAGCAGGCTTGCAGTCAGTTTACGAGAGGGGACAGACGACCAATGGGCACAGCTGTTTATTTCTACAGCGCTGGACCCCACGCTTTTCATAAGCAAACCAACGGGCCCAAGCCCACCTTTCATGGATGACAGCTCCAGAATAAGAACCTTCTGTCTCTGCAGCGGGCAGGGGGACGCCAGATGTTTCCTTAGACTGCAGCAAGCGGTGACTGCACACACTCCATCCCTCCCCCACAAAGGGGGGAACCTTAAACAAGTTCCAGGGCACCGGTCCGTGGGGGCCAGGTTTTTGACCCTGAACACCTCAAGTTACAATTCTATTTTTCACAGTAAGTGCAGGATAAGGCTGCTGCTGTGGGCCGGCCTCATCGGCCCTGGCTAATGGATTACTCTCTAATCTAACTGTGGCAGTGACGAGCTGTAAATTTTCACTCATGTGTACGTTTCCTGGGGCTGACATCAGAACACCTCCGCAGGCCCTGAGTTCAGAGGCATAAAGGTGAAGTTTTATATTTAAGTATCAGCAGCCCCAAGGCCCAGGGAAAGGCTCACTTGAACAACAAGCCAAGGTGGAAAAGTGTGGCCATAAAGCGCCTCTGTTTAACTCTGTCAGGAGGGGGGAAGGGAGGGAGGGAGGGAGGGAGGGAGGGAGGGAGGGAGGGAGGGAGGGAGGGAGGGAGGGAGAGGGAGGGAGGGAGTGGGAGGGAGGGAGGGAGGGAGGGAGGAAGGGCGGGCGGCAGAAGGCTAGAGCTGAAATGCTGAGCTCACACTCAAGTCAGAGATTTCTCAATGAACATATCGACGGTCAGCACTGGCTGGCAATGTCTCCAAAGGACAAACAGGCTGACAGACTGAAAGCAGAAAGCAGTTTGGGGGGAAATGAGCAGGGCAGGGGGTGGGGAGATGATGGCTCAGCAGGAGAAGACGCTTGTTGCCATGGCTGTTCTGAGCTCAATTCTCAGGACCGCCAACGGTGAAGGATGAGAACCCCCTGTGTGGTCCTGATTTCCACAGGTGTGCCAGGTGCTCGTGTACATGGTTTCTACACACAGAGACAGGGTTCTCTGTGCAGCCCTGACTGTCCTGGAACTCTCTCTGTAGACCAGACTGGCCTTGAACTCAGAGATTTGCCTGCCTCTGCCTCCAGCAAGCACTACCACCACCGCCGCCACCCGGCTGACTATGCGACTTTAATGTGAGATACTGTTCAGTTTTTACACTGAACAATGGATCCGTTCACCTCTGATTTACAGTAAATATTAAATATTAGCAAAGAAAAAGCCAAAGCATCACTTTGCGTCTGTCAGACGTCATGAAAATCTGTGCCGAGTCTATCCGAAGCCCTATCCTGGAGGACTTCTGCTGCAGGAGTTTTAATATTGAGTATCAAGAAGACATCACGAGGGCCAGCAACATGGCTTGACTAGTAAAGCACTCTATGCAAGCCTGACGTCCTGGGTTCGACCCCCACCCCACCACACACACAACAGACACTAACAACTAAAACTAGTTATGAAGAAAGTTTAAAGCCCGTGACTATAAATAAGACAAACTCTGGGACAAAGACATGACTCAGAGATTAAGACTGGCTGCTCTTGTAGAAGACCGAGTTTGATTCCCAACACCCAAATGGTGGTTCACAACCACCCGAAACTCCAGTTCCAAGTGATCTGACGCCCTCTTCTGGCATCCACAGGTACTGCATGTACATGGTGCACAGATCACAGATACACATGCAGGCAAAACACCCACACACAAAACAAAAATTTAGCTGAGTAAGGTAGCTTTAATCCCAGCACTTGGAACACAGAGGCAGGTGGATCTATGTGAGTTCAAGGTCAGCTTGGTCTGCATGGTGAAATCCCCCCCAAAAAAAATGTTTTAATTTAAAAAAAAAAAAAAGTACGTAATTCCAACTCAGTCATTAAACTAGGAGGACAGAAAAGCAGTACTTCAGCTAGCGATTGACTGAACAAGTTCCTACTAATGACTTCATCCCTTCATGCTGATGTTAGCCACTGGGACAGGACTTTCTAAAGACATGCAGAGTACCCAGGTCACAAGCCTATGGACCAGCCAGAGGGGTTCTGGGATGGAACTGAAAAAGGAGGCCTTCGGAGGAAGATGCGCTCACCGACCATGGGCACTCTGCAGCTGGGCTAACAGTGCTCACAGGACACTGCAGAGCGGGAGACCCGAGAGAACAGGGCTCGAGAGAGGCAAGGGACCATGTTTAGTATACAGCACAGTCCTATACTGAAGACTCGAGAGTGTGCACACCCCACATAGGCCTCTGGTTTGCCATCTGTTCAGATGTCCCCAGCAGGAGTGAGGCCAGAGTGCTCATTGTGCCTCTGCTTGCACCGATTCAAGACTAATCACCTTGGCTTCACTTAGACCTTCGTGCCGAGTTAACCGGGAAGGGAGGCCCATATGAAGAACCAAGTACTCACCGTGAAAATGCAAGCCCTAGCCTGATTATCCCAGCAGGTAAAGGCACTTGCCATGGCCAAGACTGGTGGCCTACCTATAAATTCTATCCCTGGAATGCACACAACAGAAGAACACAGAATCGTTGAAGTTGTCCTCTGAGACCCACTGGGGCATGCACACACACGTACATGAAAACGCACACATACGTGCACACACATGTACACGCAACTCACACTGATGCATGTACACACACATACAAACACACATATGTAAATCCTGGAAAAGAAAGGTAAAGACTCCGCAGATGGACTCAGGCACATTTGTGGCCTCTTCTTCAGCGATTCCCTGGAGGAAATATTAGTTCAAAATTAGTTTCCTGTGTCTCCATTCCAGAGTCTACCAGCTAGCTAACCCTGCCTGGATCTCTGTCCAGGCTGACAGTCTCTAGAGGGGTTGCTGGACTTCTAAAACAAATTGCAGAGCCAGGGCCTGGGCTAATATTCGAATTGAATCTGTGTGTTTTTCTCCTTCTGGTGCACTGGTGTGCCTTTTTTGGGTTTTTTTGTTTTGTTTTGTTTTTGTTTTGTTTTGTTTTTTGTTTTTCGAGACAGGGTTTCTCTGTAGCTTTGGAGCCTGTCCTGGAACTAGCTCTTGTAGACCAGGCTGGCCTCGAACTCACAGAGATCCGCCTGCCTCTGCCTCCTGAGTGCTGGGATTAAAGGCGTGCGCCACCACCACCCGGCTCTGCCAACTCTTCTTATGTCTCTTCAACAACCAAGCGGAATCAAGGCGGGAGCCGGAAATGGGGCGTGCAGGAGAGGACTGAAGAATCTCTCACCAGAAACGAGTTGAGATATGAAAGGACGCACAGAAAGGCGAGGGCCTGGCCAGCTAGCTGAATAGAGTCTAAAGGCTGCTCCGCTTGGGCTCTGAAGAGAGCCACCATTCATCGCCAGTGTGGCTTTTCTCAGTTGCCAAACATCTTGATGTTATAGTAAGAATATGTTATTAAGACGGGATTTAATATAATTTAATCACACAGCCCAGAGACCACCCAGCACAGCAGTCTACAGACTGGCCCCCAACACTCCTCCCCTGCCTTGTAAAGACCTTTGCCCAAAACACAGTAGCTGTGCCGTACAAAGGCATCTGCAATCTAATTTAAATCTCTCCTTATTCCAGAGACACGAGGGCTTCAGACCACCAACCTTGAGAAGGTCTTCAAACAACACAGAACACTTCCTAAGGGTGTCACCCCAATGTGTTTCCCAGAAGGGAATTCTCCTGGGAGCTCTGCCGCCAGAGGCCGGCTGCCTGCCAAGCCTGCTGCATCTGACAGTCTCTCAGTTATCTCTTTCACAATCCTCCATTTCCCAAAAACAAGACCCTCTGGGACGATGGGTCTGTCCTAAAACAAGGCTCCTTGCTGAGGAGGCCAGGAACCTCAGGGTATTTAGCACTCCTGCCTCCATTTGGCTTCACCAACAGCCTCCCAAGGCACACCTGAACCTGCTGCGGCTGGGGCCGCTGGCTGCCATCAAGGCTGGGCTTCTCCAAGGGTGGATGTGGGTGGGGTTTCAAGGCTCTACATTTAAGGATGGGTGAGGGGCTGAGTTGGTAAAGATACCTGCTACCAATCCCAACAACCTCTGTCCTGACACCAACACGGTGGAAGGAGAGCACAGACCCCTCCAACTGGTTCTTGGACCACACACATGTAACAAAGCACAGTTCTAACTATAATAAAGTCGGGACTGGAGAGGTGGTTCAGAGGTTAAGACTCCTGGCCACTCTAAGAGGGCCAGGTTTCATCCACAGCTCCCACACGGAGGCCCTCAAGCTCAGAAGAGTACTGTATGCACAGACATACATGCAGGCCAAAACACATAAAACTTAAAGCTAAATAAAAATTTAAATATACAATAAAATTAAAGTTCTCTCATTTGAAATGTGATGCAGGGAGTCAGTGAGGAAAGACAACAACTTGGCAATGCTACCAGATCAAGGGTTTATGGCCCCAGAAAAATGTCTCCACAGATTCAGGGTTTGTATAAAGCTGTTGCCTTTGAAAAGATCTTAGGAAGCAATGCTTGACTGTAATACAGCGGTTTCTATTGAATGCGACCTTTGAAAGTTGTCATTTATTAATTTTCGTGTGTGTGTGTGTATGTATAGCCCAGACAAGTTGTGTGTGTGTGTGTGTGTGTGTGTGTGTGTGTGTGTGTGTGCAGTCTAGAGAACAGTTTTGAGTACTGTTGCTCAGGAGCTGTCCATATTTATTTATTTGGTTGGTTTTATGTGTATGAGTGTTTGCCTGCAAGTATGTGTACAACATGTTCATACAGTACCATGGAGGCCAGGAGAGGGCATCGGCTCCCTGGAACCAAAGTGACAGGTGGTTGTGAGATACCACATAGATCCTGGGAACTGGACGTGGGTCCTATGTAAAAGCAGGAAGTGTTTTTAACTGCTGGGCCATCTTTCCAGCCTCCACCTTATATTCTGAGACAGAGTCACTCACTGGCCCAGATCACCTATTCGGCCAGGCCAGGCAGTCAGTAAGCCCGGAGCCCACCTGTCCCTTCCTCCTCGATGCTGGGAGCATGGCACATGCCGTCACTCCTGGGTTTTCACAGGGGCTCAGGGGTCAAGCTCAGGTCCTCCTGCTTGCAAGGCAGGCACTTTATTGACTTACCTATGCCCCCAGCTCCTAAATGATGTTTTTACAAGTTGTTCTGGGGCCGTCGAGGTAACTCAGCAGGTAAAGGCACTTGTCACCAAACCTAAGAACCTGACACTGATCCCGGAGACCCACAGGGTGGAAGTAGAGAAATGGCTTCTGCAAGCTGCTCCCTGACCTCCATGTGCACGTGTCATACACCCCTACACACACCAACACGCACATACACAATAAATAAATATAAAATTAAAGCCGCTCAGGATCACATAAACGGGACGATCCCTCCTTCTCAGTCAGCAAAGGGAAGGGAAAGGTGAGTCAGTAAGCGAGATGCAGCTGAGTTAAGCGACAGGACCAACTCTCAAGAGCACAATGGCTGTGGCCAGAACTTATCCTCTAGCGTCTGAGCAACCTTCCCAAGGCTGGACCTGCAACTCTGCTCCCCCAGCTGTCTGCAGCAGTGGCTAAGTTACCAGCACTGCCCAGGCTGACCTCGTGATGTGAGCCGACTGTAGACCTGGGAGTTCACCTCCTTGTCCCGCACGTAGCATCGGATCTCCTCCACTGCCTCACGGATAATGGTGACAGCCAGCACGAAGCCCTGCCGAGAGAAGGGATGAGGTGAGCCCTGCCAAGACCAATTATAGTCTCCCATACTTGGGGCAAAGTGACAGACCAGGTGCGGGAGAATTGTCTGTATTCTCCCGCAACATGTCTGTCAATCATGTTTTAAATAAACGCTAATTGGCCAGGCAGGAAGTATAGGCGGGTCGACCAGACAGGAAGTAGGAAGTAGAGGTGGAGCAATGAGAACAGGAGTATTCTGGGAAGAAGGAAGCTCCCTCCGCAGTTCTGCCCAGAACACTGAAGAGGCAAGTTGTGAGCTGCCCTCTGAGAAAGGTACCGAGTCATGTGTCTAACACAGATAAGAATAATGGATTAATATAAGCTACAAGAGCTAATAAGTAGCCTGAGCTAATGCGCCAATCAGTTTATAATCTTATGGAGATCTCTGTGTGATTTTCTTTGGGGCTTGCCAGTTGTGGGGAACTGGGCAGGACATAAACCCCAACAAGCAGGCCCCCTTATGTTACACAGACCAACCACCATCTGTGAAGACTGAGAGTTTGTCTTCACTCTGCCACTCAAATCTAGAACCACACCACAAAGAGCAAGTGTTTTCCTGGCTGAAACAAGGGCCATGGAGTTGACAGCTGAATGAATGTCTGGAGCACCTAACTAGCTCTCCTGCAGTTGGATCCTGACGGTGTCTAACCTGCAGCCTAAATACTAAAGGTGGGATGCCCAGCATGTTGGCTTAAGAGCACCACGTCCCTTAAAAAGCCACTGTGCAGGCCCAGATGCCCAGGGGACAGAAACAAAGAACTTTCCGTCTGCAAACCTGAGGCTGACCTACTCACCAGCGGAACCCAGTAGGTATAGAGGGCGCCGAGTCTCATCTCGGGGACAAACTGGGAGCAGGCCAGAAGCAAGAAGTAGAAGTTGAAGAAGTATCTGAACTGGCTGAAGAGCACCTGGAATGGTGAGCAGGCAACATTAGCACCTTCTAGGTGTGGTAGCTGGGCAGGCTCAGAGGGAGGGCGGAGGGCAAAGCACCCCTGCAGAGAAGGCAGCTGACATGCTGCCTGCATAAACAAGGACTAAGTAGTCCTGTGTGCTCTAGGAAGGCAGATGTGAGCAAGAGAAAAACAGCTGCAGGGGCTGGGGTGTGGCTCAGTGGGGAGAGCAGTGGGTTGTCGTCATCCATGCACCCCACCCCCGCCACATGCGTGACATCATGGGCTCCAATCCCAGCACCGTATAAACTCAGTGTGGTGCACGCCTGGAATGTCAACACTAGGGAGCAGAGGTAGGAGGATTAGAAGTTGAGGGTTATCCTTGGCTACCTAGTAAGTGGAGACTAGCCTGTCTCAAAAAGCAAACTGTGTGAATGCAAGACACAGAGCAGCTAATGGGGACGATCACACAGGGGCTATTACTATGTCCGTCAGATTCTGAGAGTTTTATTGTGGTTGTGTATCTACCATGTGAGTCCAGGAATTGGCTCTCTCCTCCCTCCACATGGGTCACAGGAACAGAACTAAGGCCCTCAGACTTGGCAGCACAGGCCTTAACCACTGAGCCATCCCTGGTCCACATCTTATGTCCCTTTTAGTTTTGTTTTTGGAAACTGGGTCTCTCCATGTAGCCCTGGCTAGCCTAGAACT
Organism: Myodes glareolus; assembly: GCF_982192425.1. NCBI lineage: Eukaryota > Metazoa > Chordata > Mammalia > Rodentia > Cricetidae > Myodes > Myodes glareolus. The sequence goes on along the minus strand of NC_142035.1, from coordinate 10,331,198 downwards.
AGCTATGTAGACCAGGCTGACCTTGAACTCAAGTGCTGGGATTAAAGGCCCGTGCTATATACCCAACACTGTGTTTTATTTCTTAAACTATGTGTTTTAGAAGTACATCTGGCAACTCAAACCTCTGTTTGGAAAGGGATTCTAGTGGGAGACCATTATGCTGTAATTTGAAGGCAAAAATTATATCTATCCATGGGATTTATCCCAGCACTTGAGAGGCAGAGGCAGGTGGATCTCTGTGAGTTCGAAGCCAGCCTGGTCTACAGAATGAGTTCCAGGACAGCCAGGGCTACACAAAGAAACTCTGTCTCAAAAAAACAAAACAAAAAACTGAAAAAGAAATTATGTTCACCCATGGGATTTTAAAATTGCATTTTTTTATTTTATTAAAGGGGGCAGTGCACACCATGACGGTACACATGCAGAGATCAGAAGGCAAATGCAGGAGTTGGTTTGCTTTCTCCTCCATGGGAGTCAGAGCTCGGGGTCTCAGGCCTGGCAGCAAGTGCCTCCACCCTCGGAGTCAGCCCGGAACCTGGTTTCCATGAGAAAAAATGTAGGGGCTTTTTTTTTTTTAATTTTTTTTGTTTGTTTGTTTTTTGAGACAGGGTTTCTCTATGTAGCCTTGGCTGTCCAGAAACCAGACTGTCCTGTAAAACCAGGCTGGCCTAGAATTCACAGAAATCCACCTGCCTCTGCCTCCCAAGTGCTGGGATTAAAAATGTCCACCAACACAGTCAGCTAGAAGTTTTGGTTTTTATGTTTGTTTGTTGGCTTGCTTTTGTTTGTTTGTTTCTTTCTTTCTTTCTTTTTTTTTATTTTTCGAGACAGGGTTTCTCAGTAGCTATGAAGTCTGGTCTTGAACTCACAGAGATCCACCTGCCTCTGTCTTCTGAGTGCTGGGATTAAAGGCGTGTGCCACCACCGCCCAGTTTGTTTTGGTTTCTTGAGACAAGAGCTCTGTGGTAGTTTAACAGAAAACAGCCCCCATAGGGAGTGGCACTATTAGGAGGTGTGGCCTTGCTGGAAGAAGTGCCTCAGTGTGGGGTGGGCTCTGAGGTCTCCTACACTCAAGCTATCCTGTGTGGTACACAGTTGCTTCTTGCTGCTGTGGATCAAGATGTACAACTCTCAGCTCCTTCTCCAGCACCGTGTCTACCATAATGATAATGGACTAAACCTGTGAACACTAAACCACCCCATTAAATGTTTTCCTTCACACGAGTTCGTGGCCACAGTGTCCCTTCACAGCAGAAATCCTAAGACAAGCCTCTCTTTGTAATCCTGGACGCCCTCTAACTCACAGAAATACCTTTCCTCCACCTCCCAAATGCTATAGTTAAGAGTGTGCTCCACACCTGACCCACAAATGAAGTTATTTAGTTTTTATTTTTAAAATCTATTCGTTTTATTTTATGTGTGTTTTGCCTGCATGCAGATCTGGACCATATATGTGGTTGGTACCCACAGAGGCCAGAAGAGGGCGCTGGGGCTCCTGGAACTGGAGCTAAGTGTGGTTGTAAGCTGCTAAGTGGGTGCTGGGAACTGAACCCAGGTCCTCTGCGTGAGCAACAAGTGCTCTAAGGCACTATCCCCTCCCCACAATAGAATGTTAACATCATAAAGGAAGGCAGTGGAGATGGGCTCTGTCAGAATTCCATCGCCATGGGGGAGGGGCTCACTGGGCCAACTAATAGCTGCTGGGGAGAGGCAGAGGCTTTCTTCAGGGGCACAGCCACTAGTCACCTCCAATGCACCTATAAATAACGCTAATAATTCAATGAGTCACCAAAAGAAAAAAGGTCTGAAAGTGGAAGGGGGGCCACCTGGGAAGAGTAAGGGATCAGTGGGAATGACAGGGACAAGAGAGAGAGGGTTGAAGGTTGACTATAGTGAAAATACATGATACACATGCATGACATCCACTATTGTGTATAATACATGCTAATAAAAACAATGCAGCAGGGCATGGTGGCGCGCATCTTTGCTGCCAGCACCAGGAAAGCAGAGGTGGACCTACGTGAGTTTGAGGCCAGCTTGGGTCTACATTGAGAGTTTCAGGTCAGTTAGACAATATAGCAAGCATGGTCGCTTTTCCTCCTTCCTGAACGGGGGGGGGGGGGGGGCCTGGCTGCTGCTTGCCCTGAAGCATATGCGGATGCTCATCCATGGGAGAAGTGTGAGCGTGGCTTCAAATTCATGCATGATCAAAGGAAAGCCTTAGGGCTCCACAAACATTTGTGGGTATGTGTTTACATGTTGCTATGCATGTGCACATGTGTGTGAGTGTACATGGGGGCCAAGGGTGCTGTCTCTCCACCTTTGTTTCGAGAAGGGTCTCTCACTGACCTTGTAACTCACTGACTAGGAGACAAGTCAGCCGGTGAGCCCAGGAGTCCCCAGCTCTGCTCCCTGAATGCTGGGATTACAGCTGTGTGTCACCATGTCCGGGTTTATGTGAATGCTAGGGATCACAACTTGGGTCCTTCTGTTTGCACCATGTACTGTTCCAAATGAGACATCCCCCCATCCTCCTGAAACATTTATTAACAAAAAGTCTAAATTCCTTCTCTAGATGATAGGATTGAACTTTCTCTCTGTCCTTTCCATCTCCAACCTTCCAGGGCCCAGTCCCCTACACCGCAGTGGCGTCCTGGGCCCAGCCCCCTACCCTGTGATGGCACAGGGTAACAATTTAGGCATTTTGACTATAATGTTAAGTTTCCAAACTACCCAATAAACATGAAGTTATTCTAACAGACAGGGAGCACCATAGTCTGGAAGATGGCGGACATCCCTGCAAGTGCAGTCCTCTCGGCCATAGAAGATGAAAGGTCGGTGGTAAAGACACAGAGAGAAAACGTTCACAAATCTACCACAGGAGCCTCGGTCTGCTAAGGCTAGAAGCACAGCACAAACTCACAGCGGGGAAAGAAAACTGCGGCTGCACGTACCCCGGGAAGGAAGGTGAAGAAATTGTACTTCTGGTTGTTGATGACATTTCGAGGGTATCGCTGGTCCCTCTTCTCGGGGTGTCCCAACCAGACAGTACGGGGCCTGGGCTCCCCTCCACCGCAGCATCTCAGCCACTCACAGCACCTAAGGGAAAGATAAGTCCACAAAATTAGGGCCACGCCCATTCTATCAAGGCCACGCCCATGTTATCAAGGCCATACTCACATCTAAGCCACACTCACATCATCAAGACTCTACCCACACATCTAAGTCATGCCCACATGTGCCCGTGAGAGTCACACCAAGGCCAAACATACACCATCACAGCCACACCCATATCCATCCACTCGCCTCATAATGCTTCTTCTTTATAGGGTCCTGGCCAGGGTAGGGCTACAGCCACCCAACCTGGGATAACAACCACCCTCCAATGACCTAAGATGCAGTGGTCCAAAGAGAAGGTGCTGTATCCCTGTGATAGTTACTGGGGAAGATTCAGAATCACCATAGAAACAAGCCCCTGGGCGTGTCCACAAGGTAGTTTCTAGATGGGGTGAATGAAAGTGGGAAGAACCACCCTAAACGTGGGCAGCCCCGGGAGTGGCACTGGGGCAGCAGCATCACAGGCTCCCAAACTCAACAGAAAGGAGAGATCCTGGGGACACCAGCACTCGCTGGTCTCTGCGTCCTGACTGTGGACACAGTGTCACCAGCTGCCTCACTCCAGTGGCAATGGCTTCCCCACCTTGATGGACTGTAAGCTGAACACAAAGCGTTCCTTGCCAAGCAGCTTTGTCAGGTATTTAATCACACCATCCAGAAACATAATTAATGTAATCCCAAAACCCAAAATTATTTTAAAAAAGCATTCATTGAAAAATAAAAAATATTTAAGCTAAGAAACTTTATATACTTCAGGAACAATTATTATGGTTTTTGTACATTTTACAGATGGGAGCAGGGGGTGCAGAATGAAGACCGTAAGCCAAGATATGAGCAGCAGCCAGCTCTGATCTTGGCCTGCGAGGGTCCCTGCTCCGTCAGGACTATTACATAAAGAACAGAGAGGGATCTTATCCCCATGCCAATAATTCTCCTTTTAGTAAACATTACAGGCACAAGGCAGAAAGGCCATGTCTATGTACCTAGAGAACCTGGAGATGGGCCAGTGACCGGCTGCAAGAGCAAGGACCAGAGAGCCACTCCCTGTCCAGCTCTTCCCAAAGCACTGGTCATTGGCACCAACCCTCCGCACCCTGATCCTGGCTCCCAGTCACCTCACACAAGCCAAGGAACACAAGGGGCTCCACCACCACCACCAGCATAGTAAAGCCACCGTGAGAAGCCACTTCACGAGAGCTTGTAAACAGGGGACCTGACAATCACAAGCCCCCTAAGGCTACAGTGAAAGTCCCACATCCCTGTTTGTGATGCTCATTCCACACTCCTTATACACAGGCTGGGAGGAAAAAATTCCCAGACTGCCAGCCCCTGCGATATCACCAAGCAAAGTGAAACCAGCCAGACACAGCTGCTGTGACTCACATGACGCCCTGTCCGCAGCGAACCCTCCTTTTTCCTTTCCTCCTGCAGGTCGGGTATGGGTGGGATGCTCAGGGTCAGAGCTAAGCCCATGGGGTCCATGTGTAGCAGGACCCCAAAGCAGAGCCAGCCGGCCAGCTCCTGCTCAGAAGCTCAAAATTTCCATGATGAAACACAATGCTCTTTCTTAAAAATAGCATCCTCATTCCAGTAAACTCAGCTGGGTGGAGCATGCTGGGATACAGACAGGTGCCACAGCCAGTAACCGCCGAGAGCCACTAGGTTGTTCTAGGGTCAGAAGCCATACAAGAAGCCCTGAGGACTCCACATTCTTCACACGCCTGCGCCTGCTCGCAGAGACAGTCCCCGCGCTGGCCATGAGGGGCCACAAGCTGGAGCTGTGTGGCCTAAGTGTTAGAAGCAAGGCAAGAGGAGACCGGGGAGCAGGAGGGGTGGACGGGGGAGGGAGGAGATTCCACTCACAGGCAGCAGACCACGTCACGTGTAGAATTCCTGGTAAGTCTCCCTCTCCCACAATCCTTCGTGTTGTATGTACGAGCTGGTGAGGCGGCTAAGGGAGCGAAAGCATTTTCTACACGATGGCCTCAGTTCAAGTCCCAGAGCCCACAGTGAGCTTCCTCCCGAGAGCTGTCCTCAGACCTCTACATTCAGGCCACACTCACACAAACAAGTAACAAAACAAACAGATAAATCAGGAGAGAAGATAGTAAGCCCCATAATCTAACGGGAGATGGAGACAAGAGAGCCACAGTTTACCGTTCCTACAAGTTTTGTGGGTTTTGTTTTGTTTACAAAAAGTTCTACATATTAAATAATTAGGTTGTTATTCCTTAGTAACCTATAGGCGTGTGTGTGTGTGTGTGTGTGTGTGTGTACACGTGTGCTAGCACAAAGACCCAAGACGTTCACCACAGCATTCAAAGTGTAAGCCAAACACCAGAAGCAAAGTCTATCATTCATCATCAGGAAAGTGGTTCGGTTTCCAGAAATTACCATAAAGCAGACTTCCCAACTGTCTGGAGAGCCTCAACACAAGATGATTCCACCGCTAATTTGTGCAAAAAGATAATGCACTACACCTGGGGGATGAATGGTCCAGTCAGTAGGGCGCTTGCCTTGCAAGCACGCGGACTTGAGTTCAATCCCCAGCGCTCACCTAAAAGGCTAGAGATGGCCATTCACTCCTCTCGGCTTCCTGACTGAGGATGTAATGTTCCCACTACCACGACAGGGCTGCACCCTCGAACCAGCAGAATAAACCCTTCCTTTCTTACAAAACCAAGCGTGACAGCATGCTCATAATTCATGTCAGCATTGGGGCAGTCGAGACAGGTGGATTCCTGGGGCTTCACAACCAGCCAGCCTAATGTACTCGCCAAGTTCCAGGCAAGGGAAAGACTTGGACTCCCTTCATCATGTTTCTCAACTTTGTGTAGGTGTTGGCTAGAAGACTAAGGGCTTTGTTTTGTTTTCCCAGTTAAATTCATTACGATAAGGACCCACCCACTGAGGAAGCCCACCCAATACAAAGTACCAATGCAGCCCAGACTGTCACACTTGTAACCCAACACACAGAAGACCACGGGAGCATAGCATGTTCAAGGTCGGTCTGTGCTTAGGCAAGACCCTTTGTCTTTTAAAAAAAAAAAAAAAAAAGTCACATTCCAGGTTCTGAACGGTCCAAATTTTAGAACAAAATCCTGGACTTTTCCAGCCCCACTACCAAACATGTCCCCAAGAAGACACAAGCATGGTCTATCCCTCCTCCTATGGCTCCCACCACAAACCAAAACATGATTCCACCAGAGTTCACTCTGGGAAACCAGCATGTGGCCCGAAGGCAGCCAAACGGAATAGTCTGCACCCAGCATGGATGATGTCTCCCCCACCTCAGTTGATCTTCCCAGCCGAGACATACTCCAGCCCCTCCCCAAGAGGCTGGGACAAAACTGCATAAAATGGCTAGACACTCAGGCCCCTCCTGCTATGAGGGAAAGTCAAACAGCTGGACGGTGACAGCCGCTTCCAGGCGTGGCTGTTCTGAAGGCGGCGGCAGCTGCTCTGCCTCGAGGACCTTAGTCTACAGCATTCAGCACACAGTAAATTAAGGGCCCAGCATTATCTGAGCACAGGACAATTAATGTCAAGTCCAACCCCAGTTAATCGGTTGCTTGTCCTGTCAGTCAGTTCCCACAAGCATAAGATCCAGACTTTCAACACAGATTAGACTGCGGTTCAGGTCAGGTGTTTACTGAGCACTTGGGGAGAATAAGGCAAGCTGTCCCGGTTCTTCATCACGGTTCGAGCACATGCCACCCTAAGGACTCACAAAGCAGAGCCTCAGCTACTGGATAACACAACCGAGTTCTGGGCAGGAAACTGAGCAACCGTGCCCCAAGCTGGGTGCGCTTCTGGAACTATCAACCCTTTTCTCACAGGACCAGTGAGGAACCAGTGAATTCACTGGACTTACGAGCATAGATGACAGTTAATTCCAGGGGTGTGAGTGACCCCAAAGCAGCTGTACCTGAGAAGCCACCCCAGCATGGACGCTGCCTTCCTCATAGCTGCAAGGATGGAGTGGCCCTCAGTTATCCATCCACAGTCTAGATACTCTAGCACCTCCCCAGATCATGAGGCCACATATGTTTGGGACAAACTGCGTAACCCTGGCCAGGAGGAGGAGGAAGCGACTCTCGGGTAAGAGCCCAATGATGCTGCCCATCTCTGCCTTCTAGGAGGGAACATCAATATTAATGGCCCAATTGCAGGGTCTCCAGCAAGCAGCCACAACTGCTCTGACCATGAGGGCAGCTGTGATGCCTGGAGGAGGGAGCTCTGGAACAGGGCACACACTGACACACAGGAGAACCCCAGCACTTGAGACTGAGACAGAAGGACTGTGAGACCGAAGGTATTCTGGGCTAAATGGTGAGATCGAGCCTCAAAAAATTAAAAGTAAAATAAACAAACACCACAGCAATGATGTAACCATGCACAGCAGTGATGTAACCGTGCACAGCAGTGCAATCCAGGCAGATGAAACAATGAGGCAAGGATGGAGAAGAAAGAAACAGGCCATGAAGCAATCATAGAAGACTGGTCCAGATGGAATAGTCTACCATTGTGCGACAGGAAAGATGAGGTCAGAGGAGGAAGGAGAATAGGAGGGGGAAGGAGGAGGGAAAGGAGGAAGGAGAAGGAAAAGAAAGGAGAGAGGAGGGAGAAGGAAGGAGGGAGAAGGGAGGAGGGAGAAGGAGAAAGGAAAGAGGAGCGAGGAAGGAGAAGGAAGAGGGAGAAGAAAGAGCAGGAAGGAGGGGAATGAACAGTGGACAGAAATGACAAAAGTCTCATCACCAGGGCAGAGTCTGGGTCTTGATCTATATGCAGTAGAGATCACTGGAGCTACAGCAGCAGATTGGAAATTTTAAAAATTTTAGATTTATTTTATACATATGAGTATTTCACATGTATGCATGTAGGTGCACGTGTGCCACACACACGCAGTGCCCAAGGAGGTCAAAAGAAGGCACTGGATCTCCTGGAACTGGAGTTACAGACAATTGTGAGCTGCCATGTGGGTGCTGGGAACTGAACCCAGGTCCTCTGCAAGAGCAGCCAGTGCTCTTAACCATTGAGCCGTCTCTCCAGCCTCCTGATTTACAGTTTGACCTGGGGCCAGTGAGATGGCTCAGTAGGTAAAGGAGCTTGCCACCAAGCCTGATGACTTGAGTTCAATCTCCTGGACTTCCATCATAGGAGAAAACTGACTCCTATAGGCTCTCCTCTGACCTACATACACGCACTGTGGGATGCACAAGCCTGACATACAAATAAATGTGAACACACACACCACAATTAAAAAAAGAAGTCATCTTGGTTACTAGGCAGGATGGATGCAGCAGTGAACAAGAACAGGAGGGGGAAGGGAGAGGGAGGGGGAGACAGAGGGAGGGAGGACGTGAGTCAAGAAATCATCAGGAGGCTGGTGCCACTGTCCAAGCACGGAGACACAGGTCCGGATGAGGGTGGTCCTAGCGGGGGCCTGGAGGGACCTGTGCAGACCCTCGACATGCTGTGGATTAGACGTGCAAGCTCCAGAGAGCAGAAGAATTCATGTTCTCACTTACAGCTCACAACGGCACAAGCCAGGAGCTCGCATGTTCCTCTGTCAGAGCAGCCGGAGAACTCAGTGACCTGCCATCACCCGTTGTTAGCAGGCATGGAGCCTGTGCCTGGCTCATCTGGACCCAGACCACGAGCTCTCAACCTGTGGCTCTGTATTTGTTTTCTTTGGTTTGTGCGTGTGTGCTGGACTTATGATCGGTTTTGTAGCCCAGGCTTGACCTGCACTCATGACCCTCCTACCTCAGCCCACACTTTGCTTTTGTTCTTGTTAGTGTGTTTGTGACAGGGTCTCATGCATCCTACGATGGCTTCAGACTCACTACACAACTGAGAATGGCATTGAGCTTCTGATCCTCCTGCCCCCGTCTTCCAAGTGCTTGAGATGATTAATGTGTGCCACTGCCCCCAGTCTATGCTGTACTGCAGATCCAATGTGGGGCCTCATGGCTACACAAGAACTCCCTGGACAATGCTACATCCCCAACCCTGCTGGGGTGCTCTTTAACACCCAAGGGAAAGCCACCTGACGCAACCACAACCACAACAAAAATTTTTTTCAAGACAGGGCTTCTCTGTTTAACAGTCCTGGCTGTTCTGAAACTCAGTTTGCAGACAAAGCTGGCCTTGAACTCAGGGATCTGCCCACCCTTGCCTCCTGAGTGTTGGAATTAAAGGCATGGACCACCACCACCAGGCATAAATAAATAAATAAATAAATAAATAAGAACAAACAAAACCTATCCCACATTCTAGACAGACTAGGAGATGGGAGTCTTTTAATGAGAAGCTGACCAAGACTTTAACATGACTTTAATCCCAGCAGTTGGGAAGCAAAGACAGGTGGATTTCTGTGAGTTTGAGGCCAGCCTGGTTGGTCTACAAAGGGAGTTCCAGGACAGGTTCCAAAGCTACAGAGAAACCCTGTCTCAT